>NC_090382.1:26022955-26336534 GCF_036365525.1 Heterodontus francisci
GGGGAGATTTAACAGAGCTGTACAATATTAGATAAGTAAAACAAGGAAAGACTGTTTCCATTAACTAATGGTACAAGGACTAGGGGACACAGATTGAAGGTTTTGGGCATGAGATGCGGGGGCATGTGAGGAAGAACTTTTTTACGCAGTGAGTGATAATGACCTGGAACTCACTGCCCACGAGGGTGGTGGAAGCAGAGACAATCAATGATTTTAAAAAGAAGTTGGATGGCCACTTGAAGGAAATAAACTTGCAGGACTATGGGGATTGAGTGGGGGAGTGGGACTGACTGGATTGATCTGCGGAGAGCCGTCATGGACTCAATGGACTGAATGGCCTCCTTCTGGGACATAAATGGCTCTACGGCCTGAACTTTATGGACTGGGATGGGTTCAGAGGCGGGGTGGCCTATGGAATTGAGATGGGAGGCGGGAGCGCAAAGAGCCTGTCAGCTTTCCGTCGCACCGTAATTTTGTTGGGGATAGGATAGGCCGAAGATCGTCTTCCTGCCCAGGTGTCACTTGAGGCCCATAAGAGGCCTATTAACAGCCACTTAAGGGCCTCTTCCCCCAGCAACAGGCATTAAGCCAGTGGCAGGGGGGCCTTCATCACACAGGGAGGTTGGGCAGTAAAACGAGGTGACCTCCCTGCTGACTTGGGTGAGGGAAGGGGGGGGCATCCTTCATGGGCCATCTGTGGCCCCGCCATCACAAAAACCACCTCCCTGGACCCCCATTCCTCTGCACTAAATGAGCACCCCCCCCACCCCACCCCACCCCATCGCCAGGGCCTTCCATACTGGCCCCAGTGACTCCACCTCACTCACCTTGGATCCTGATCTCCAGGGCTGGGCCTGGGTCCGAGGCCTCTGCAGCACCGGCGGTGACCACCACTCCCAGTGCCACTGCCGATACTACTGAGCTGTTAGCCCTCTGATTGGCTGGCAGCTCTTGGACGTAGGATCCCTGACTTTAAAGAGATGGAAATCCTGGTGCGGGGCTGTTAATTGGCCTGGTGCCATAGAATCACACAGGGGACTCCGAATGACCAAGGTGGGGATATCCTGGTGCAGGGAGCCCTGCTGTTGGCACTAAATTCAGTTCGCTGATTCTAAACTCAGCAGCCAACTTGCACACAGTAAGATCCCAAAAAAGCAATGAGCTTATGACCAGATAATCGGTGTTTCAGTGATGTTGGTTGAGAGATAAATATTGGCCAGGACATGAGGGAAAACAATCACCCCCAAGGAATCAATAGCAAATTATTTCTTATTTTCACAATATGATTGCTGATATGTGATTCAAAAAACTTAGCAAATGTACATATTGCTGTCAAATATTTTAAATCTAATTTTGGACACATCACTGTCAGACACTGAGGGAAGGAAAAAAGCACAAAGAAAAACAACTTCCCTCACGCTGTGCGGCTGGAGGAATGGAGGTGAGATGAGGGGGAGTGAAGAATGGGGATCCAGGTAGAGAGAGTGGGGAATGTGAGTTGAGTGAAAGGGAGACTGGGGAATGGGGGTTTGGTGAAAGGAAGACTGGGGAACAGGAATCAAGTGAGAAGGAGACTGGGGAATGGGGGTTTGGTCAGAGGGAGACTGGGAAATGGGGGATTGGTGAGAGGGAGACTTGGGAACAGGAATCAAGTCAGAAGGAGACTGGGAACAGGAATCAGGTGAGAGGGAGACTGGGGAATGGGGGTTTGGTCAGAGGGAGACTGGGGAATGGGGGTTTGGTGAGAGGGAGACTGGGGAATGGGAATCAGGTGAGAGGAAGACTGGGGAATGGGAGTTTGGTGAGAGGGAGACTGGGGAATGGGAATCAGGTGAGAGGGAGACTGGGGAATGGGGGTTTGGTGAGAGGGAGACTGGGGAATGGGGGTTTGGTGAGAGGGAGACTGGGGAACAGGAATCAGGTGAGAGGGCGACTGGGGAATGGGGATTTGGTCAGAGGGAGACTGAGGAATGGGGGTTTGGTGAGAGGGAGACTTGGGAACAGGAATCAAGTCAGAAGGAGACTGGGAACAGGAATCAGGTGAGAGGGAGACTGGGGAATGGGGGTTTGGTGAGAGGGAGACTGGGGAACAGGAATCAGGTGAGAGGGCGACTGGGGAATGGGGATTTGGTCAGAGGGAGACTGAAGAATGGGGGTTTGGTGAGAGGGAGACTTGGGAACAGGAATCAAGTCAGAAGGAGACTGGGAACAGAAATCAGATGAGAGGGAGACTGGGGAATGCGGGTTTGGTGAGAGGGAAACTAGGGAATTGGGGTTTGGTGAAAGGGAGATTGGGAACAGGAATCAAGTGAGTGGGAGACTGGGGAATGGGGGTTTGGTGAGAGGGAGACTGGGGAATGGGAATCAGGTGAGAGGGAGACTGGGGAATGGGGGTTTGGTGAGAGGGAGACTGTGGAACAGGAATCAGGTGAGAGGGAGACTGGGGAATGGGAGTTTGGTGAGAGGGAGTCTGGGGAAGGGCAATCAGGTGAGAGGGAGACTGGGGAATGGGGGTTTGGTGAGAGGGAGACTGGGGAATGGGAATCAGGTGAGAGGGAGACTGGGGAATGGGGGTTTGGTGAGAGGGAGACTTTGGAATGGGAATAAGGTGAGAGGGAAACTGGGGAAATGGGGTTTGGTGAGAGGGGGACTGGGGAATGGGAATCAGGTGAGAGGGAAACTGGGGAATGGGGGTTTGGTGAGAGGGAGACTGGGGAATGGGAATCAGGTGAGAGGGAGACTGGGGAATGGGGGTTTGGTGAGAGGGAGACTGGGGAATGGGAATCAGGTGAGAGGGAAACTGGGTAAATGGGGCTTGGTGAGAGGGGCACTGGGGAATGGGAATCAGGTGAGAGGGAGACTGGGGAATGGGAATCAGGTGAGAGAGAGACTGGGGAATGGGGGTTTGGTGAGAGGGAGACTGGGGAATGGGAATCAGGTGAGAGGGAGACTGGGGAATGGGGGTTTGGTGAGAGGGAGACTGGGGAATGGGAATCAGGTGAGAGGGAGACTGGGGAATGGGGGTTTGGTGAGAGGGAGACTGGGGAATGGGGGTTTGGTGAGAGGGAGACTGTGGAACAGGAATCAGGTGAGAGGGAGACTGGGGAATGGGAGTTTGGTGAGAGGGAGTCTGGGGAATGGCAATCAGTTGAGAGGGAGACTGGGGAATGGGGGTTTGGTGAGAGGGAGACTGGGGAACAGGAATCAGGTGAGAGTGAGACTGGGGAATGGGGGTTTGGTGAGAGGGAGACTGGGAACAGGAATCAAGTGAGAGGGAGACTGGGGAATGGGAATCAGGTGAGAGGGAGACTGGGGAATGGGGGTTTGGTGAGAGGGAGACTGGGGAATGGGAATCAGGTGAGAGGGAGACTGGGGAATGGGGGTTTGGTGAAAGGAAGACTGGGGAATGGGAATCAGGTGAGAGGGAAACTGGGGAATGGGAGTTTGGTGAGAGGGAGACTGGGGAATGGGAATCAGATGAGAGGGAGACTGGGGAATGGGGGTTTGGTGAGAGGGAGACTGGGGAATGGGAATCAGGTGAGAGGGAAACTGGGGAAATGGGGCATGGTGAGAGGGGGACTGGGGAATGGGGGTTTGGCGAGAGGGAGACTGGGGAATGGGAATCAGGTGAGAGGGAGACTGGAGAATGGGGGTTTGGCGAGAGGGAGACTGGGGAATGGGAATCAGGTGAGAAGGAGACTGGGGAATGGGGGTTTGGTGAGAGGGAGACTGGGGAATGGGGGTTTGGTGAGAGGGAGACTGGGGAACAGGAATCAGGTGAGAGGGCGACTGGGGAATGGGGATTTGGTCAGAGGGAGACAGAGGAATGGGGGTTTTGTGAGAGGTAGACTTGGGAACAGGAATCAAGTCAGAAGGAGACTGGGAACAGGAATCAGGTGAGAGGGAGACTGGGGAATGCGGGTTTGGTGAGAGGGAAACTAGGGAATTGGGGTTTGGTGAAAGGGAGACTGGGAACAGGAATCAAGTGAGTGGGAGACTGGGGAATGGGAATCAGGTGAGAGGGAGACTGGGGAATGGGAATCATATGAGAGGGAGACTGGGGAATGGGAATCAGGTGAGAGGGAGACTGGGGAATGGGAATCAGGTGAGAGGGAGACTGGGGAATGGGGGTTTGGTGAGAGGGAGACTGGGGAATGGGAATCAGGTGAGAGGGAGACTGGGGAATGGGGGTTTGGTGAGAGGGAGACTGGGGAATGGGAATCAGGTGAGAGGGAGACTGGGGAATGGGGGTTTGGTGAGAGGGAGACTGGGGAATGGGAATCAGGTGAGAGGGAGACTGGGGAATGGGGGTTTGGTGAGAGGGAGACTGTGGAACAGGAATCAGGTGAGAGGGAGACTGGGGAATGGGGGTTTGGTGAGAGGGAGTCTGGGGAATGGCAATCATGTGAGAGGGAGACTGGGGAATGGGGGTTTGGTGAGAGGGAGACTGGGGAACAGGAATCAGGTGAGAGGGAGACTGGGGAATGGGGGTTTAGTGAGAGGGAGACTGGGAACAGGAATCAAGTGAGAGGGAGACTGGGGAATGGGAATCAGGTGAGAGGGAGACTGGGGAATGGGGGTTTGGTGAGAGGGAGACTTTGGAATGGGAATCAGGTGAGAGGGAGACTGGGGAATGGGGGTTTGGTGAGAGGGAGACTGGGGAATGGGAATCAGGTGAGAGGGAGACTGGGGAATGGGGGTTTGGTGAGAGGGAGACTGGGGAATGGGAATCAGGTGCGAATAAAAGATTGTTTCCACTGGTGAGTGAATAGAGATCTAGGTGGCAGAAACCGAAGATTATCACTGTGTGAAGGAAGGTTCTTGAACTCAGGGCTATTGGACCAAGAGATGCTTCACCTCAGGTGGCTATTGAGGGACAGATCAAACATCATTTAAAAGGGAATGGTCTAAATATTTGAAAAGGAGATATATGAATTATCTGAGAGAAGTGGAGCTAAATGCTGTAATTTCCAGCATTCTGTGTGAATTCACCTTTATTGAGACTTAACTCAGGCAGTGGTTTAGAAATATTGGTGCTGAGCTGAGTTTGGGACAAAGTGGCCTATGAGACGTCCCCAGATACAGATCTCGCTGTCCTTTGTGCAATCTCTCTTGTCAGTCTGTAACAGCTGCTTTTGACATGTGAAGTCCAAGTCCAGATCGATTCCGACTGACAAACCTACTTCAGTGTTGTCACCTTCACATGGAACCAGAGTCCAAAACAGAGTCCAAGGTGACAGGTAGATGGGCCTGTTAAAAGCGACTTTGACTAGGCAGCCTGACCACACCTTGTACAGTGCAGCAGGATTCTGGCTATGGTTCCAGGGTGAACATCAGTGAGGATTACTACTAGTTATAGGTAGTCTTTTAAGGTGGTAAACATATTACATATAGAGTAGCAATGAGCTATTATATTAATGTTGCTTCTGAGGGGAATCTGATTATTACCAGAATTACTAAAAGTTATCAGTATAGTTTCAGTGAGTTACTATTAGTTATTGGTGAAATCAAAGGTCCTCTCACCTTTGTTTCCTCTGTGGAAATTCCCCCTGTACTCTGCTCCACCACCCCCCTCACCTCTGGTTTTCCCTTGGGGAGGAAAGAGAAGGGGGAGAGGAGAGAAAAATCTTGGATTTAATTCAGTAGGAAACCATTTCTAATTACTGCACTAAGAGACAAATGGCGTAAAACAAATTCTGTAAAAGTTTCCAGAGAAATGATGAGAAACCACCAAAGCAAAATGTAAGCTACGGCATAATGAAATTCAGTGGAATTATTTTGTTATATTAATAACAGAGATGAGGAACTAAACCACATTATTTGACTTATTTCACCAGATAGAAAATCCTGAATTATAAAACATACTACTGATCTAAGTAGCTTGAACTGTTTTTGTACATAACAGAGTGAATTGGGAATGAGGTCATGATGGATTCTACCTGAAACTCAATTGGTTGGACAAAGGAGGAAGAGGCTGGGTAAAACCCTCGCTTATTATCCTATACAGTGCTAGATAATCCAAGTAGGTCATTGGACATCTTTTTTGTAACATAGATGATTCAGGTTTCTTGTGAGATTAATGGGGAGCGTGAGGGGAGAGTTGTGCAGAATTTCCAATCAAATCAGTTTGAGAGGGAAGTTAAACTAGGACCAAGGAACTCACCTTTACTGTGCACAACAAAACCTCCAGTAGTGGACAATGGGAGTTAGTGGATCATCAAATTGCCCCACATTGTGGTTTTAACGCAGATAGTGCAGTAAAACTGCAGCCAAAAAATGGAAGACAAGTACAATCCAAATTTCACAAGAAACATTGGCCCCAATATTTACTGAGAGTTGGGGAGAAACAGGGGGTGATTGTCAGTGGCCAGTTATCCCAGGAATGCCATGAAGGTGGAAGTCCTGCTAAATTTAATGGCAAGACCTCTTGAGACTTTTTTTGTACACCATTTCCCACCCAGCAGCTGGCCAGATTGAGAGGCTGAGTGCTGCCAGGTGGGATATCCTGCGGTAAGACCACAGCCGGGGTCCGCCCAGGATCATCCCTGATAATTGAGTAGATTGGGGTCGGTAGCAGGCTGGACTTGGAGCGCAGCAGGAAAGAGGGAGGGGCGGGGGTGAGAGATTGTTGGCGGGGGTTGGGGTGGGATTGGATGTTCGGGGGATCAGAGGAACAGGTTTGTTTGGGGTCCAGGGGAAAGTACTCCTGCTCCTCTTGTCCCACAAGCAGTGCTGGAAAGTCACTTACCTGCTGAACTCTTTCTTCCCTTTAGCTGCTGGGTTTCCTGACCCCTGGGAAACCTGGTTGGCCAGCGTTGAAGTTATATAGGTATCAAAGTCTGAGAAACACACTTACATATTACAATGAAAGGCATGCCTCCCCACAGCGAGTTACTCAGACACCCTCAAATCTTCTGCAGTAAACTGGAAGTAGGTGTGTTCACAGCAGGTTGGGGTTGAGCTCCCCATTTTTGCAACTTAACCCCTCCCAACCATCTCCTGCCCATTGTGGGGGGTTAAAATTCCCTATTCATCCATTTTGTTTACCAACAAAAGGCGATGAAAAGGCAAAAATGAGCAAGTCTTTTTCTTGGGAAGCTTCTGATGTGTAATCAAGATGGTGGATAATAGAGGTTCCACTGTGCTTCTGTTTCATCAACATACAAACTCTAAGATGCGAAGGGAAAAATCCAAACACATTTCGCTCTAGATTGGTTGTCTGAAGAATACAAAGGACCTTACTTTCCTCCATTGGTCATTATTTTGCAAATGGTGTTTTGGTGTGGATGGCGTTCTGATAACTGCTGAGGGAGCCACTACCAGGAGTAGCCTGTGCTTGAAGTCACCTAGGGCTCATTGCTTTCAAAAACAGTGGCCAGGAATTTCCCAGCATGGAGTGAGTCCCGAAGTAGGGACAACATGCAGGTCCCAAGCTGGCATGGGCAGTCAGCGGGAACCATAGCAGCAAGGTTTCCGCCCCCGGCCAATTAAGAAACCAAAACTGCGTACAGTACTCCAGGTGTAGTCACACCAAGGGCCTATATAATTGCAACATGACTTCATTACTTTTTTACGCTAACCCGCTTGCAAATAAAGGCTAACATACCATTTGCTTTCCTAACATGCATGTTAACCTTCTGCGATTCGTGTACAAGGACACTCAAATCCTTCTGAATCCCAACATTTACCAGTCTTTCACCTTTTAAAACATATCTGCTTTTCCATTCTTCCTACCAAAGTGGATAATTTCACACTTCACCACACTATACTCCATCTGCCATCTTGTTGCCCACTCACGTAACCTATCTATCCTTTTGGAGCCTTTTTGCATCCTCCTCATAGCTTACTTTCTCATCTAGCTTTGCATCATCTAGCTTTGCATCATCAGCAAACTTGGATATATTGCACTCGGTTGCCTCATCTAAGTTGTTGTGTAGTCAGAGTAAATCTACATGAGGTCTTCACTGGGAGCAGCCATGTTGAAACTGTATTTATACCTCCCCAACAAATAGGGCAGCAGAGAGGCAGTATAGCAGTATACAAATGCTGAGCTATCACAATATGCTAGCTGAGCCAGTTCAATACAATTCAGCTATTTCAATAGACTACAATGCGTCCCCACTTAAAAAAAACCCAACTTGTATTAAAATGTAAAATGGTACTTGTACATAATTTCCCAGAATACAATAACAATACCTGAAATTTAACAGGTTTGGTTGCATGCCTGTTGTTACTGTAATCATAACTAAAACATATATAACCAATACTTCCAGAGTAATTTACATGCAAAAAAAAAGTTTTTCCTTAACATCAGTATGTTTTTAACGATACTATCATCTTTGACAAAATGAAAGAACAATGTATTTCTTCTTCCTTCCTACATACTTTCAATTAACTTATCTGGCTTCTTTCTCTTTCTGTCTGGGTATCTTCTTCCATTTCCATTAGCTTCCCTCTGCTCTCCCAACATCTCAGAATATGTCAACCGTGAACTTTGACTGACGACCAGCTCCACTTAATGGTTGAGACTGTGAAATTGATTGATTAGTCTTAAGCAAAAACCCTGATTCACTTTGCTCCACTGGTGGATTCTTTGAGATTTTCACTTTAATTCTGACTTTCTCTTGGGACTGTGGGAACCTGGACTATAAGAGGTTTCTCATGCTCTCCCTTTGTCAGATATCCTTTTTTAAGTAAATGATCGACATGACACTGACAGTCTCTCTCCAATCTTCACTATATATATGAATGTACATAGTCTTTTTACAACAACTCCAAACACATACTTCTCCTTATCACCTTTTCACAATGATCTTCTGACCAGCACTGACCTCTCTAAGTTTCATGCTCCAATTAACATGACTTATCTTCACTGTGTCTTGCTTTTCTCTTACTTTGCTATTGACACCAGGCTTAAGCAAACAAAACCTTGTTTAAACACTAATTCGTAAGGTGAGCAACCTGTTGTAGACTGTGGGGTTATTCTGTAAGAGAACAGAAAATTGTCTAGCCTGTGTCGCAGAGAAACATGGAAATTACTGCCTAGCTTGTCACCTAGCAAATACTTCTGCGAAGACATCGTCACAATTTGTACACTTCTTTCTGCAGCATCATTCGATGCTGGGTGATATGGTGGTATTAAAGTATGCTTGACTCCATTTTGACTCAGAAATATTTCAAACTCTTCTGATGTAAACTATGGATCATTATCTGGCGCCAATACATCTGGAAACCCAGAAAGTGCAAACCAACTTCTCAAAACTTCAATAATTTTGGCACTTGTGGTATTGGGTATGAACTCAACATTTAACCACTTGCTATAGTTATCAAGCAAAACAAAATACTCTTTCCCTTCCACTTCAAAGAAATTGACATTTACTTGTTCCCACAGTTTCTTTGTATTTGACCGTTGATCATTGGTTGGATCATTTCCCATTCTGAGGCACATTTTTCAACTTTTCACCAACTCTTCAATATCTCTATCTACATTTAGATACCAAAAATAGCTTCTTGTTACTGCTTTCAATTAGTCTTCAGTTCCTCAATGTCAGACGTACGCTTACTGATCTCTGCTGTGAATAATTCAGCCCAGTTTAACTGTATTTTCTCAAAAAACAATTTCTTCCCATCAGGGAGAGTTTGTTCCCTCCTACTACTACCAATGGCAAGTAATAGGATGCATCATTGTATTCCACCCTAACACGAACTTCACCTAACACTGAAATACTGTTATTGGAATAACTAGTCAGTTTCACACCAGTTTTGCGTAAGGGGATATAACTTAGGGACTCCTTCTGTTCTCTTTCTGAGATAACAAATAATGCTGCAGCTGTATCAACTATGAAAATAAGTTGTGAATCACTGAATTTCATTTTTACTGTGGGCACCGGAATTATATCTTCAGCACTTTTACTATCAACTTCTATGAGCTGCTTTTCTTGCTCTCTGATTGAGTACAACACTTGATCTTCCTGCTCAATAACATGAACTTCTGTTTCTATATCTATCATGCATTTGAGGACTTCCAGGAGCCTGAACTAGCTTTAGGTTTACCATGACCTTGACCTGGTGCATTGCTGTGACCTGGAGCTTTACCGCGACCTAAAGCATTACTGTTTCCTGTAATTATGCATGCCATCTGGATATGACTGACTTTCCCGCAAACATAGCACTTTGACTGAAAATAGGGACACTTAGATGGCTGGTAGCTACCTTGGCAATGATAGGATCTGAATTTTTGACTCTGACTCAATGAACTTGGTTGCTGAGGCCTTGTTCCTGCTGAAATCTGGTGCACCTCCCTTACTGGATCAAGAAAATAACTTCTTTGTAATCTGCAGCTATCTCTTCCTGCCATTTCTATGGCTGTGGCCTCATCGCAGGCCTCCTTCCACACTAGCTTATTGCCTTTAATCTAAAAGCTTGGCCTGGATTTTACTGTCATTTACACCTCCAATGAACATGTCTCTAAGGTTAACTTCTAAGTTCGCGCCATACCCAAAGTGATGAGAGAATTTCTTTAATTCGAGAATATAATCTGCAATAGAGTCACTTGGCAACTGCTTCCTTTCATGAAATGCTATTCTCAGTGCAATTTCATTCTTAGTCGTGCGATGAGTCCAGAATCTCATTAATTTGAGAATAGTCCAAATCACTTGAGTCTTGTGGGCAACATTGGTTAAGCACAACTCAAAAGCATCTGGCTCCATCATGGTGAGGAAAACATTCACTTTATCCTCATTTCTTATTTTATTCACTTGCAGCCAAATGTGTAAGCTTCGTTCATAATTACACCAGTTCTCTTTGTTAGGGTTGAACTCCCCCATTGTCCCAAAATATGTCTTTAATGCCATCTTTTTCAATTACATACCATGCTGACTCACAGAGTTGTGCTTGAACATGAATGGCAGACACACCCAGAGCAATTTTTCAAATTGCCCAAACTTCCTCAAAGTCGACTTTGGAGCTCCAAAAATGTGTGTCACAATGTTCTTCACACTTTGCTCTCCCAAATGAATATTCAAAAAAATTCAATTGCACCTCATCGCCGTATTTCTGTTGTGTATTCACAGAGTAAATTACATGAGGTTTTTATTGGGAGCAGCCACATTGAAAATTTATTTACAGCTCCCCAGCAGGGATGGCAGGAGAGAGGCAATACAGCAGTATATAAATGCTGAGCTAGCACAATATATTATCTCAGCAGTTCAATACAATTCAGCTATTTCATTACATAAGTCAATGATTTAGATTGTAAATAGCTGCGGCCCAAGCAATGATCCTTGAGGCACTTCATTAATTACACCCTATCATCCTAAAAATGACCTGTTTATTCCTACTCTCTGATTTCTGTCCATTAACCAATCCTCAATATTTGCTAATATATTACCCAATCCCACAAGCCTGATCTTGCAACACCTATTTTGTGGCACCTTATCGAATGCCTTCTGAAAATCCAAATAACCTACATCCACTGGTTTCCCCTTATTGACCCTACTAGTTACACCCTCAAAAATCTCTCAGGTTTCTCCAACACGATTTCCCGAATCTTATTGTGATTTTCTAAGTGACCTGTTACCATGTCTTTAATAATAGATTCTGGTACTTTCCCTACAACTGATGTCATGCTAACTGGGTTACAGATTCCTGTTTTCTCTCTCCTTCCTTTCTTGAATAGTGGGGTTATATTTACTATCTTCCAATCAATGAGGACCATTTCAGAATCTAGGAAATTTTGGAAGTTCAAACTAATGCATCCACTATCTCTGCAGCTACCTATTTTAAAACCCTAGGATGTAGGTCATCAGTCCCACCAATTGCTCCAGTACTATTTCTTTACTAAAACAAATTTCTTTATGTTCCACGGATTGTATTTTACCAGCCCTCTGAACCTCTGAACAGGGTCTGGGAAGCGGGCAGGGTGGCCATAAAACAGTATGGAAAGCGGGAGGGTGGTGCTCCCATCATCTTCTTGCCACCTTGCCAATGGCAGGGAAGGTGGCAGAGAGCTCTCCTGCCCAGAGGCTAATTGAGCCATTTTAAGTGGCCAATTAAGCACCTCTTCTATCACTGCTGGCATTTTACCGGGGTGGGGGACACTCCGCATGGTGGGGAGACCAACATGTAAGTCCTAGTGGCCTCTTTGCCAGCTTGTTGGGGGGAGGTCCTCCTATTCAGGCACTCTTTGGCCACATCCAGCAACAACAGCTACTCCCCCATTGCAACGGCATCGCCTGCTCTCACCACCACCCTCCACCCCTTGCTGGGATCTGCTTGACTGGCTCCTGTGCCCCCAGAACCCACTTATCTGATTGTGAGGGCACCATCCATCCATTGCATCCTTTTCTTCCAGGTGCAGTCCCAGCAGTGGCCACCACTCTAGGGGTGGGTGGCCATCCTTAAAAGGGACAGCCTCCCCCAACTTTCAGGCACATCGGTGGGACCCCCACTGCAATAACTAAATCTATTCCGTCATTCTCATTGGACACTTAGTTCCCCACAATTTCTAATAGATTCTTTGTGTCTTCTATTGTGAAGACAGACACAAAAGGGGGAATTTTGTGCTGGTGGTGAGAGTCTCGACATTGGGGGGAAACTGGCGCTGATATTCCCGGCTCACCTATTGTATGGAAGGCCTGCTGAATTTAAAGACAGTCAAGCACTTAACCGGACAGCAGTGAGCATTCCATACGATTTAGGACCCATCGCCGAATGTCCCAGCCTTGCAGAGCTGCCGGCCAATCAGAGGCTGGCAGCTGCAGTGCCACCACAGAGGCGGTGGCTGCTGCTGTAGTTGCAATGACAAGACACCAAGGAGCGGCACTGGAACCAGGCTTAAGGCAGGTCAAGGCAGGAGGGGTCTTGCGAGGTGGTGGTCATCATGGTGGGGGAGCAGAGTCAACAGCAAGTGCAGGGGGCTAGCTCTCAGTGACGGGTGCCTCATTCAGACACTAAGTGCCTTTGAGCAAGGGATTGGTCCCCGGAGCTGGAAGTAGCCTGCACAACTTTTCGTGCCATGCTTCCTGTGCGGTAACAGGGCAGCCCACTGCACAGGTGATCGTGGCTGCGGCGGGATGAGGACCTTAATTAGGGATTAATTACTTAGTTAAGGGCCTCAGTTAGCATTCACAGGCCTTCCCGCCCCGGACTAAATTCCGGCAGAGGTCCCTGCCACCATCCCACCTGATTTTATGCTCCCTCCGCCTCCAAACACAACACGGCGGAGAGCATAAAATTCCACCCAAAATATTTGTTTAACATTTCTGCCATTTCCTCATTGCGTTACATAATTTTTGCCTCTAAGGGATCCATGTTTACTTTTTCTAATCTCTTTTTTATGTACTTTTAAAAGCTCTTACAGAAAGTTCTTATATTGCAAGTTTGCTCGTATTCTGTTTCCACCCTTTTTATCACTTTCTTTATTATCTTCTGTTGATTTTAAAACGCTTCCGATTCTCAGGTTTACTATTACTTTTGGCAACAGCACAACCTTCTTCTTTTCATTTGATAATATCCATAAATTCACTAGTTAACCATGGTTGTACCACTTTTCAGTGGAGTGTTTATTCCTCAAGAGAATGTATATTTGTTTAGTATTATGAATTATTTCTTTAAATGTTTACCATTGCTTATCTACAATCACATTTTTAAATCTAATTTGTCAGTTGACCTCAGATAGCTCTGTAATTCATAGAATCATAGAATGGTTACAGCAAAGAAGGCCATTTGGCCGTCATGTCCATGCCAGCTCACAGCAAGAGCAACTCAGCTGGTCCCACTCCCTCGCCTTTTACCTGTAGCCCTGCAAATCTTTTCAGAAAATTACCCAATTCCCTTTGAAAGCCACAATTGGAAGCTGTTCAGAGAAGGTTTACCAGACTAATACCTAGAATGGGCAGGTTGTCTTATAATGAAAGCTTGGATTGGCTAGGCTTGTATCCGCTAGAGTTTAGGAGAGTTAGCGGTGACTTGATTGAAACATGCAAGATCTTAAGGGGTGTCTTGGGTGTGGAAAGGATGTTTCCGCTTGTGGGAGAATCTAGAACTAGGAGTCACTGTTTAAAAATAAGGCATCGCCCATTTAAGACAGAGATGAGGAGAAATTTCTTCTCTCATAGTGGGTTGTGAGTCTTTGGAACTCTCTTCCTCAAAAGACGCTGGAAGCAGAGTCTTTAAAATACTTTTAAGGCGGAGGTAGTTAGATTCTTAATAAACAAGGGGGGAGTGAAAGGTTATTACGGTAAGTGGGAATGTGGAGTCGAGGTTACAATCAGATCAGCCATGATATTGTTGAATGGTGTAGCAGGCTCGAGGGGTCGAGTGGCCTATTCCTGCTCTTAATTCGTATCTTCGTATGTTCATATGAATCTGCATCCACCGCACTCTCGCACAGTGTATTCCAGATCCTAACCACTTGCTGCATAAAAAAGGTTTTTCCTCATGGCGCCTTTGGTTTGTTTGCAATCACTTATATCAGTGTCCTCTGGTTCTCAACCCTTCCACCATTGGGAACAGTTTCTCTCCATCTACTCGTCCAGACCCCTCATGATTTTGAACATCTCAAATCTCTTCTCAACCTTTTCTTTTCAGAGGAGAACAACCCCAGATTCTCCAATCTATCCACATAACTGAAGTCTCTTATCCCTGGAACAATTCTTATAAATCTTTTCTGCACCCTCTCTAATGCCTTCACATCCTTCGTAAAATGTGGTGCCCAGAATTTGACACAATACTCCAGTTGTGGCCGAACCAGTGTTTTATAAATGTTCATCGTAACTTCCTTGCTTTTGTATTCTATTTCCCTAATTATAAAGGTCAGGTTCCTGTATGCCTTATTAATCACTTTCTTAACCTGTCCTGCCACCTTCAATGATTAATGCACATATCCCCCCAGCCCCTTGTGCTCCTGCACCCACTTTAGAATTGGATTCTCAAGGGCAATTAGGGATGGGCAATAAATGCTGGCCTGGCCAGCGACGCCCAAATCCCATGAATGAATAACAAAAAAAAAATCCTTTAGTTTATATTGCCTCTCCTCATTTTTCCTACCAAAATGTAGGAAATGTTTTTGTTTAAATTTAAGAAACTAGTTTCCGACTCAACCACACTCAAACTTAATATGAAATGCTATCCTGTTATGATCACTTTTCCCCAGAATGATCTGATCATTTGTTTCATTGCTCTTAATGGGACCTTGCTGTGTGCAAATTTACTGTCACATTTCCTACATTCCAACAATGGCTGCATTTCAAAAGTACTTCATTGGCTGTAATACACTTTGGGACATTCTGTAGTTGTGAAAGGCCATATATAAATGCATGTTCTTTCTTTCCAAAGCTGAGAATGAAGCCCACACAGAAGGAGCTGCTGCGTGACAGGTCAGGGTTGAGTAATGGAGGAAGTAAGTTTAGAGTGACATTGTACAAGTTTAATCTATATGAGAAAGAGAAGGTGAGGGAACAATTTCAGAGTTTGCAAGTTTTAATGAAGATTATTCTCCCCTCTCATGTGAGTAAATCAGTGGAATACAGGATAGTACAAAGTCACATCTTTCATAATTTGGAATGAGCTGGATGGGCCAAATGACTTTTAACATTCTGATTTATTTTCTTTCAGTTAAAGTCAGTATAGTATCAATAAGTTCTAATATATGTGTTCATCCTTTACAGAGACTAGATTTACTGTGGAGTTGCTTATCGGTAGTTGCTTTATGACATTTAGCCTGTCTCTGGAACCACCGCCCAGGCACTTCCTGTGGAGAAGTGGTGTAAGTAGGCAGATACTGAGCTCAAATAGAAGCTAATTATTGTTGCAACTGGTACTTTCGACAGATGAAGAGAGGCTAGACTATATCAAGTTCAGAAATGCCAGCAGGAAATGACTCGCTTGCTTTCTATACAGATCATTTTAAAACCTTTCATTTGAGAATAATAAGTTGTGATTTAAGGGTGTTTTAAACAATGTCTGAAGTGTGAAGAGGCATCTCAAAAATTAAAAATAAAGGAACTCCACAGAGTGTGCAAATACAAATTGTATGTTTGCTGTACAGTCTTTATGACAGGTTGTAATGAGTTCTGCCTGAATTACATCCAAAGTAAGTTGATTACTGATCTGATAGATGTCACACAGCAACATTATCAATATGCTAAACACCACAGAATTTTCATCTCAGCAACCTAAAAAGGGAACAACTTGGGAGCCCTCAACTCTGACCGGTTATGCAGCATTTAGACAAACCTGATTCTATTAATAATAATTAAAAGCAAAATACTGCGAATGCTGGAAATCTGAAATAAAAACAAGAAATGCTGGAACCACTCAGCAGGTCTGGCAGCATCTGTGGAGAGAGAAGCAGAGTTAACGTTTCAGGTCAGTGACCCTTCTTCAGAACTGGCAAATATTAGAAATGTAAAAAGGTTATAAGCAAGTAAAGTGGGGGTGGGGCAAGAGATAACAAAGGAGAAGGTGTAGATAGGACAAGGTCACAGAATAGCTGACCAGAAGGTCATGGAGCAAAGATATGTTAATGGTGTGTTGAAAGACAAAGCATTAGTACAGAAAGAGTGTTAACGGACAGAAAAATGAACAGCCGCAAGTACTTCTTTGGCCTCCTTGTCTCGTGAAACAATGGGTAAGCGCCTGGAGGTGGTCAGTGGTTTGTGAAGCAGCGCCTGGAGTGGCTATAAAGGCCAATTCTAGAGTGATAGACTCTTCCACAGGTGCTGCAGATAAAATTGGTTGTTGGGGCTGTTACACAGTTGGCTCTCCCCTTGCGCTTCTGTCTTTTTTCCTGCCAACTGCTAAGTCTCTTCGACTTGCCACACTTTAGCCCCGCCTTTATGGCTGCCCGCCGGCTCTGGCGATTGCTGGCAACTGACTCCCACGACTTGCGATCAATGTCACAGGACTTCATGTCGCATTTGCAGACGTCTTTAAAGTGGAGATATGGACGGCCGGTGGGTCTGATACCAGTGACAAGCTCGCTGTACAATGTGTCCTTGGGGATCCTGTCATCTTCCTTGCGGCTCACATGGCCAAGCCATCTCAAGCGCCGCTGGCTCAGTAGGGTGTATATGCTGGGGATGTTGGCCGCCTCGAGGACTTCTGTGTTGGAGATGCGGTCCTGCCACCTGATGCCAAGGATTTTCCGGAGGCAGCGAAGATGGAATGAATTGAGACGTCGCTCTTGGCTGACATACGTTGTCCAGGCCTCGCTGCCGTAGAGCAAGGTACTGAGGACACAGGCCTGATACACTCGGATATTTGTGTTCCGTGTCAGTGCGCCATTTTCCCACACTCTCTTGGCCAGTCTGGACATAGCAGTGGAAGCCTTTCACATGCGCTTGTTGATTTCTGCATTGAGAGACAAATTACTGGTGATAGTTGAGCCTAGGTAGGTGAACTCTTGAACCACTTCCAGAGCGTGGTCGCCGATATTGATGGATGGAGCATTTCTGACGTCCTGTCCCATGATGTTCGTTTTCTTGAGGCTGATGGTTAGACCAAATTCGTTGCAGGCTGCCACAAACCTGTCGATGAGTCTTTGCAAACAGTCTTCAGTGTGAGATGTTAATGCAGCATCAACAGCAAAGAGGAGTTCCCTGATGAGTACCTTCCGTACTTTGGTCTTCGCTTTTAGACGGGCAAGGTTGAACAACCTGCCACCTGATCTTGTGTGGAGAAAAATTCCTTCTTCTGAACACTTGAACGCATGTGAGAGTAGCAGGGAGAAGAAGATCTCAAACAGTGTAGGTGCGAGAACACAGCCCTGTTTCACACCACTCAGGATAGGAAAGTGGTCTAATGAGGTGCCGCTATGCTGAATTGTGCCTTTCATATTGTCATGGAATGAGGGTAGAAGGGCATCTGTTGTTCACGGCATTTCTCCTGTAGCTGGCAAAGGGAGAACAGCATGTCAATGGTGGATCTCTCTGCTCGAAATCCACACTGTACCTCAGGATAGACCCGCTCAGCCAGCTTCTGGAGCCTATTTAAAGCGACTTGAGTGAAGACTTTCCCCACTATGCCGAGCAGGGAGATTCCACGGTAGTTGTTGCAGTCACCGTGGTCACCCTTGTTCTTATAGAGGTGATGATATTGGCATCACGCATGTCCTGTGGTACTGCTCCCTCGTCCCAGCACAGGCAAAGCAGTTCGTAGAGTGCTGAAATTATAGCAGGCTTGGCACTCTTGATGAGTTCAGGGGTAATGCCGTCGTTCCCAGGGGCTTTTCCGCTGGCTAGAGAATCAATGGCATCATTGAGTTCCGATTTTGTTAGCTGTATGTCCAGCTCATCCATGACTGGCAGAGACTGGGCTGTATTGAGGGCGGTCTCAGTGACAACATTTTCCCTGGAGAACAGTTCTAGGTAGTGCTCCACCCAGCGGTCCATTTGCTTGCGTTGGTCAGTGATTGTGAGCCCTGATTTAGATTTCAGGGGGGGCGATCTTCTTGATAGTTGGCCCAAAAGCTCTCTTAATGCCATCATACATTCCTCTGATGTTTCCGGTGTCAGAGGCCAGCTGAATATGACTGCATAGGTGTTGCCAGTAGTCATTTGCGCAGCGCCTGGCTGTTCTTTGTGCAGCGCTTCTGTCTGCTTTAAGTGCTATAGATGTTAACTCACTGGGGCCTTTCCTGTAGTTCAACAGTGCAATGCGCTTAGCGGCTATGACAGGTTCCAGCTCTTCAAAGTGAGATTGAAACCAGTCTGCATTCTGCTTCACATATTTGCCATAGGTGGCCATTGCTGAGTCATAGATGGCGTCTCTGATGTGGGCCCACTTGGTCTCTGCATCCCCTGTCGGATTGTTTTGAAGGGCTTCTTCAAGTGAATTTAGAAACTTATGTAACAGCAATGGCTAAGAAATTCTGCTAGTGTTGATGCGCGGGCGGACTGAAAATTGAACAGCCGCAAGTACAAACATGAAAAAAACAGTGGGTAAGCAAACTGAACAAACTAAGATGAAACAAAATAAAATAAACACAAAAAAATATATATTCTATCAATGCTTCTTTCAATGACAAGGCAGAGATGACCAACATTAAAGAAAACCTTTTCCAGCTGCACTCTGTCACAGTTGGTTAAAGAACTGAGTCCCACACACACCTCGAAAGCTGTCAGGATGGTCCCTCATTTGTGCTGAGTTCACCCACCACAGCAAAGATGGCATTAATGGGCATTGCAGTGTGGCACAGTCTCCATGAGAGGGCTCAAAAAACTAAAATTTAAATCAGCCACGATTCTCAATCCCGACTGCTGTGCAGTGAGATCAACTGGAAAGTGCACATGTGGAGCTTGAGTGAGCATTGCCTTCTGGAGAGTAGGAGAGAAGGCAGGAGTGGGGGAAGAGAGAAGAATCCGGGGAGAGGGAGAATCCCAGTTGTGGGGGGGGGGGGGGGGGCGGGAGGGCAGGATCCAGGAAAGATGGGGAGGAGAAGAAACTGTGAAAAGGAAATGAAAAACAACCTCTTTTTAATTATAAATTGGCTTTCTTTCTTAAACTGCCAAGCATCAATTAAACATCCCCTTTTAGTTCTCTTCCTGTCTCAGTAAATTGCTGCAGTAATCGATAGTTCTCTCTGCTGAGGTTCATGTTAGTAACTGGCACTCTAGCTTCCGTCTCTCATCATTTCTGGACCTCCTGCCCCCTAACAAGTTTGAATGAGTGCATTTTGTTTTAAACCAGAAATTTAACCCCCTTCTCTCTCTCCAGTTACTTTTCAAACTGACATGGGAACACTGAAAATCTGAAATGAAAAGTGCAGTACATATCCACATCCACACCCAGTTCCTCTTCCTGCTGTCCTCTAACCCATCATGTGCTTCTCAACAAGGCAATTATTCAATTAAATACAAGCCAGTGCTCAGCCAACAGCCAGCTCATTCCATCCGTCGCCAAACTGAATCATTATCCGCAGCGTCGACAGCCCATCTCTCATCAGCACACTTACTGATACCGAAAGGCGGGGAAATTGAAGTTTGCAACAAGAATCATTCAGGCCATAAAACTCACTCCTTCCATTTCACACATGGCTACCTCAATCATGTTTCAGGCAGGTATTTTTCTCTCTGCGCCTGCTACTGAATATTGGACAGTGTGACAATGATTGTTGTCTTTTGCTGTTTTTTGTCAGTTTTATCATCATCTTAGGTGTTAGTATTGAAGTATGGAACCCTTTCCCATATCATACAAGAAAGTGTTTTCATCAAACACTCCCAGTGCAGATACAGCATGGGCAGGATACACTGGATATCCGCCCTCTACACTTTGGCATTGCACTTGGTGACCTTAGCATAAAGGTGATCGTTTCATTCACATACTTGATTCAGTTCATCATGCCTTTTTAGATGAGCCTTCTCATTTGGAAATTATAAAATCAAATGCCGGTGCATAGCTGCCACGATCTCTTGTGCCGATTAATATTCTATCTCCAGACCATTGTAAAACTCTGGTAACTGTTCAACAAACTGGACCCCAGCAAGAGATGGGAGAGGACAGGAAATAATTGGAAGAGGAAAAAGAAAACATATTTCAAAAAACAAATAAAATAAAAACTTCTTTACCATCCCCCCCCGTCCCACTGAAGTACTTATAAATTATTTGCTGACATGATACTGTCATAGCTACTGGGTTTTATTTTTTTGAAGTGGTGGCTATGCTGTCAGAAAAATAATCATAGACAGTGCGCTGAATCGTCTGTGCCAGGCGGCGGGCCGCATGTCGCAGAACCGCCACAATATTCCGTGCGGCGGCTCATTTAAATAGCCAGGGCGGTCTGCCCCCTACCGATCACATGGAGCGGTGGGCTGACTGTCCCCGGCAATATGGTCAGCTGCCTGTGTGCAGGCGCTGACTCCATTTTTAAAGGGCTGTCAGAAATTGAAATATTTAAAGATAAAGAAGATAAAAATAAATAAAAACATTTCTTCTGCCTCTCTCCCCTGCCCCCCCCAAAACAATTAAATTATCTTCCCTCTCCGCCCCAAAACACTTACCTTGTTCATCTGACCTAACCCCCCCACCCCCGAACTGCATAAACTTTAATCTCCAACTCTTCCCACCATCCCCTACACCCGTGACGTTAATTTGACCCTGTCCCCCTCCCCACCCGACACTGATAAACGTACCTCCTCCCACCTCCCCAGAAGTGTGGCGCCTCGTTTCCCCGGATGGGGATCCGATGGCACGGGAGTGCCGACCACTGGGCCGAAGATCGCAGCAGGACATGAGGCAGCAGCGCAAGTATCATTTATTCATTCATTATAATTTATATAAATATTCAAATGGTGGTCCCGTCACCAAGCAGTTGGGGGGCGGCCACGAGGCATTGCCGACGCCGGTAATATCAGGCCGGGTCCTCCTAGCGTCAGGGTGCGTGGCGGCCCTCTCCCGGAGGCACCTTCAGAACCGCCCTCCCCACTCCACCACCACCGACCCCGACGCCTGCAGGAGAACAAAATCCAGCCCAGTGTCTGCTGCAGTGAAGAGAGGCTTGTATCTCAAAACAGCTGAATGTGGCAATTTTCGTTATAAGGAAAGAAAACTAGTAAAGAAAGGAATGGCAGAATGTGTTGGTTGTCATGAGCACTGGGTGATTGATGACACACTAGTGTAGGCGTTGCATATCTTTGTCCATCATATGTTCCCATCTGAAAAATGTGCATTGAGTTGCCCTTGATTTCTCATCCACTGATTTCAGATGGATGCCGGATCTTTCTTGCAAGCTGACAGCAGGCAAGGTACCTCACAGCTGGTGAGGACTCTGTTCTATTATTGCTCGTAACACAGGACCAGGCTGAACAGCTGGCCTAATCGCAAATCCTAATCTGCCACTTTATCAAAATGCCCTTGCAGATTGCTTTCAGAATCATTCACTACCGGCATTTTATCCTGGCGACGGGGGTCTCAATGTCTGGAAAAAGAGATGCCGAGAATCCCGCGTTGCCTTTTCTCCGAAAGGCCAGCTGAATCTAGTGACAATCAGGCACTTAATTGGACAGTGGCGGGGGTTGCACAGGATCAAGGACCACGTCACCAGAGCTCCCATCCTTGGGGAGCTGCTGGCCAATCAGAAGCTAGCAGCTCTTCCACTGAACAGTGCCACTGCTGCCGAAGGAACAACTGCTGGGCGCCCAGTAGCAGCGCTAGACCCGGGCCACAGGTAGGTCAGGGCAGGAGGGGCGTCATGGGGTGGGGAGTCGCAGGGGAGGGTGGGTGGGTGGCTCTCAGTGGCCCCCCCTCTTCTTGATGCCTTTTAACAAGGCCGTTCACAGGCCTTCCCACCCTGGACTAAATTTTGGGAGAGGCGGGATGTAGCAGGAAACCCTGGCTGCCATCCCACCCAATTTTATGCTCTCCCTACCTCCTAACCTGCTGCAGGGGAGAGCATAAAATTCCCCCTCTGTCTCCAATTATAGAAATGTCTGCAAATCCAGACAGCACTCCCTCTAGTCCTATATCGCAATCATTGATATAAACAGTGAACAGAAACAGTCCCAGAACAGAACCCTGTGGGATGTCACTAACTGTTCAACAAATATTTTTTTAAGAGCAACCATGGATATTATTTCCCAATTTTCTCCCTTCCTCTCCTGTAGGTGGTGACTCAATGCTAAGGAGATTTCTGCATGTCTCTGCTGCTTTATGGGCTTTTTAAAAAATAATTTTCCCTCCAACTTTTTCCTCCTTGTCTCATACAGATCATGATGAACAGGAAAAGACGCACTTGTCTAACCAGCCTGTCTTGTACAACTGCAATGCCTTGTGCATCACACTATTCACCCACCCCACCCAAAAGCCATGTAATCTCCTGGGAGAGGCAAAGAAATGGATAAAAATCCTGGCCAATAGGAAAGGAAGATCTGGAAAAGTTTTCTCTGACCCCTTTAGGCTACAGGAGCTAGTCTGGCCCAGATAATGTTCTACACGTATGTTGTGCTGGAGAATGGTTCTCCCATGGCATCAGATACCTCCCAATACCTCACTGAGTGACTATTCTTTGTATATGAGCCTGGATAGTAGGCCCTAGCTGGCTAGTTGACCTTTTTGCAGCAGCACAACCCCAACCTGCTGCTGTGCATTCTGCCTCAACATCTGGATTGCTGCCTTTCCCAGAGGGGTTCACTAGATAGCAATCCAGAGCAGGAGCTCTGGCTGGGTTTTCCCCTCCTTAGATCATAGGACACCAACTCCCGCATCCATGGGGTTGCCCTGGCTGAGATCAGCTGCCTCAGAGTCAGAGTCAGCATTGAAACCAAGACTGGCCTGGTCTGTGCAGTGCGTTCAACAACTCAAGGAAACTTCGTATTGGGATTAATCCCATCTCTGCCCACTTCCCACATCAGTCAAAATGAATCAAATGTATCTCAATGTGAGGATTGTGACTCAAGTTTCCATTCACCTATCCACGAATTGGCACGCCCCCACCACCCCCCTCGCCCATCGGCAAGTGGGTAAAGCCAATGGCGCCAAGACATTAAAAATCAGAAATTGTAAGCTTCAGTTCTCCGTCTATTTTGTGTTAGCTGATCTCACAGCTAAAGGTGGTATTGCTCCATTGACAGACCTCAATTACTTTGGGCTAGTGAGAGGAAGTTATTCAGTCAGTGCTCCCGCTCCTGATTGCTCATCCAGTGATCCCTGCTGGAATGCGCATTTCAATGAATAGCAGATGAGAATGGGATCAGGCTCCCTTATAATATCATCCACAGTAGAGTAGAGTAGTTTGCCAAACACTGCTCAAATATAAGAAATGGTCACTTGAGTGACATACCAGAGTACACTGTCATACCAGACAGTGTAACCCAGTGAGTGCCAAAGAATTATGGCCTTCAGGAAGGGTGGAGGTGAGGATGAGGGGAGGAATCAGACACCGTCTCACTATCAGTAGAGAAAGGCTGCAAGGCAGAACATGAGGTTTAGCTTTGCTGTGTTCCAACTGTATGTGGAATGGAAATGTCTGTGTGGTGTTCAGAGCTCAAACTGTGAAGGAAACCGTAGTATGAATGTGAGATCCTGTGTCATGAACTGATGCCAGAGCATCACCAGACAAATTGCCCCAATATTCACAGGGAGCCATGGAGGAAGGGGGTAGGACTTCTGAATGGGAAATCCAGAAGTATGGGTTTCCCAGATGTCGTACAGAAGATAAGTGCAGGACCTAATTTTGTTTCACTGATAGTCAAGCAGGAATGCCTGTGGCGCAAGGCCACAATCGAGGAGCAGAGAGCGGGCGGGGGAGAGGTTAAGATTGCCAAGGGAGAAATTGGGGTTTCGGGGCAGAAATCATTGGGATGGGGGATGGAGGTAGGGGAAGAGATGCCAGGAGTTGGCCAGTCACTGGAGGTACAATTAAAATGGAGGCATGCAGCCTCCTTAAAAGCTATTGCTGACTGACTGCCTCCTGAATCGGATTGGTCATTCCCCACCACCCCCCTCCCCCACCTCTGTTAAAAAGGGAAGTGGGTAGAATTGAAATTTTTTAAATTTCGCATCCCATTCTTGCAGGTTAGAATAACCCCTAATGTGTTGCCAATGCTGCACAAATTCCAGGGGCTGGACTTTACAGGCTGCCTCGAAGTTGGGGGTCATGGCAGGGGGAGGAAAATGCCTCCGGGAGGCAATGCGCTCACTGATGCCAGGAAGGCCCGGCCCAATATTGCCCGGCAGTGGTGAGGCCTCATGGCGGCCCCTCCCACCGCTCGGAGACGAGACTGCCATTCAAATATTTAAATAAATTAAAATCAATTACTTAATTAGACTCATATCCCTGCTGTCTTTCCCGATGCGATCTCCGTGCTGCTGGCCGGCACTGCCGCGTCTTCGGATCCCTGTCCGGGGAAATGAGGCAGAACACTGGTTGGGAGTGGGGGAGGAGGTAATGTTTCTCAGTACGGGGGTGTGTGGAATGGGTCAAAGTGACATAATTGGTGTAGGGGATGGTGGGAAGGATTTTAGGTTAAAGTTTATGCAATTTGTGGGGGGGGAAGGTCAGGGGGACAAGGTAAGTGTTTTGCGGGGTTGAGGGCAAGTAATTAATTTTATAGGTATTGGGGGGATGGGAGAGGGGCAAAATCAATGTATTTAATTTTTTTTCATTGTCTGTTTCTTTAAATATTTAAATTGAACTGTAGGCCTCGAAGTCCTTTAAAAATGGCATCAGCACCTGCGCATAGGCAGCTGACGCCATTGCTGGGGATGTATAGCCCACCCCCTCCACGTCATTGGTGGAGGGGGGGCAGTCTGCCCCAGCTATTTAAATGAGATGCCACATTGAAGGTTGTGGCGGCTCCACAACATGCAGCCTGCCACTGTTTTCACCTGTCATTGATTTCGGCAGCGAGAATATAAATTTCCGCCCAGGTGTGAGAATTTCGAATGTGATTTTAAACACACTTTTAAGTCATGTCAATATTCCTGATTGGAAAGACTTTGCAAACAGTGATGGTGAAAGTTTCGATCTCCGTGTCATTTTAGCTCTGCTGGTCGCACTCTTGAGTCAGAAGGTCATGGATTCGCAACTACTCTAGGATTTGAGCACAAAGTCTAGGCTGACAGTCCAGTGTAGTACTGAGGGAATGCTGCATTGTCCGAGATGCTGTCCTTCTGATGAAATATTAAACTGAGGTCCCATCTGCTCTCTCAGGTGGATATAAAGGAACCCAGCTCACAGAGGAGTTCTCCCCAGTGCCGTGTCCAACATTTTTCCCTCAACAAACACCACATAAACAAATTATCTGTTTACTTACTCAATGCTGTTTTTGGGAGCTTGTTGTGCATGAATTGGCTGCCACATTTGCCTACATTACAGCATTTTGCCCGGTGTACCAATTCTGCTTTTATTGATGCTATAATGTCACTTCCCTACCCAGTCCTGCTGGAAGGGTGATATCATTCTCAGACAGAAAAGAATGGAATTTACTTTTTGAATAATATCCATTGTAAATGCTGCTTCCAGTTTATTATTTCGGGGTTAGGGGCCGGAGTGGAAGTACCTCATCAGTGAAACGTCTACCTGTCTACATATAAAATGAATGCATTCAGTACTGAACTGGCAGGGGTTAAATGAACAGATGCCAAAATGGCTGACTTTCCATTTCCATTTAACCTTGGACAGATTAACATAGCCAGAAACCGATCAGCTTGAAAGCCACTTCCTCTGCCAGCCTGTCTATCACAGTGGCACAAAGGATCACCTCGCTGCTCATGATATGTAGCTGGCCTATTTAAGAGCCTAGGACTGATCAAATCCTGATCAGTCTCTTAAGTAATAGTAACTCGTCTATTTCTGTTAAGCATTTCTACCATTGCTTAAGACCAACAAACAGGGAGGAGCCTTCCTGTGCTGGTGTGCAACTCCATTCTATCTTGGTATCATAATTTGTTACTTCAACTTATTTATAATCTGATTCTCATTTGTGCTAAATTTGTGTTTAAATTCCTATGCTATTTGAACAGAAACATTAAAATTCGTAGAATTGTAGAATGTTCCAGCACAGGAACAGGACATTCAACCCATCAAACCCAGGCATTTTTTTACCTCACATGAGCATCTGACTTTTTTTTCCCCGACCTCCTCCTCCGCCCCGATCGGTGCAAGTCCTTTCTGAAAAGTAACTCTTTTTTATGGTTTCTACTCATAGAAAACTGCTATGTTTTAATGTAATATTCATATATATGACAACCTACAAAGCTTGGCAAGGGCTTTAAAAATTCTGACACAACACCGCCAAGAAAATCTACCAGAGTGAAGTCCTACCACCAAGGTCGAGGTGTCTGAACAAGTTAAATTGCCTTTTAGTCTCGGGATTGTAGGATTTTTAGTTGGGATCATGTTTTGCAATTCAGTTGCATTTTTCTGCGAAAACAGAAACTCAATTGCCTCACGTGTGGGGTGTATAAAGAAGTTATAATGGAAATGCAGTAGGACATGAACATGTCAAGATTTAAGCTGCAGTAAGATCTAAAAGTTCATCAGCAACAAGACCATCGTGCATTTATATAACTCCACTGACATTGGAAAATGTTATAAACACTTCACAGGAGTATAAGAGAGGCAAACGGACATTGAGCCTGAGGAGGCATTTGAACAGGTGACTCAAAGCTTGGTCAAAAATTTCATTTTAGAGAGAGTTTTAAAGCAGAGGAGAGAGGTAGAGTGGTGGAGAGGTTTAGGGAGAAAATTTGAGAGCTTAGGGCCTAGATGGCTGAGGACACAACCGCCAATGTTGAGGCAAATGGAGTGGGGGTTGCTCAAACATCTCAAATTGAAGGAGCACAGAGTTCTTGGAGAGTTATAGGGCTGGACAAGGTTATGGAGATTGGGAGGGACAAGGCCATGAGCAGATTTGAACATGAAGATGTGAATTTTTAGTTCTAGTTTATTTTAACTTTTTTCTGAAAGTATTAATTTCTATGTCAGTGAGTCCCTTCCCTTTTCTCCCTGCAGGTGTCTTTGGTCACCTCATGCAAAATGTTAGCAGAGTGCACATCAAGATCCCACAAAGAGCAAACTAAATAAATGGCCAATTAATCGGTTTTAGATGATGATTGAGGGAGGAATGGTGGCTGGGACATTGGGAGAACTCACTGCTCCTCTTCAAATAAGTATTATGAAATCATCCACCTGATCAAACAGATCGGTTTCACAGTTGGTTTGATGAATCAGCCAAAATATTGCACCTGACAATGCAACATACCCACAGTATTGAAGTATTACCAAGATTACACTCTGATCATCTGCAGTGGGACTTAAAACCAGAACCTTTTGACTGCGAGACAAGAGTGCTATCACTGATCCAGAATCATTAGCGAAGAACTCAAGACTTGAGCACATAATCTAGGTTAACACACCAGTGCGATACTGAGGGAGGCTATACTATTGCAGGTGCAATCTATTAGATGTGAAACTAATGCCCAGTTTGCTGTCTCATGTGGATGAGAAATCTCCCATTGCACTATTTCTAATAGTTTTTGTTTGTCTGTGATGTTCCATTTTTATGGCAGTGTTTGCCATGTATTTGAATGGAATCAACCAGCTTATCATCAAATAACATCTGTGATCATTGGGATAATTTACGGCCCCATTTAGTTATTTAAGTTATTTAAGGATGTATTACTCAATTAAGTGACTGTATTTACAAATGATAATCTCCAATTATTTATGGATCATGCACAATTATTTGCATTTTCTGTCCAAAATATTTATTGATTAAAAAACAGATAACCAAAACAAAAAGCCAGCAAAAATGTGCAATTAGTTTATGTTAAAACACAATTGACATCATTCAGAATTGAGAGTTTGTAAATAATGAAGTGTATTACATTTCTGTAGAGTCAATAGAGCAACAAATAATGACACATTCACAGCAAACATTGACACAATCCCCAAAAATACTGACATAATCCCAGCAAACACTGACACATTCCCAACAAAGACTGACAGACTCGCAGTAAACACTAACACAATCCCAGCAAATACTGACACAAACCCAGCAAACACTGACACAATCCCAGCAAAATCTGCCACACTCCCAGCAAATACTGACACACTCCCAGCAAACATTGACACACTCGCAGTGCACACTGACACACTCTCACAAACATTGACACACTTGTAGTACACACTGACACACTCCCAGCAAACATTGACAAACTTGCAGCAAACCCCAACACACTCGGAGTAAACATTAACACACTCGCAATAAACACTGACACAATCCCAGCAAACACTGGCATACTCGTAGTAAACACTGACACAATCCCAGCAAACACTGACACACTCACAGTAAATACTGACACACTCCCAGAAAATACTGACACACTTCCAGCAAACCCCAGCACACTCGGAGTAAACACTGATATGCTCCCAGCAAACATTGACACACTCACAGTAAATACTGACACACTTCCAGCAAACCCCAACACACTTGCAATTAACACTGGCACACTTGCAGTAAATACTGACACACTCCCAGCAAACACTGCTGGACTTGTAGTAAACATTGACACACTCATAGTAAATACTGACAGACTCGCAATAAACATTGACACCATCCCAGTAAACACTGACATAGTCCTCTGTGCCCTAATAGCAGCAAGCTGGTCCCCAAGGGGGAGAAACTAGTGTCTGTGACTCTGGAGCGGCCCATGCAAATTTTGGCTGTGAAAATGTTTGATCCCTTCCAAATAAACCATATTTGGAGGAGGGAATTGTATACCACTGAACTGGGCCTTATCACTAAGTGTAAAGGCACAGCCACATTCTGCAAGTATGAAAAGCATCAACAAAACTGTTTCTTCTTCCAGAAGATAAATGCACCTCTGGAGCACCTCCAGAATCAGTAGCACCCACGTTATTGGAGAGATGATTGCCCCATCACTACACCTGTGCTGTTTGGGAAAAGTAGCCTTTTGACATTCATTTGCATTACTTTTACGTTGCACTGCCCTCTTCAGGCGCAGCCCGATGCAGACACCAGAATGGGTTAGCACCCATTTTTCTTCCTCGTTGTGCCTGTTTTTCGAGTGATATTTGAGGAACATGGAAGGGGTAAACTGGCCCTCAGGAATCTAGCTTGGGTACTTCCTGGATCAGTTAAACGCTGACTTCATCTACTAAACCACCAGTGCAAATCAAGTGGTTAATAAATCAATAAGGGAACTGCCCACTACAAAAGGGGAATTCCCTACTGATCACCGATACGACTGTGCCAGTTGTCTGGGACTATGGGTATTTTGTTCTGTCTTGAACTGGCATAGGCTGGCACAAGTTAAGGAGGTCCATTTGCACCGTGGGCACTTAACGTCATCATTTTCTGGTCTGTGTCCAGGAAGGTTTGAACCTTCTTCAGCTTTTTTGTGAACATCCATCCCACATCCTATGCTCTTAAAATATACATCTAAAGGAAAGCACAGAATGTGAAAAGGCCAAGCAGCCTTTCAAACTTGTTCCTTCACAGCACTCATTCCCACTAACATGGACCCCACCCAATCCATTTCATGTTATAGATACTATTGCACTATTTGAGGATTTTAGGAACAGGAGTTCCTTTTTTGACACTCAGCTGGATTAGGGCTGATCTGTATCTCAGCTTCACTTACCCACCTTAGCTCCATAGCCAGCTAAACGGACATTCAGCAGGCGGAGTTCCTGCTGTCATGTCCACATTCCTCTTTCAAAAATTTCACCCCAAAGCAGTTAAAGTGCATCCCACTACTGTGTGGAATTTCGCCAGGGCAGAAAGATTGCACCAGTTACCTCCAAAGTCACCACAGCCCTCCAAAGGTAAAATCACTGAGTGAAGCATTTTGACAAATTTCAACATGATAATACAATGGATGCATGCATGGAAAATGATTTCCTTAGGATTCTTGCTTTTCCAGAGTCAAACACCAGGCTGGATGGGAAAAAAAAAATGACTGGATCGGATCAGCCGTTGGTTTATGAACTTCCTGATTTTACTTTCCAAAACTAGCCTCAGTCTTTTTCTGATCTAGGCACAAACACTAACTCAAATATTCAGCAATGACTTGTATTTATGTAGCGCCTATAATGTAGTAAAATGTCCATAAGCACCTCCACAGGACTGTCATCAGTCAACATTTGACACTGAGCCATATAAGGAGATGTGAGGACTGATGATCAAAAGCCAGGTCAAAAATGTGGGTTTTAAGGAATGTCTTAAAGGAGGAGAGCTATAGATTTATTGCCTAGACTGCTGAAAGCATGCTTGCCAACACAATAAACACCACAACGGTGTGGAAATGAATTATTAATTAATACTTTATTAATACCTTCTTGCCAAATTTCCTGGTTTAAAGTTGTATTCTTCAGATGCCGTAGTCCTTTGTCCTTGACATCACAGGAATTTAGGAACAGAAGTAGGTCATGGGTCCATCTAACTAGTTTTGCCATTTTATTAACCCCGGGCAGTTCTACCTTTTTAACCCATTCACTGCTCTGTCACCGTATCCCTTAAAATCCCGAAGTATTTATCTCCATTGTAACCACCTCAATCCATTCTTTATCTATGCCCCTCTGGGGCAGTGGATTCCACATTTTTACAATTTTTTAGGTGAAGCCACCGTATCAAACTAGTATTTTGAACTTAAATAAGGGCAATTATGAGGACATGAAAGCAGAGCTAACTAAAGTGAACTGGCAAATTAGGTTAAGGGATAGGTTAATACAGATGCAGTGGCAGACATTTAAGGGGATATTTCAGACTACATAGAATAGATACATTCCATCGAGAAAGAAAAATTTCAAGGGAAGGACCCACCATCCGTGGTTAACCAAAAAAGTTAAAGATAGTATCAAACTTAAAGATAAAACATATAATTGTGCAAAGATGGGAGGCAGGTCAGAAGATTGAACAGAATATAAAAAACAGCAAAGAATGACTAAAAGATTAATAAGGAGGGAAAAATTAGAGTACGAGAGATAGTTAGCTCGAAATATAAAAAGAAAGTAAGAGTTTCCATAGATATTTTAAAAAAGAAAAGCGTTAACAAAGTGAGCATTGGTCCTATAGAAAGTGAGTCTGGGGAATTAATAATGGAAAATAAGGAGATGGCAGATGAACTGAACAAGTATTTTGCATCGGTCTTCATATACAGGATATAAATAACATCCCAGAATTAGCTGTAAATCAGGAAATGGAAGGGAGGGAGGAAGTCAAGAAAATTACAATCACCAGAGAAGTGGTGCTGAGCAAACTGTTAGAGCTGTGGGCTGACAAGTCCCCAGGTCCTGATGGATTTCATCCTAGGGTCTTAAAAGAAGTGGCTAGTGAGATAGTTGATTCATTGGTTTTAAATTTCTAAAATTCCCAAGATTCCAGGAAGGATCCATTAAATTGGAAAATAGTGAATGTAACTCCTGTATTCAAAAAGGGAGGGAAACAGAAAGCAGGAAACTACAGGCCAGTTAGCTTAACATCTGTCTTAGGGAAAATGTTAGAAGCTATCATTAAAGACATTATAGCAGGGCACTTTGAAAAATTCAAGGTAAGCAGGCAGAGTCAACATGGTTTTGTGGAAGGGAAATCATGTTTAACCAATTTATTGGAGTTCTTTGAAGAAGTAACATGTGCTGTGGATAAAGGGGAACTGGTGGAAGTACTGTACTTAGATTTCCAGAAGGTATTTGATAAGGTGCCACATCAAAGCTTATTACAGAAAATAAAAGCTTATGGTTTAGGGGGTAACATATTGGCATGGATAGAAGATTGGTTAGCTAACAGTAAATAGAAAGTCGGCACAAATCGGTCATTTTCTGGTTGGCAAGATGTAACGAGTGGTGTCCCACAGGGATCAGTGCTGGGGCCTCAACATTTTACAATTTATATAAATGACTTGGATGAAGGCACCAAAGGTATGGTTGCTAAATTTGCTGATGACACAAAGATAGGTAGGAGACTAAGTTGTGAAGAGGACATAAGGAGGCTACAAAGGGATTTAGATAGGTTAAGTGAGTGGGCAAATGAATAATGGAATATAATGTGGGAAAATGTGAAATTGTCCATTTTGGCAGGAAGAATAAAAAATAAGTATATTATCTCAATGGTGAGAGATACAGAGCTCTGAGATACAGAGGGATCTGGGTGTCCTTGTGCATGAATCACAAAAGGTTAGTGTACAGGTACAGCATGTAATTAGGAAAGCTAATAGAATGTTATTGTTTATTGCAAATGTCATGCAGACCCCCACCTGCCAAGAATGAGGCATATTAATTTTGTCATATGAACATTGATTTTAAACTGTTGCTGGAGTGAAGAAAGGACTTGTTAAGAAATCATCAGATGCTTGGCTGGAAAAAAAAACATTTGTATACTAACAGGCAGTGCTTGGAGAGACAAAGGACTGTTCCCTGCTCCACTTAACCAAAAATGGGCTGTGATTACCAGATATTGAAGGTGATGAAGCTCACATTCCAGGATGACTGCTAAGATGGCAGAATCCACAAACAGAAGTGGTCAAACCAGCTAGTCACATGAATAACCTGCTGGGCAACCTTTTTTAAAAAAATTGTGCCACAGAGAAAGGCAGAGGCAGTTGAAACTGAAGCTGGAGCACGGAAGCCTCTCTCTCTCTCTCTCTCTCTCGCTTTCTCCCGAGCCACTGCACCCATGGAAGACATGTAAACCTCAAGAGAGAAAAGGCTCTGACCTCGAAACAAATTGAAGTGTGAACTGGGCCCCAACGAATTGCAAGTCTGACCGACAACCAAAGACTTCACAGCAAACTCAAAGGACAGTAAAATAGAAACCCATCTATTGCCTAAAACTTTTCCCCTTTGTTCTTTTCTACTTTTCTGTTTCTATCTGCTTGTGTGTTTATCGCATATGCATGCAAGCGTGGTTGTGTCGCATATTCGTAGTTGGTAACCGGATTAGAGTTTAAGATCAATAAACTTCTACCTTTCTTGTTTAAAATATAAGAAAACCTGTCTAAATTGATTTCTTTGCCTTACAATTGGAAAGCGGTGAACAAGGATTCACTAAGGGGGAGTGAAAACACAGTGTTTTTAAAAAATTAAACCCTGTCACGGTTAAAGCAGGCAAAGGCTGAGAGGGAACCACTCTCACCTGGGTGTAACAGAAATTTGGGGGCTACCATCCTGGATTTGACCCACAGACAAATGAGAAATTGGCAGTGGGAAGCCAAATTGTTCCCAATCAAAAAAGAAAAAAGATTTCAATACAGGTTTTCTTGTGGTTGTGTGTGATTGAAAACTAACATGTCTGCGACTGAAGCTAGTAGCTCTCCAAGCCAGGGTGAAGTAACCTGGGATAAGTTAAAAGCACTGTCTATGGAGGAGTTGAGGAAAATGGCTGAGCAGTGTGGATCACTGTACATGGCAAGGCTAGGAAGTCTGAACTCCTAAGGCTAGTGGCCAACCATTTTTCCCTTGAATTTGAAGAAGCAGAAACAGGGTTAGAATCAGAATCCGACAGGGTATTGCTAGCAAAGATACAAGTGGAAAAAGGAAATTTGAATTTGAGAAATGAGAAAAAGAAAGAGAGTGACAGGAGAGAGAGAAAGAAAGAGCCTTCCTGAAGGAATGTGAAGAAAAAGAGAGAGAAGACAAGAGAGGAGAGAGAAAGAGCCTTCCAGAAAGAATGCGAAGAGAGAGGGCTGAAGCAGCTTGAGTTAACTAGGGGGTGACAGAGTAACCCCAGTGAAAGCATGGCCAATATGGAAGAGCATAATTCAGGGCTGGGTACAGAATTGTTAAAACTAGCTCAACTGATCCCAAAATTCAATGAGGGATATGTGGAAGCTTCTTTTGTGTCTGTTGAGAAACTAGCAAGGCAGTTAAAGTGGCCATCTGAGGCCTGGACTCTGCTGTTACAGAGTAAATTAACCAGAAAAGCCCATGAGGTTTATTCCATGTTACCAAATGAGAGTTCATCAAATTATGAACTGACAAAAATTGCTATCCTCGGGGCATGAGTCAGTACCGGAAGTCTATCACCAAAAAATTAGAACCCTCAAGAAGCAAGCTGATCAAACTTACCTGGACTTTGAGCGAGAAAAGCAGCTGGCTTTTGACCAGTGGCTGAGGGATCTTAAAGTACAGCTCAGCTATGAGAATCTCAGAGAAGTAATTTTGCTAGAGGAATTTAAAAACTCTCTCCCTCTCCATAAAGACACATGTAGAGGAACAGAAGGCTCACTGAGCCTGGCAAGCCGCAGTTCTTGTTTGCTCTCATTTAAAAGCTGGTTTCCCGGGGAAAACCTTTCCTAATCACTCCCACAAATCTGAAAAGGACAGAGAGGGGGGAAGGTGATAGAAGCCGAAGCAGTCCTGGGAGGAACGGAAAAGCAGGAGACACAGGGGGCCCTCTTCCAGCCAAAAGGGAAGGTGCTGTGAGTAGGAGTGAGACCCAGAGACCTGTGTGCTTCTATTGTAACAAAGCAGGGCATTTAAGAGCTAACTGCTGGAAACTAAAGAGAAAACCTGTAGGGTTATTCAGGGCATACCCGCTCAGTGAAGAAGGGACCCTGATGGAAAGCACAGCAGAACAAGCTGTGGCTTTAACTGCAATAAGAGTGAGACCCAGAAAGTTTACGGCTGCAAGTGCAGGAAAATTTACTCGGATTCCTGAAGTTTATCAGGGTTTTGTGTCTGAAGGGAGAGTAACCCCATACCCCTCGAGTGGGGCAAGTAATCCCATTGTAATCCTCAGGGACACAGGGGCCACTAGATCCCTTTTACTGGGAAAAGGCCTGGCCTTTCCCCCAGAGAGTGCAGTAAACTCCAGATTGGTGGTGAATGGTATTGGACGGCAGTATGCCTCTACCTTTACACAGGGTGCACTTGGAGTGCGACCTAGTTTCAGGACCGGTGACTGTAGGGATTATCCCTAGTTTGCCTGTGGACGGGGTTAACCTGCTCCTAGGTAATGATTATTTCTTTCTTTCTGCCCCAACTATGTGATCCAGCTTCACAAGTGCACCCTTGCTGCACCAATGTAACATACTTCCTTTCACATGTCACTGGATGACTTACCCATCAACAAAATAATAGCCTTTTGGAGGCTTCATCTGTGGTTAATGACTCCCCACAAGGAGCTGAAAGGAGTTGGGTGCATTCCTGTGGATAGTGCAAATTGCATTCAGTCTGTTGGAAATAATAGTCCAATGGGCCAGATGACCTTTTGCAGTTGCACAATCTGTTATTATTACCGACTAAAGCTCTTGGAATATATACGATCAACTCCTTTGCTGCATGGACTAGACATGTAGGCAGTGATCCGATAGGTCTTTTCTTATAACGGGGGCCAGAAAGCTAATTAACACCACTGATGATGTGATTTAATTACCCGTCCTTTGATGAATTTACATTTTGTGGGTTCCTGACACCGATTTTATCTTCAAAAGGTACTACATTTTGCGTCAAGGGCACTTCGGAAAGTGATCCTCAGAGTGGGGATCCGTTAGCTGAAGTGGCAGGCATGGCACCAAGCTCCCTGTGTGATCTGTTGCAACCCACAGCGTCTGGGAAATGAGATGGAATGGGAGGAGGGCAGGAGGCAGGAGTTGCCATCTGCTCGCTTTGGCCGCTTGCAAAGAACATGGCAACCTTGACGCAGTGCTGCTCTGTCATTCTGCTCCTCAGTAATACATTTTGTTTTATTGCCCATACGTTTATTTAGCAAAGGTACTGGTAATCAAATCCCTAAAGCAATGACCCATCCATCACGGCAATACACATCGTCTAAAGCACAAGTCAGCAGCCATTACCAGGCATTTCAAGCCAATCTATTTTCATTTCTACTTTCAATAAAAAATATTGTTGTGCTGTCTTCACCTGTTTTTAAATTAGCTTTTAAAATATCACTTTCATTTTTTGCCTTCATGTCAGAATTTTAAAATAGGTTTAAAAAAAAGATTATTTCTCTCATGTTTGTAAATGTAGGCATGCAAGTGTATTAACACAGTAGAGCACAGACTACAGCATAGATATCAGACTAGAGCGCAGCATAGAACATAGACTGGAGTGCAGAGTAGAATACAGACTAGAGAGCAGACATTGCATTCCACACATTCCAGATAGCATGCCTCGTGATATATGGCAATCTTAAAATCTTGGGTATCTCTGACCTGTGCTTCTCACTTCCAGTTTTGAATTAACCAACATACTCCAATCTGCAAATCCCCGATAAAACAAATAAATAAATTCTTACTGATCTGAGACTATAAATGAAACCTTGTAATATTAAAGGGATATTGCTCTACCGTTACAGAATGACATATTGTGCCGGACATAATGTAATAGTCTTAAACTTATGAATCAGTGAATCATCCAACTTACTATGAGCAATGCCACGGGCGGTCTTCTACTGTATGTAAAGTTTCACTGATTTTAATTATGCAATAAAACTGTGATCAATACTGTATTGAATAGGTTCAGCACAGGAACTTGAGCAAAAAAAAAAATGATCAATTTTGTTTACTGTGCTGTAAGCTGACTTTATTTTTTTATTTCCAGCCATCTTTAATTTTGAGGCACAAAAGGATCCTCAGCTCTCCCTATGCATTGGGGACACAGTCCAAATCCTGGAGAAGTGTGAAGGTAAGCTGCTTCAAGTCAGCAGCAAAGAGAGAAATGTAAAAATATGGGTCATTATAACTGGAAGAAATATAGGGGGAAGAGCCTGATTTGTTAGCCTTTCATTAGTAATATCAGAAATAAATATTTTTTTGGAGAGAAAGTAATATAGTAGCCAATGTATGATGAATTAATGTTCTCAGATCAATGTTCCTCCATCATATTCCCACTGAGGTTATTTTTCCAATAGTTTTCTAGCCCTGTCTTTCCATCACTGGAAGGTAAAGAAAAAGATGGAAAAGTTTGGAAACAAATAATTTGTTCAGCTATTTGCCAATTTGTAAAATAATTCAACGCGTACTACCATTTGGTATTGGTCCCAACTTTAGGATCAGGGCATTGAACATAGTTAGTTCAAAACTGCTTTAGAGAATGGTCTGTGAGACTGCCTCTTGAGGATGCCATTGATTAGATGAGTGACCTTTATTAAATAATTTGTGGTATTCTGCTTTAAACCTAACCTGTTTATTGTGTTCAAGGGTATAGATTTCCCATTTATGGCACTAAGTGGCACTTCATTCTAAATAAAGCTTACTTCAAAAAAAAAACATTTTTTTCTTTCGTATAGGGCAATTACAAGGCATGCAAACATGCAAACAGAGAAAAATACAGAAAACAAACTCCATTATCATTGTATCATTTAACTACCAGGATGGTAGAAGGTGAACTAGATGGATCTTGATATATTTTCCTCCTAGCAATTCTTATGTTCCTCTTGACTGATGACTTGACAAACGCCCTGGAGAGTCCAGCAACCCCAGTTTGAAAACTTCTGCCATAAAACCACTCATTGCTTCTGGTTAAAATACCAGTTTGACAACTGTGCATCCGGCTGCACTTAACAACCATTGTGATTGATGGCAAGAAGCCAACCAAAATATTGCCTCCCGGCCTATTTATACAAACAGCTGGAGGTTTAGGCTGGGAATGGGTTCGAGCAGGCAACTCTCAAAAGCTGGGATGGGAGCCATGATTCTGAGCAATGACTCCCTCGGGAATCAGTCTTATAAATGCCACATTGCCAGAGCTCCCCACAATATGTTTTCTTTTCCCCCCAAGAAGTAGATAAACTTTATAACACAGCTTTTGTGCCTCATACTATGCTATGCATTGGAAGATAATGAGCTAATGGGAATGTACAAATATCTTTAAGGGGAAGCTAGATAAGTATGTGAGGTAGAAAGAAATAGAAGGGTATGCTGATGGGGTTAGACAAAGTAGGATGGGAGGAGGCGAGTGTGGAGCGTAAACAGCAGCATTGACCTGTTGGGCCAAATGGCCTGTTTCTGTGCTGTAAAATTCAATCTCAGCTGACTACTGCCCTCAGTTTTACCCATATTTCTCTTTTTCTCAGGTTGGTACAGAGGGTGTTTGATGAAAAACAAGTCACAATGGGTAAGTCAATGTTAGGTGTATTGTAAATTTTAGCTATGGACACTTGGCTCTATACATTGCTTCATTTGTCTCGGTGGAGTTTTATTCCTATTTTAGTGCAGTGGTTGACAAGTTCATTTCAATGTACTATCTGCTTTGCTTTAACTTAGCTGATTATAAAATAACTAGGTTAATGATTGCATTAAAATACAGAGAAATTTTACATAAATGTAAATTAGCCAGTGCGCCCAAAATAGGGCACAGAGAGACTTAAACCCCAGTATTTTAATTGCAGCCATACTTGTTGTTTTACTATTTGTAAATCCGAGAATCTGGTTTGCTCAGGTCTGTATCCCAGTGAACAAGATTGGGTAAATACTGCTGCTGCCTACACCCGATTCCCTCCACCCAGAGCTATACTCAATCGACCTCTTCATTCAAGTCATGAATGGGTCAAAGTTCAATCAGAAACATTAACACATTCTCCAGAGTGTCTAATAATAGGTCAGCATTGTTCTCTTTCCTCATTGTGCAATATTTAATCTAATTTAGGAAATGGTATTCCAGACCCCAATTCAGAGGCCCCTGAATTCAACATCAGTCCTGGCTGTATTTTTCACTTGTTTCCTGTAGATGGTCATATTTCATTAGCTGTCAACTGAGACACTAGACACAGCATGTTAGAATATGAAATTGCATTTTCCCCAGGTGAAGAATGGTTGGTAGAGATCATAAGACACAGAGAAATAATTAAGGGAGCAGAACCTTCAGTAAAATAAATATTAACCTTTTCACATTCATTTACATAGGATAATTATAAACTGCATCACACATGACACACTCACCTTCTGGCTCTCCACACCACCTCCCCCCGCCCAACAAAATTAGCTTGCAAAACATCTTCAGAAAGGTCTTGCCCTGTTAAGGCGGATGCAATTGGAAGTCTACTGATTCAATCTCCTGACCTTCCCAGTGAATGTTATTGATTTGATTTAGAGATACAGCACTGAAACAGGCCCTTCGGCCCACCGAGTCTGTGCCGACCATCAACCACCCATTTATACTAATCCAACACTAATCCCATATTCCTACCACATCCCCACCTGTCCCTATATTTCCCTACCACCTACCTATACTAGGGGCAATTTATAATGGCCAATTTACCTATCAACCTGCAAGTCTTTGACATGTGGGAGGAAACCGGAGCACCCGGAGGAAACCCACGCAAACACAGGGAAAACTTGCAAACTCCACACAGGCAGTACCCAGAATTGAACCTGGGTCGCTGGAGCTGTGAGGCGGTGGTGCTAACCACTGCGCCACTGTGCCGCCAAAAAATGTAATGTGGTAATGCACCCTTAAATGTACAGCAACAATCTAGCCCTGTAACAGCTAATTGGGGTGAAAGATATTGACTAAATCAACTCTATTATTCTGGCAATTCCCATGAGCACTGCAGCGATGTTAATGCTGGCACCCTTATCTTAATAGTGTCAGACATCTAGAACAGAGCAGCTGCTGCATGGGACTAGATAACAGTGTCATCTTCACTTCATTCCTATTGACCCCTCACTTGTGCCATATTCAAGACCACATGCCCTTTGCTACTAAGCTAACACCCCATAGTCACTCTTCTATGCTGTTTGATTCTATGTCTAGCAAAATATATTAATGTTGTAAAAGAACACATTTAGAATTTGTTAAACTAGTGATTGGAGGGAGTCCTTTTGCTGTGCTTAGGATGTCAGTAACGAATGGCAACAAGAAGAATCAAACACCTTTATCTGTAGTTACTTTTATAAGTCTACTTGAAGTCACATATATGTAGCCAGATTATATTGCTTTTCATCCCAGGCTTCAAATATTACCAAGGGTCCAGCTGATTATGCTCACAGTGAGATGAATATATATAAAAACAATCATGAACAGTGTTGAAATAAGTGTTGACAGTTACTCCTCAAGATTCTCTTTGCTTTGCAGGGTGTTTTTCCAGCATCATTCGTTCATGTTAAAGAAGTTGTCATTGAGAAAAGAGGGTATGAATTAAAAATGAAGCCTATTAATGTTATTGTTTAGCAAAGCTCTTTTTAAACTGTCTCTTTAGTTGTTTGTGTCAAGACAGTGCACTGTAAATCCTGTTGCAATTGCAAAGTGCTTACATTACAGTGCATCATATAAACTTTCTTGAATTTGCTTATATTTGAAGTACTGCTTATGTATTGAGGTGGTTTACATGCGTGTCAGTTCAGCGATTAGAATGTGCCAGGTCATTTCTGGGAGGTGCAATGGGCAATTACAATGTGGGATCCAGGTGTGGGTACAGCCGAGACTAAGCAGCTGAAAGTCTCCACTGTCTGCCAGTTGCTAAACGTTCCAATTTGAAATGTATTTTGGAAGTCTCTATCCAGTTCATAATACATCAGACGATTCAGCACCGACAACGAGAATGCTGATTGTAGCAATAAATTTGTGCTTAGTTTAGCACTTTTTTTTGATGACATGTTAACTAATGGTAGCTGAGGCATCGACCTTGACCTTTTTAGTGCCAGCCTCGGCTCAGTGATAGCACACCTCTGTGTCAGAAGATTATGGGTTTAAGCCTTTAGTGTTGTGGCTTGCTGGGATAAAACCACCAACAGCCCTCTTGTACCTCACCCAAGGTTCCTTATGAAAGAACAAGACCATATTTCAGACCAAAACCTAAATGAAAGGCAATGCTGCAGGATATTGCCAAGTTGAGAAACCAAGGTCATACGGCAGGATATTGGTATGGTGAAAGGTCAAGACCATGCTATGTTGGGTAACGTGTGGGGATATGAAGAAGGAACAGGGTGGAAGTACTGGTAATAGAGTTGGAGGATAATCCCCTGACTGCAGCACAGAGAAAATGATTTGAGATGAAGGTGAATGGTGCTGAAGATAGGTTTAGCAGGAGACGATGTGATGGTAACTTGTCAGAAGTGCATCAGGACAGGCCTTGCCAAAGGCTGTCGAAGGAAGAACAAATGAGCAGAATCATTTCATAGACTTGAGAACCTTATGCAGTTCACCAAGGGTTTTGTATTGAGTGCTAAATCTTTCTCATGCCAGATCACTCTAAAAACAGCATCCAGTGCCATATTTTAATATTGGCAATGTAAAACTAATTGGGTAATTTATTAGATTTATTGAAGAGAGTTGAAAGGTTACAGTAGAAAATGATAAGATACAGAAGCAATGATAAGATGCTGAGAATTCACATTGCTTTCAAGTAAAATAACCTTCTTTATCCATCAGCAGTTTTCAATCTTATTGAACACAAATGAGACATTTGGTTTCTTGCTGAAACAAAAACAGAATATGCTGGAAATGCTGAGCAGATCAGATTGTATTTGTGGAAAGAACAGACAAGATATGTGATGGATGGACCCTCCCTCAGAAAGTTTTGTTTTGGATTAAAAGCATCTGATGTATTTTAACTATTTCTGCATTGACTTGGCCCCTAAAAATTAAGTGATAATCTTTCTAATTGGCATGAGGTTTCCTATGAATTTTGAAACTATAGCACTAAATTATTTTTAAGAATACATGCATTTAAAGAGGGAAAAGTGGAAGCACATTAGGGAGAAAGGAATAGAAGGGTATGCTGTTCGGGTTAAATGAAGAGGGGTGGGATGAGCTTCATGTGACGTAGACCAGTTGGGCTGAATGACCTGTTTCTATGCTGCAATTTCCATACATTCTGTGTAAGTTATTAGTGCATGCAGAATCCTCTGAGATCAAGCCGGTTGATTAATTCAGTTTATTTTGTATATTGATTAGATAAATGAAATTTGACAATAACAGATGGTTAACACTGCAGCATGTAATCGCATGATACCTGTCTATGTATACTCACCAGGTGGTGTGTTTTCTTTCAGAAACAGTGAGAATGTTTTACCTATTGAAATGCCTTTGGTACAGGAGGTCACCACCACACTGAAAGAGTGGGGCATCATCTGGAAGCAGCTTTATATGGTAAGGAGTTACCATAAGTTACTGTTAGTTTTCACATGACACCCAGCTCTACCTCACCACCACCTTTCTCGACTCCGCCACTGTTGCTAAATTATCAGACTGCTTATCCGACATCCAGTACTGGATGAGTAGAAATTTCCTCCAATTAAATACTGGGAAGATTGAAGCCATTGTTTTCAGTCCCCACTCCAAGCTCAATCCCTAGTTACCGACTGCATCCCTCTCCCTGGCAGCTGTCTGAGGATGAATCAGACTTTTGTCAATTTTGGTGTAATATTTGACCACAAGATGAGCTTCTGACCATATTTTCGCATCATCACAAAGACCACACACTTCCACCCCTGGAACATCGCCCAACTTTGCCCCTGCCTCAGCTAATCTGCTGCTGAACCCCTCATCCATGCCTTTATTACCTCTAGTCTTGACTATTCCTATACAATCCTGACTGGTCTCCCACATTCTACCCTCCATAAACTTGAGGTCGTCCAAAACTCTGCAGCCTGTGTCCTAACTCATACCAAGTCCTGTTCACCTATCATCCCTGTGCTCACTGACTTACATTGGCCCCTGGTCAAGCAATGTCATGATTTTCAACTTGTCATCCTTGTTTTCAAGTCCCACCTTGAACTCACCCTCCCTATCTCTGTAATCGCCTTCAGCCCCACAACCCTCTGAGATATCTGCATTCATCTAATTCTGGCCTCTTGAGCATCCCTGATTTTAATCGCTTCACCATTGGTGGCCGTGCCTTCAATTGTTCAAGCCCTATGTTCTGGAATTCCCTCCCTACACTTCCGCCTCTCTACCTCGCTTTCGTTCTTTAAGACACTCTTTGAAACCTATCTTTTTGACCAAGCTTTTGGTCATCTGACCTAATATCTCCTTTTGTGGTTCGGTGTCATATTTTGTTTGATAAAGCTCCTGTGAGGTGCCTTGGGATGATTCATCATGTTGAAAGGTGCAGTGTAAATTGTTACTGTTAGAATTTTGACGTTAGTCGTCTTCTGTTTTAAGAAAATGTAAGGTCTTTTCACCCCTGGATTGGAGTTAGATGATGCCCGGACTGCTGGGATGAAATTCTCCTCACTGGTGATTAAAGGTCTGACTGGATAGCTCAAACCCCAGATCCTAATAAGTGCGACTTGACAAATTGGCACTACTTGGTCAAAGGCTAGATTCTCATCCATTCATGGTGAAACTCACACAGAATGGAGTCTGATGATGGTTGGTATGAGAATATAGGAACAGGAGTAGGCCATTCAGCCCCATGAGTCTGTTCTGCCATTCAATTAGTTTATGGCTAATCAACTCTATCTATCTGCCTTGGTTCTGTAACCGTCAATACCAGTCCTGAACAAAAATTTGTCAAACTTAGTTTTGAAACTTTCAATTGACCCCTTTCTTTTCCTTGTGCTTGGACATCCAGGCATTAACCATGCATCAGGGGTCAGTTAACACTTAAATAGTGGGTTCCTTTATTGAGGGTAGTAGGGTAGCATTACATTGCAAGAGAACATCTGTACATGTCTGGTCTAATTGGTGATCAGCAGCAGACTGAGGATGAGACTCAGTCACATGGTATGTTACATCATTTCCTCTCTAGCAAGGTGAACTGAAAATGTAACCACACCCACTTAATGGTGTACTACAACAACTGAGCCTCAACAGCTTTTTGTGGAGAGAATTCCAGATTGCTGCTGCCCTTTGTGTGAAGAAATGCTTCCTGACATCACCCCTGAATGACTAAGCTCTAATTTTAACCTTATGCCCCCTTGTTCTGGCCTCTCCACTGTAGGAGATAGTTTCAATTCCTTTAATCATCTTAAACACTTCAATTAGCTGACTCTTGAATTTTCTATACTCAAGTCTAGTTTGTGCAACCTGTTCTCATAATTTTACCCTTTATCCACGGTATTATTCTGCACTCCCTCCAAAGGCCAATATACCCATCAGTGGGCATGTTTTGCTATTAAGATTGAGTTACATAGCTGGTCCATGTCTTAGCTGATCTGGGAGTTTCTGTTGCTCCATTTAAAAACTTGTTCCATTGCACCAGTCTGGATAAAGTGGAAAATCTTGACTTGTTCATTTTTAGAAGAAAGAAACAACAAAGTGATCTTAAAGAGATTTACAAATTACTCAATGATACTGAAATCCAGAAGAAAACTTCAAATTCAACAGGATAATGCATGAATTCAAAACTAGTGAAAGACTTGGGACAGACATGCAGAGTTTTTAAAAATTTATTTGTTCTTGGGATGTGGGCAATGCTGGAAAAGTTGTGTTTTTTAACCCATCCCTAGTTGCTTTGAGAAGATGGGGTGGGTATTTTCCTTGAACTACTGTATTTCTTGGAGTGAGACAGGGAATTCCAGAATATTGACCCAGTGACAATGAAGAAGCAATAAAAATGTTGGGATAGTGGGTGACTTAGAAGGGGAATTTGGAGGTGATGGTGAACTCACAACATTGCTGCTTTTGTCCTCCTCTGTGATAGACATCACAGGACGGTAGCCTTGGTGAGTTGTGCAGTGCATCCTGTAGACTGTACACAGTGCAGCCACAGGAGGTAGATATTACATCCAGTGGTAGAGGTAGAGTCATAGAGTCATAGAGAGAACAGCACTGAAACAGGCTCTTTGGCTCACTGAGTCTGTGCCGACCAACAACCACCCATTTATACTAATCCTATCCTCATCCCATATTCCTTACCACATCCCCACCATCTACCTACACAAGGGGCAATTTAAAATGGCCAATTTACCTATCAACCTGCAAGTCTTTGGCTGTGGGAGGAAACTGGAGGACTGGGCGGAAACCCACACGATCACAGGGAGAACTTGCAAACTCCGCACAGGCAGTACCCAGAACTGAACCTGGGTCGCTGGAGATGTGAGGCTGCAGTGCTAACCACTGATCAAGCAAACTGTTATGTGTTAGATGACATCATACTTCTTGAGTGTTTTAGCTGCACCCATTCAGGCGAAAGTTGAGTCTTCCAGCACACACCTGACTTGAATCTTATGGTTGGTGGAGAGGCTTTGAGGAGTCAGGAGGTGAGGCATTCTTTGCAGAGTAACCGCCTAATACTGCCCCTGTCTCAGTTAATCTGCTACTAAAACCTCATCCAAGCCTTTGTCACTTTCAAGACTTGACTATTCCAATGCACTCCTGGCTGGTCTCCCACATTCTATCCTCCATAAACTTGAGGTCATCCAAAACTCTATTGCCTGTGTCCTAACTTGTACCAAGTCCCACTCACCCATTGCCCCCATGCTCACTGACCTACATTGGCACCCAGTTAAGTAATGCTTCGATTTTAAAACTTGCATCCTTGTTTTTCAAATCCATCCATGGCCTTAACTTTCCTGCTGTCTGTTATCTCCTCCAGCCTGACAACCCTCTGACATCTGTGTGCTCCTCTAATTCTGGCCTCTTTAGTAGCCCTGATTTTAATCACTCCGCCGGCCATCCCTTCAGCTCCCTAAGCCCTAAGCTCTGGATTTCTGTCCTTAAACCTCATCCTCTTTATCTCTCTCTCCTCCTTTAACAGACTCCATGAAACCTACCTCTTTGACCAAGCTTTTGGTCACCTTCCCAAATATCTCCTTATGTGCTCAATGTCAAATTTTGTTTGATAAAGCTCCTGTAAAGTGCCTTGAGATGTTTTATTATGCTGAAGGCACTATGTAAATACAAGTTGTTATTGTCGCTATTGAATACCCAGTCACTGCCCTGCTCTTGTAGCTGCAGTGTTCCTATGACTGGTCCAGTTGAGCTTCTGGACAATAGTGAGCCCCAAGATATTGATTGTGGGTCTCGATGATGATCATGTAATTGAAGGTCAGTGGGAGGTAGTCAGACTTTTTCTTGTGTAAGACGGTCATCATCTGGCACATATGTGGTGCTACCTGTCACTTGTTTGTCTAAGTCTGATGTTAACTAAGTTCTGCTCTATGCTGGTATGGTTGGCTTCACCGCGAGGCACCTCTCACTCGCATCACTGCAAGACACCTCCCACCAGAGCTACTGTGCATCACCTTCCACTTGCGGCATTCTGAGGTACTTCTGACACCATGGGCAAAAATTTCCAAACATAGAAACTTTTTGGCCATTGGAACCATTTTCGGGTCTGCAGCAGTAGGGCACCTTCAGGTTCAATCTTCCGGAAGATAGTTAATTAAGAACCCTCCTCCAGGATCGTCGTCCAATTAGGGGCAGCAGGTGGCCTGAGGAGGCTGGAGGTTGATTCAAAACACTCCATCGCAAGGACGGCTGACAATCTCCACTGGCTGCAGTTAGAGAGCTGCTGAGGGGAATGCAGCAGGAACTGGAGGGATGCAATAAAGGCACAATCAGTGTGATGGGAGCGGCTGCTGCTTTATCACCCCCAGCACTATCAAGGACATCAGTCTCCAAGAGCTCTTCATGCAATGGCAAGCCTCTGCCAGCAGAAGACTTCGGCCTTGCCATTTTTTGCTGTGCTCCCACTGTGCAGCCGCCTCCTCTGAGTTGCTGACACAGCATGGGGCCTGTGCAACACTGGAAAAATTGCAATGTCGGTGGAAGATTGCAGTTAATTGCCTAATTATCCACCTTAATTGCTTTCCTGCTGCTGCCGAACAGGCAGCCAACATCGGAATCAGCCTGCCATGGGAAAAGAGGCCAACATATTTTTCTCTAATTTTCATTGCCCACACTCCCCCCTCCCCCCACCTCAAACCCGCCTCCAAGGGCCTGGTAAAATCCCCCCCCCCACCCCCGCCCCCCATGTTCATGATTTCCTGGCAGTGCAGTGGGGAAAAGTGAAGAAAAAGTTAGCAGGACCCTTCTTACACACCTTAAAAGCTAGCATCGGCACAGGTGTCCATGCAACTTGGCTCCCATCCCCGCAGCAAGCCTTGACATTCAGTGTGGAGGGAAGGAATTGAAACAGTAAAAATATCAACCACAAATGGGGCTGGGTGGATAAAAAGAAATTATTCTTAACTTCAACATTAAGCCAAAAAGATCGTAATTTCGCAAGCAGTTTTTTTTTCAATGAACTGCATGACTTTTAAACAGATATTTTAGAAGGATGGATTCTTCAGGGATTATTGCACTGTTTGAAGTTGGTATTAGAGTCTAAGAAAGAGACCACTTGGCTCAATGAGTCCATGCTGGCTCTGTACAGTGTTATGGTCAAGTGAGGAGGGGTCAAAGGGCTTCCCTCTTGTCCCTCTCCTTGTTTGACCACAACAGGTTTAATTCTTTATTAAAGTGGATGTAATGGCCAATTCAGTAGGTGTTTGGTTACTTACTTGTTATGATCATAACAAGAACCAATCCGACAGGTTTTCTTCAGTTTAACAAAGAAAGCGGTTAACTTTATTGTACCTAAATCGAACTGATGGACATAATAAACTACGCACCAACGTTCACTCACACGCTCACACTAGAGTTTTACACACACACACAAATAGGTTACAGGGTGGGGAAAGGTAGATTGGTTGAGTTAGAGTCCATAGAAAAAAAGGCTATACAGTTTGTGGGGTTTGGTGATTCGGCTGACTTCTAGTTGAATTCGGTGGTCATGAGACTTTTAGTTTGAAGAGGAAGATGACTGGTTTGGTGGATCTCTTGATGACGAGGATGCGGATGATTTCCTCCAACAGGGTTTCTGATTGTAGTCGGAGTATGCAAAGGTGGTCAGTCAACAGGCAGGATTTGAAAGTTTTCAAGCTGTAATGGAGAGAGAGTGTGGGAGAGAGAACCTCACTCGGGTCTACATGTCAAGTTTTCTCCAGCAAAACCTCCCTCACAATACAGTGTCTGCATCACACTGTCAGAGTCCAGTTGCTTCTCCTCTCTCTGCTGCAGAAAGACACAAGCTTAAAACCACAGATGGCGAGGGGCTTGTCACATGACAGCCACTCAGTCATTCAAACATAGCAGTTAGTTGTATTTTTCTCTTAGTAAAAAGAACAGGTAGTTTCTTTAAACTTACTGAGTCTTGGTTCTTGCTAGGATATGAGCAGACATTTCATTTCTCTCCTCACAAGCATTGCAGTGTAGGATACAGTTTTACAAATTAGGTAGCCATCTTAAACTGCCTTCAAAGTCATCCTTTTAGCTGGTCCTTTTAAAAATGTCTTTAAAAAAATATATAAATTCAGATCTCCAGTCAATGGATTAAAGAAAATTATCATTCAACAAAGCACATTGGCCTAACAACAGCAATCAAGTCAGTCCCATTCCCCTGCTATATCCCCGTAGTCCTGCAAATTTATTTCCCTCAAGTGCCTATCCAATTTCCATTTGAAATCATTGATCATTCCACTTCCATCACCCTTGTAGGCAATGAGTTCCAGGCCATGACCACTCCCTGCATAAAAAAGTTCTTCCTCACATTCCCCACTGTATCTCTTGCTCAAAACCTTACATTTGTTTCCCCTAGTCCTTGTACCATCAGCTAATGGGAACAGCTTTTCTTCCTCTACCTTATCTAAACCTGTCAAAATCTTGTACACTTCTATCAAATCTCCCCTCAATCTCCTTTGCTCCAAGGAGAACAACCCCAGCTTCTCTAACTTAACCTTGTCCCTCATCCCTGGAACCCTTCTGGTAAGTTTCCTCTGCACCATCTCAAGGACCCTCACATCCTTCCTAAAGTGTGGTGACCAGAACTGGACGCAAAACTCTCGTTGGGGCCTAACCTGAGCTTTATAAAAGTTCTGCATAACTTCCCTACTTTTGTACTCAATACTTCTATTTATGAAGCCCAAGATCCCAAATGCTTTGCTAACTACTCTCTCAATATGTTCTGCCAACTTCAAAGACATGTACGCCCAGGTGCCTCTGTCCCTGTACGCTCTTTAGAACTGTGCCATTAAGTCAATATTGCCTCACCCTATCCGTTCTGCCAAAACACATCACTTCATACTTCTCTGTATTGCTTCCATCTGTATTACTTGTCTGCCCATTCTGCTAGCCTATCTATGTCCTGTTGCAGTTGATTGATATCATTGTGCCAGATCTTTTCAGTCTTCCTACCACTTGAGTCTTGTCAGGGAGTTTTAGTCAGTTTTCTCCAGCAAAACCTAACTCACAACCCAGTGTCTGCATCACACTGTTAGTTGGTCCCCCACAGCTCCCCCTCTCTGTATGTCCTGAAGTGTAAATCTTTGACTTAGGTGCATCATCTGCTGCATTACTGAGCCATAGAGAGCAGGAAAGTCCCAAGTACTGAGTGTGTGATCCAGGTGGGGCAGCTGCAGTAGGCCTCAGTGGTCCTGGCCTGGGGCAAGGGGACAAAATCAGCACAGGTTTCCGATCCCGATCGCTATCCAGTGATCCACGTCAGACAGTGCATGCACACGGATGTCGAGGAAGAACTGAATCAGCCATGGCTGGAGTGCTGGCGATGACCAAACAGCTGGCTGGTGATCTTTATTTAGGCTCACACATCTTGCACAAACTATCCAGAGAATAGTTAGAATATGGAATTTGCTACGACTAGGAATAATTGAGGCCAAGTAGCACAGATGAATTTAAGGGAAGCTAAATAAACAAATGAGTAAGAAAGGAATAGAAGGATATGTTAATAGGGTTAGATGAAGAGGGGTTGGAGGAGATTCATGTGGAGCATAAACACCAGCATAGACCAGTTTGGCTGAATGGTCTGTTTCCATGCTGTACATTCTATGTAATTCTATGTGCAGGACGGCAATGGATGGTTGCTGTGTGGTGTCACAAATCAGCTCCTTCAAAAGAGGAGGGATAAAACCTATTGCTGGCAATATGAAGACAGATTAAATTCCATTCCAACCAACCCCACATTCAATCTGCTGAATGATTTTCTTCTTATATTTTGTTCTTCTGGGTTTTGTGCCTAGAGATCTCTCGTCTGTGAAGCTTATTCCTCTTTAATCATCACTAAAGTGTCGGCCTTGCTTGCTTGTCACATTCGTTTTCCTAGGGAAATTGAAATGCAGTAACCCCTCTATCTACTGTTCCCACTGGGCGCTGTGCTAAAGAACAAGGATTGCCTTGCAGAGAGCGTTCTGGTCACTTCCTCGATCAATCTATTGTTTGGTTCTTTAATTAGCAGTCACTGACCATGCTTGCTTCTGGTTAGAGGTGGTGCTGTCAAAACCAATTCTTCTTTGTAGAATTCTGAGATTGTGTGGTCAAACCTCATTCTCCGAGGTCAGCCCAAGATCATCTCCCTCTTCTTCTCTTCCTTGGCCTCCTTGTCTCGAGAGACAATGGGTAAGCGCCTGGAGGTGGTCAGTGGTTTGTGGAGCAGCGCCTGAAGTGGCTATAAAGGCCAATTCTAGAGTGACAGACTCTTCCACAGGCATTGCAGATAAAATTGGTTGTCGGGGCTGTTACACAGTTGGCTCTCTCCTTGCACTTCTGTCTTTTGTCCTGCCAACTGCTAAGTCTCTTCCACTCGCCACTCTTTAGCCCCGCTTTTATGGCTGTCTGCCAGCTCTGGCGATCACTGGCAACTGACTCCCACGACTTGTGGTCAATGTCGCGGGACTTCATGTCGCATTTGCAGACGTCTTTAAAGCGGAGACATGGACTTCTGGTGGGTCTGATACCAGTGACGAGCTTGCTGTACAATGTGTCCTTGGGGATCCTGCCATCTTCCATGCGGCTCACATGGCCAAGCCATCTCAAGCATCGCTGGCTCAGTAGAGTGTATATGCTGGGGATGTTGGCTGCCTCGAGGACTTCTGTGTTGGAGATACGGTCCTGCCACCTGATGCCAAGGATTCTTCGGAGGCAGCGAAGATGGAATGAGTTGAGACATCGCTCTTGACTGACAGGCCTCGCTGCCGTAGAGCAAGGTACTGAGGACACAGGCTTGAAACACTCGGAATTTTGTGTTCCGTGTCAGTGCGCCATTTTCCCACACCCTCTTGTCCAGTCTGGACATAGCAGCAGACACCTTTCCCATGCGCTTGCTGATTTTTGCATCGAGAGACAGGTTACTGGTAATAGTTGACCCTAGGTAGGTGAACTCTTGAACCACTTCCTATTAGTGCGCTGATATATTACATCACAGAATGTGAGCACTTGGCCTGAGTTCACTGTTGCAACAGCTCACCTCACAGAACATACATGGTTTCTCTGAATTATCACAATTGTTAGAACTGGGGAAAAATATTAATATTAGGGGCTGATTGGGTGACTCGTATCGAGGACAATTCAGAGCTCCGTTTAACCCCAGTAATGGCCCAGATAAATTCACTCTTGAAGGATTACTGACAAATCCTGATCACTATAGCCCGCAGCAGGATTTGGACAGACAGGGTGATTCCCAAACACACTCACAGGATGAGGTTAAAGGCTTGGAGTATTTTAACTTCCAGACCTTATCAGCATGCTGCCAATAGCTGCTCACCCAATATGGCTGGATAGCTGTAGCTGGCTGGCTGGCGGGAGCAGAGGTTGAAACAGCCAGAGGCCATCGGAAAGCAAGGGTTTCTGGAGGGCCTATAGTGGGAGGAAAAGTAACCCCAGAAAGTGGGGGGAAGTCTAGAGCCGTGGATACTGTGGCTTTCCCTGTGGGTCCCAAGGGAGCACTCCTGGGCTTCCTGGCACCCCAACAGAAAGTGTTCCACTTACTATGGAGGGCCTCTTCATCCTTTCTGACCTGACTTCACTGGTGGGAATGCCACAACAGCTTCGGCACAGGTTAAAACCTAATCACGGGCCACTGATATAATGGGACCTGATTTACATTAATTAATGAGCTACCTCCCACCTATTTCCCGCTGGCCCCTCAGCCACCGACTGGCAATCAGCAGTTAAATGGTGGCCAGCAGGAATGTGAGGTAAGGAAGAATGCTGGACAGAGTAGGTTAAAATCAATCTCCAAGCCTATTCTATGCACTGGGTGTCAGAGAGAGCAGCTCAAATAAGTCTGATTAATTGATAATGGCGAGGTACGTGATCTGCGTAAAAGACCCGTATCAGATTAAAGACTATTTAAACAAAGCTAAAAGGATGAGAAGGATCAAGTTAAATATTGTTTTTTTCATTTTTGGTCTCCATAGAAATTTAGAGTACAATAATTTTGATTTTGTGTTGCCATAACACTGACAATTGCTCAAATCTAGAAAACTGCATGCAGGAAATATCAAGGTATGTGTCTGGAATATATCACCCAGGATTGCTTTTACCTGTTGCTTACATGTGGAATTATGAATACTTAGAATTGCCCCTCATACCATGGCAGATGTGTATCAGCAAGAGCTGTGTATCCTCAGTCTTGGAGCTAGGGTGGTAGAAGTTTGGAACTCTCTTCTGCAAATGGCAGTTGATGCTCGATTAATTGTAAATTTTAAATCTGAGATTAATATATTTTTGTTATCCGAAGATATTTAGGGATATGGGGCAAAGACAGGTATATGGAGTTAGGTCGCAGATCAGCTATGATCTCAGTGAACAGTGGAAGAGACTCAAGGGGTTAAAGGCCCTGTTCCTTTGAGCCACAAATATTGCCCATTCCACAGCTAGATTGACAAAACCCCAGAATACTTATACCAATCAAGTGACTGCACAGCTTCTTGAGAGGCCACATGTGCATTTTGATTGGCTATTAGTTTGTAATCACTAATTCATTGCGTTGTTACATTTCAAAATGGTCTGTTCCCATGATTTTATTCACAGGCTGTTAATGACAAAGAAAAATGATCCATTCCTCATATTTTTTCCGAAGAGGAAAATTGGTGCTATTTGGGGTCAGGTTTGTATTGTGGCTCCATGTACACTAGGAATTGAATTGAAATTTCCAGCCTCATCTCCCATAAATCTCCTCCAGGCAGCTTGATTTTTATACATTTTTTTAATAACTTCACTGATTTAAAAAGTTCTAAATTTGCAGAGAAAGAGATCAGCAGTGACACCATTTGATTATCGTGCAGATCTCTAGATACAGACTGTTCCAGTCACCCAATGGCAGGCCACTTATTATATTTTATAGGCTACATAAAACATTAAGTATTTGGAATTGAGCAGATCAATTTTTTAAAAATTCATTCTTAGGACATGGGCATCGCTGATAAAGCCCACATTTATTACCCATCACTAGTTGTCCTTGAGAAGGTGGAGATGCAACTAAGTGGCTTTCTCAGCAACTTCAAAGGGCAGTTGCTGTGTGCCTGGAGTCACATGTAGGACAGACTGGGTAAGAATGGAGTTTCCTTTCCTAAAGGAGATGAGTGAACCAGTGTGTTTTAACAATAGTCTGACTCATTTACTGAGATCAGCTTCTTATTTCCAAAGACAGAGTTCAAATTCTCAAACTGCCCTGGAGAGATTTAAGCTTGCATTCTCCTGGGGATGGGCACAACTGATGCAGAATTATTATGCCAAGCCTCTGGATTACTGCTCCAGTAAATTAACTACTACATTACCATATCCACTACAATTGCTACCAATCTCAGCCCAGGTCTTAGTGGACATGGATCTATAGCAGTAAACTGACCCATATTCAGCAATTCCATTCACAGAGGTCACAGGAAAGCTGGTGTGAGCAATGTGGAGAAAAGCCACACTGGCATTATATGGGCTGCTGTTTCGAGGTTGGAACACAGGCAATTTGTTGGGCAAGAATGATGCATTGCCAGGCCGTGTGTTTGAAGGATGCCAAGTTTACCCATTGCTTTTCCCTAACTCAGGTTAGTAAGAAGGAAAGGTTTCATCAGGTTCGTTCCATGATGTTCGATTTGATGGAATGGCGATCACAGCTGCTTTCGGGAACACTGCCCAAGGATGAACTGAAGGAACTAAAGCAAAAAGTCACTTCCAGAATAGATTATGGGAACAGGTATGTAGAAAAAAGCCTGCTGACAATGTGGCTGATGAATCCACTGTTGCTGTGTGCTGTCCTTAATGTGTACATTGTTACACCCACCTCTTACCATCACCCCAGCCTTCAGTATCAGACAGATTTATCCTCTCCTAGGTGTATTGAAGGAGATGGGCACAACAAATAGTTTTTTTTTAGTTTTAGTTTTAGAGATACAGCACTGAAACAGGCCCTTCGGCCCACCGAGTCTGTGCCGACCATCAACCACCCATTTTATACTAATCCTACACTAATTCCACATTACTACCACATTCCCACCTGTCCCTATATTTCCCTACCACCTACCTATACTAGGGGCAATTTATAAAGGCCAATTAACCTATCAACCAGCAAGTCTTTGGCATGTGGGAGGAAACCGGAGCACCCGGAGGAAACCCACGCTGACACAGGGAGAACTTACAAACTCCACACAGGCAGTACCCAGAATTGAACCCGGGTCGCTGGAGCTGTGAGGCTGCGGTGCTAACCACTGCGCCACTGTGCCACCCACAAATGCATAACAATTGGCAGGCTCCATTAATACCTTGTGCTGCTCCCCAGCTTTCCTCTTCTGTATTCATTGTGCCCAGGTGCAGGAACAGGAAAATCTGCCCCAGAAATTTGTAGCGTTATTTTCTGGAGGTCAAAAAAAAAAGATGTTAGTTTGAAAAGCCTCCTCGATTTAGTCACAATTTATAACCCAGAGTAAAATGGGACAAGTGGCCTGTTACTACAAGGGAGAGTTACTTTTTTCATATTTAATTATAGAATTCCAGATGGAACTTGTTGTTCGATGAATAATTCTCATTGGCCTTTAGTCTCCCTCCCTCCCCCCCACCCCAACACCTTTTCTTGTCTGTCTAACTTGTTGCTACCACTTTTATGGTAGCTCACGCTCCTCCTCAGCTGGAAATACACCATCTTTGACCCTTTCCCACTCACTGTGCCTCACTGTGTTGAAACCAACATTCTGTCACTATACATAAGATCTGAAAACCCAAGCTTGGCGGCACCTAACCACTTTTTGATGAACTTGATTTTCCATTCTACTATGATCAACCTTGGTGCTGTTCAGTATGATGAAGCTGGGCTCTGATAAAGTTCTTTTACAAAAACCATTTTTCCAACTAACAATGGTTAAATTTGTTGTCAATTATTTTGAGAGCTGCTTTTCTTATTTCAATGTCAGTTTCCATGGGTTATACAAGACAGAGACAAAGAGTGATTTTCTGTCTGACATTGTCATCAAATATCCCAAATCAATAAAAACCTTCCCATCTTCCCGTTTCAGTTCTTTCAGAAACTCATTTGAGAAAGAAAAAATACTTAATCATGTTTGAGGAAAATTCCAGAACTTCTTATGTCTCAGTCAATAAATGCAACTTCTGGTCATCATACAGATCCAGAAAGCTCCAGGTTTCATTTATGTTGTGTTAACAAATCTCAGCCAACAATGGTAGGAACATTATAATTGATCTCAGTGTCCCTGAGCTAAGATAAGGAGAAAGCATCGGGCTCATCACTGAAACCTGTCAAGTGCTGGGTGATGCAGTGAGTTAAACATTAACCTTTCACTTCTAGGATCTGGATTCAACTTCACCCCAGACTGATTGGATGAAAGTTTCCTCTGGTTATCAACGTCTTATGTGCAAAGAGTTGGGACAGTCTCAATTCAGTTCCTTCTGAGTGTGGCCCACAGCACAAAACTGGCCCGAATCCAGCACTAGATTAGCAACCATGCTCATGGAGATCCCAGGATGGCTGGGGAAATGGGAAATATTAGAAGAGTTGAACATTAATTCTGTGAGGGTTGGGCTGAGGCATATTTCTCAGGCATACTGCTCCTAACTATGCTACAACATACCTGGGAGTGTTTGATGCTGGCACTGGCTGGATGCTTAATGTGAAGACTTCCAATTCCCAGCACTAATGTCCTTCACCTTGATATGTACCAAATTAAAATAAAATTATCCAGCTTCCTTCCTTCTAATTCATATCGAGCACCCACCCTTGTCCCCATCTCCCTCTTAAGCAAGTCCACCACATCTTCACTCCCTCCACCCCCGCCTTCCAATTGAGCAGCTTGACAGCACTCAAGTGGTACTTTTCAGTTGACCACTTGAGTGGTAAACTGGCGGAGTAGATCATATGCCTATTATACATATTTTCCAATTTTCAATTGCTTTAAAGCCAATGGAAACGGGAATCACGTCTGATCTATAACAGGTGGTCGATCTCTGCCAGAATGCCACCCAAGCAGTGAGGATGAAAGTGAACCCCCCACCCAGTGCCTTGCTTACCTGTGAAGAACAGCCAGTTGGGTGAGGTGCCAGTGCAGCTATCATTACCTGTAGCATCTGGAAGTAGGAAGTAGAGAATTAAGAGGAAAAATAGAGAAGGAACAAAAGAAAATTAACTTTCTATGGTCTTACTAAGATCCTAATATCCATTTAACTTCTCTGCAGGATTCTTGAACTTGACCTTGTTGTCAGAGATGAGAATGGTAACATTATGGACCCAGATGAAACCAGTGTCATTAGCTTATTCCATGCTCACGAGGAGGCCGCGAAACAAATCTCTGAGCGGATAAAAGAAGAAATGGTATTTTTTTTCTCTACTTACTGAGGAGTTAGTCCATATGCAGAATATCATAACTTGCCTATCTCGAGGTAAAGGGCGGTGGGGGCGCCATTTCCATTGAGCCATAAAAATGGTCTTACTGAGCAATCACTCATCTGGATTGTCCAAGGAAGGAACATAGAAGCAGAGAATAGGACAGATGGTAACATGTGGACAGTAAATGCCAACATGGACTGGTTGGGCCGAATGGCCCACTTCGTTGCCATAACTTCCATACTCTCAGAGGAGGATGGTCACATGGTGGTGCATTGGGGGATGGAGAGCAATGAGATAGAGAGGGAGAGAGAGTAAGCAACAATAAAAAGGCGGTTAATTTACTTTGTGCATCAGAGCACCCATGTGTATTAATAGTGTTCTTTTACACTGTGATTTGATACACTTTCAGTAACATACCTAAAACCTGAGAATAATTCATTTAAATTCAAGTAACCCGGTGTTAATGACTTTTCATTTTCTTGTTAAGCAAAAATTAACACACAATACAAAAATCTCCAGATTTGCTTCATTTGCATGCCATGACAAGTTCTTCTATTTGAAACTGGTATTAAATGCCTGAAGGAGTGGCAGCTCTGAGCAAAGCAGAATATTGCCGAAAGGACAAGTCTTTCAGTGAACCTTGCAACATGGGCTGTTGAATCAAGTCTGTCAGTGTCTGGAAGTAAATTGATTCAAGAGCAAACAAAGTAGAAATAATTAGTCATTGTATAGTTTGTTTTTAATATATCCATAATATCGTCAAAGTTTTCGAAGTTTTGCATCTAAAACTTCCTGTTTGGCACACTAACTTCTTGCTGCTGCTGCAATTTCATCATCACACTACGTGGGCTTGCTGAAGTGTCGGTCTTGGCTTCAAGGTTGCACTTTTGCTAACATTGACTGCAGAGCTCCAGTTTCAGGTGTTCTAGCCAGAGAGAGTACCTACCTGCCGTGATGGTTAGAAGGTGAACAGGTGAACCTAACGAGTGATCATCATGACAGAACATGCCCTTGGAATTGGATGAGGACAAGGATTCACACTGCTCCCTGAAGTCTTATAAGTAGATTTGTTTTCTTTCAAATAGCCACTGGGGGAAGAATATAAAGGGAAATTGCGAGCAAAACAGGAATACCATCTATTTGTGTCCCTCCAAGCTGCTGTACAAAACTCTCTGATATAGGAGCCTGAACAAATTTGTTAAAGGATGGGAAGGAGAGATTTTCTGTTCTGATTTCCTGTACATGCCAGGAGTCTAGAATAGCAAATTGCACATGTTTAGACTTTGACTTTCTCACCAAGTGTCAGCTGTGGCTCAGTTGGACACTCTCTTGCCTCCAATTCTGAAGGTTGCCCCATTCCAGAGACATGAGCACAAAACTTAGCCTGACACTTCAATGCAGTACTGAGGGAAGGCTGCACTGTTTGAAGTGTTGCTTTTGGATGAGAGGTTATACCAAGGCCCTGTCTGCCCTCTCAGGAGGATGCAAAAGCTCCACTGGCACTAATTTGAGAGCAGGGGAATTTTCCTCAGTGTCCTGCCAATATTTATCCCTCAATCAATGTCACATAAACTTTTTCCCATTAATGTTGGTGGGACCTTGCTGTGTGCAAATTGGCAGCTTTGTTTCCTGCATTACAACAGAGACTAGTCTTTAAATAGTACTTAATGTGCAGTGGGATATCTGACATTGTGAAATGTGCTATATGAATGTAAGCTTTTCTTTCTTTTTTCTACATTAGTTTGGATTGGGCTGGTCCAGTTAGAAGAAGACTAACAGTTGAAATAAGTAAAATTAGGGGATAAGGATAAAAAGGGTTGAGCTGATGTAAAGTTGAAAATTTACCTATTTAAAATTGTATTTTAAGTGTGTTTGACTGTTTGGTATTTGAGTAGTTCTATTACCTGAGTTTTCGATTTGTCATGATGTAGGAGCTATAAACATTTCAAAATAATTGTCATCTTAAGGGGGGCAGTCATTTTCCTAGAGTTGCCTAAAGAAAACACTTGCATTTATATTGTGGCTTACCACAGCTCTCAGGACATCACAATGAATTGTTTTGAGGGGCAGCTGTCAGCACTGTATTCAAGTATTATCCTAGATTACACATTTAAATCCCAAAAAGGGACTGAAACCCACAACCTTCTGCCTCAGAAACAAGAGTGCTACCAACTAAACAAAGCTATCTTACAAGAGTATAAGAACAAACAAATGCATGTGATAATAAGATACTGAGAAGCTTACATCGTGGTTATTAAAGAGGTAAGGAAACTTTCCTCTTGGGGTAGTGGGGGTGGGGACTGTGGGGGAGAGATGATGTTGAAAGGAATGACGTCTGTGTATCATTCTATAGGGCATTGCAGCTCCTGGTTCTGATTTCAATTTTATCAAAAGCCAGGGGTAAAGTGTTAATGTTAGATATGAAACCTTCTGCAGTAAAGATCTGAGTAACAAATGGTTCATACACTTGCATTATATTGGCCTTTTCACTTTGCCCCGGGTTCCTGCCAGAACAAGAGTGAAAGCATAAACTCACAAACTGAAATCCACCTCCTCTGCAAATGTTTCCAATTTTCTACAGGAACATTATCCTTTTTGCGATGAAATGAGGATATATTTTTTGTGTTCTAGAGATTTAGAACAGAAGGCAGGAGAAACTTATTTAACAGTGAGTGGGGAGGCTGTATTATTCACTTCCAGTCTTAGTATTTAAGTCCAAAATGATGTCAACATTCAAGGCTAGATGAGATAACTGGGTGAAGAAAGAGGGGGCGATTGGATATACGAACAGATGGTTAATATGAAGTATTTACATGGAAAGTAAACATTGATATGTTTCACTGAATGGCCTGTTTCTTTGTAACTCCTATGCATTTCTCCCCCTTCTCCCTCTCACTGAAGAGATGTAGGCTTCTTTGATTATCAGGTAAATCTGAGAAACATTCAATACAATGGGGATTCAGAGTGAAATCTCTTTCCATCCTCTACTGCCAAATATTCTAAAGGTAAAACTGGACAAATTAGACATGAAGAAAAAACATTTCCTCATTTTCTGACATTTGTCCAATGTGGAAATACTGCTATTTTATTACATTATATCCTATATGTTTGGAATGTAGGTATGGGCAAGCCTGGAAGATACCGTTCAGGTCCATCTAACTGCTCACAAAGTTCAAAAACAACCATATACTATTCTATCACTCAATTCTGTTCATCACTTGCTCACCATTCTCTATGTAGAATTGAGGAAGATCCAAGTTCAAACAGAAGAAGAACATCAAATGAGAACAGGATTGGACTCTGTTCTGATGCCTTTCAGGGTTGAGAACCTGTTAACACTCACTGCCTAGCACCATATATGGTGATCAGCCTTGTTGACATCTTCTAAGCTTCTCAAAGTGAGCATGTACTTCACGCTGTGCCAAAAATAAATGAAATCACATGTAATTGCTTCTAGGACACCAAGACCTGACAACTAGGTCCCTATATACTTAAAGCCTGACATTTGCTGTAGAAAATTTACAGGAGTGGGGGAATAGGAGAGAGGGAAGAAAATGAAGGAATGGCTACCCAAGGAAGGTAGGGGAAATGGAGGGAGAGACTCCACAGGGAGGCTGAAATGGAGGAGTTTAGAGCGCAATATGAAAGAATGACAAAATGGAAAGATGATGCTTCAGGAAGGGGGTAATGGAGGATGAGTGGCCTTATGAAAGATAAAATGGAGAGTGAGTGACATTGGAAGGGAAAAATGGAGAGAGAGTGATCTCAGCTATAATTACGACACCTTTGAGTGACTGATTGAGGAGTGGCAGTGATAGGCCCCAAGCAGTTTGCTTGCTCACTCTAACATCTGTCTGGAGGTACCGTTATGGGGAAAAAAGACACATTTACTCTCCTTGTTTCCACAGTCGCAGACCCAAACTGACAGTTGCACCTTCGCCCGTATGGCGTCATCCCCAACACATGGCCTGTATGTGTTTGTACGAAATTTTGTGTGTCGAATAGGCGAGGATTCTGAACTTTTCATGGCATTGTACGACCCACAAAAGCAATCAATCATCAGGTGAGTCTGCGCGCAACTGTGCTTTGAGGGTCATTACCTCATCTTATTCATAGTCAAGCATCTTCTGGACAAACTACATAATTTCTGTAAATTTCTGGACAAAATTACTTCAGTTTGTACCATTAAAGAAGTCGACTAGTGTAAAAGATTGATGAGGAATAATGTTGTCAGGCTCTGCTTTCAGCACAGTAGGTGCAAGTGTAACTCAGTGAATCAGCTCTATAGTATTAGAGGGCCATCTCTATTACAGAGCTGCTTAATGTCTGTGGGCATGACAAGGATGATTATGATTGGAGAAGACCTGAACATTAGGATGAAGCCTACGAGAGAGATAAGGGTTAGGGAAGTCTGCACTATAGGAGCCTAAATAAGCTCAGTGTGAAAGGGGAAGATTTTTCACTGTCTACCACCAATTTCTTACCTGAAAAGCATGTGTCTAGCAATTGGAAATTGGTAGAGGGAAACATTTTGGGCATCTGAGGCCTGCTTGATGCAATTTTTAAGTGGGTCTGTAAATCGGTGAGCAGCCTGTTGACCTGAAACTGGCAGGTGGCACTTTGATATGTGAATCGGGGCCCTAACAGCTATGTTACTATGAGTACACCACAGAACTCTTTCTAAGTGGCCCATGTTTCGCTTCTCTCTCTTCCAGTGAGAATTATTTAGTGCGATGGGGGAGTGGAGGCCTCCCGAAAGAAATCGACATGTTGAACAACCTGAAAGTGGTATTCACTGTAAGTATTAAAGCGTATTTTGTACAATATGATCACGTTTAAATTGGAGGCTCAATGTATACAGGTGTAATTATCTCCAGGCTGACAAGCATGAAGCAGGAAGCTATACAAGTATTTCACATATATTTAGAAACATTCCAAGGAGCTTTGCCTGATGGCTTTGAGTAACCGCACTGCAAAGCTTGATACAAAGTCATCCAGACCAGAAGGTCCCAGACTTAATCTCCAGTCTATGGTGAGTGGGCTGAGCTCAACCAAGATAACAGTTGGAGAACCATAATTTCCCTCAGTAACCCTGGGCTAGGAAGCAGAATAATTCAGACAGGATTACTGCTTCTGATTGGGGTCCAGTGCCCCCTACCAGGAAGTGTTTGCACATGGAAGCCAGGACAAGATGGCTCACGTAGCTGCTATGCACTCAATAGTCAAATTCTCTTGTGACATTTACCATCTGGCTCACATAGGAAGAGTGCCCACTCGGTGAGTCATTGGAGGGCTGCCATCAGCCTTGAAACTGTATCAAGCAAGAGTTGGCATCTTCAGGAAAGAAGAGGGGAAATTGCAATAATAGCCCATTATAAAACTGCATTAGGATAACCCTGAAGCTTTAACAATGTATCCATTTGATATGAAATCACTTTAATAACTTTTGTGAGAGGGCTATTAACAAGCAGGTGATTAATATATCAAGCTGCAGGATAGAAGAGGATGGTCACTTTATATCAGGAAATAATTTGCAGCTCAAAGAAAGACATTTTATTTATCAACACCATCAACAAAAAAGGCTTAGGATCAAACTTTCCCTGATGAAATTTTCTCAAAAAAGGCAGACCTTTTTTCTATTTATTCATTCATTCTGGGGATGTGGGCATTTCTGTCAAGGCTTGCATTTATTGCCCATCCCTAGTTGCTCTTGAGAAGGTGGTGGTGAGCATTCTTCTTGAATCGCTACAGTCTGTGAGTTGAAGGTACTTGCACAGTGCTGTTAGGTTGGGACCTCCAAGATTTTTGACCCAGCAAAGGTGAAGGAACGATGATATATCTCCAAGCCCAGGTGGTGTGTGACCGAGAGGTAATATTGTAATCTTGTCCTTCTAGGTGGTGGAGGTTACTCATGGTTCCAAGTGAAAGATAACTAATGCAATGTAACATAATTGTTCCACAGCTGCTGGGACCATGAAAATGTCAGATCAAGGAAGACAACTTGTAGAATTTAAGATCAGTTAGATTTTCTTGGAATTTAGTTGTCTTGGCTTTTGATGCAATGATGAAATGTTCCACATCCTTCTGTGACAGGTTTAGGTCTCTGGTAGAGCAGGCCTAAAAGGAAGAATGATCTTAATAGGTCCAATGACCTTTCTTATTTTAAGACTTTGGATTAAAATCTGTGATATTTCAATCCAGCATCTATTTACAAAGATATCTGGCAATGCTGCAGCTTGGAATATTCTACCAGGGAAACCGTGGTTACTAGCTCCACAGATTTGATTTTGTCACAAAGCTCAGGCCACTAGCCTTAGTTGGGGGTGAATTTCCATAGGGGGTTCTCCCAGTCATTTGGCATTATATTGTAAATATAATACAGATTTTCATATTTCCCCAAAAAGCTAGGAAGTGCATTTCAGCACTGCTAAATGTGCTGTCAACAAGCAACCACAGAAAACCATGTTAAATTTGTCCCTTAGGACAGAGGTAACATTTTATATAAAGAGGGGTCACATGTTAGGATTAGACTTGCAGATGATCTTGTTCCATCACAGGAGCCCTGTTTATTTTTTATAAGTTCAATATAATAATTTAGTTCAATTTGAAGAAAAACCCCAAAAGAGTGATTCACACTTTAAATGAGTTGGTTGATGATGTATATTGTGTGGGGTGGGAGAAAGAAAGGGGCTCTGCTCCAGCTAGTAGCAATAAATACTTCAGTACAAAGCAATAGAATTGAAGCATTTGTCCACTATTAACTATTTTGGAAATAACCTTGCACCTTTAGTCTTGTTAGTACCAGTCTTTCAGAATGGGAAATATGATTTCAAATCATATTTTCAAATGATTTCATATTAATAAACTCGGAAGATAAGACTAAACTCTGATTTTGATTTTGCTCAGGATCTGGGAAACAAGGATTTGAATCGGGATAAAATTTATCTAATTTGCCAAATAGTCCGAGTTGGAAGAATGGATCTGAAGGACACAAATCAGAAGAAATGCACTCAAGGCTTACGACGACCTTTTGGGGTGGCAGGTAATTAGCAGCTGCACAATGTATTGCGTTCCAGTGCTGCTGGGTGATTTATAGTGACTGAAACAGTCCTGATTGGAGATAAGGTGAGTGAGAGGAGATAAGATTTAGGCTTTGAAGTCCATGGAAGAATCGGTTAAGGAGTAAGTTAATGTGGCTATATAGAGGTCATTTAACTTGGATTATGAACACTGTCTCAAACAGAACGTGGAGATTCAAAGACAGACAGACTAGTGGAAAAGCAATTTATGCTGTCTAATAAACTCTTCTTAAAAGGATAGTCAGGATTTTTTTTTTGTTTTGTTGGGTGAACTTTGTGCTCAAGGCGAGGAATGTTAATTTCAGGGACTGCAACACTTTACTATTTCAGGCACCCAAGGTCAGCATTAAGCTGTCTCAGGTCAGGGCTAAGGTTAGTACCCTCTAACTGCCCAACAATGTCTCTTAGACCAAACCTCTGAAGTGCATCCCTTACATGTGAAATTTTTCCCATTTCCTACACCTACCATCCAATGGCTTTCTTTGAGCCAAGCTGTGATTAATTTTGAGATACGGACAGTTTTATGTTGTGGGCACATTCCTATTAAGAACTGGGCGGAGACTGCCTAAATTCAATTCCGATAAAAGCCTTACATATGAAGAAGATCTCCACCCCATGAGTCTGGGATGGAAAGTATCAATAAGAATTGGAATACGGTTTCTAGAGGTACAGATAGATACAAATGATTGAATACTCCATGGGATATGATAGCTTAGATGCTCCTGGGACTATGGATGATCCACCTGAAGAATGAAATTAGTTAGAGTTGGTCTCAGATTGGATTTATACTGATAGATTATCTTTGGGTTATTTTGCAAAATATTATCTTTGGAAATGTTTGTCTGTGCTTGATGCCTTCTTGAGGAGATTGAATTGGTTGGGTTGAGTATTAATTGGACAAGTTGTACCTAGCTTATGGAAGGAATGAACTTGGTCTGAATTACTTTTCTCATTCCATACTTTCTTATATTTTTGTTCCTATATTTTGATTTCATAAGTCAGAAAGAAAAATTCTCATGATATTTAGCTAGCAGGATGAGTGTGATATCAATTACATCCTTGGGCTCCTCACCACCTATTTATATTGTTCAATTTTGCATTGTAAGTGTTACACCTGAATGTACCCATAGCACAAAAACTGATACGTTTTCAAAAAGCCTCATTCAATCAAAAACACTATCATTTTCTTTATTGTCTCTGAGCAGATCTCTTACAAAGTGCTTCCTATCTCTGATTTGTTTCAGTGTATAACATGAACTGGACTTGCATTGTATCCTGCAATTTACCATGAGCAATATTTCAACAGATTCAGTGGTAACATGTTAAATTCACGGGAAGCATAACTACTTCAAATTAAACTAATGGTAGAAAGGGAGAACAAGTCTGAACTAGTGAAAGGCAAGATTAAGACTGGTATCAGTAAGTTCTACATACAAAGTGTGATCAACTCATTGAATCAACTTTAGCACAAGGTGGTGGAGGTAAAAACCCTAGAATCATTAAAGAGACAGTTGGATATGGTCGTAGGAGACTGGAGGCTCCTTCTGGATAGATGAACAAAAGCCAAATGGCCTTACCCATCAGTATCTATCTTGTGATTTTGTGAAGTAAATTAATTTCAAATGAGCATGACATTGATGAATTGTGGATTGGTTCCTATGATCTTCAGTGACATTCCTGATATGATATAATTTCTGCAATACAAAATACCTAAATACCTAATAGAGGGGTACAAGATGATGAGAGGCATAGATAGAGTGGATAGCCAGAGACTTTTTCCCAGGGTGGAAAGGGCTATTACCAGGGGGCATAATTTTAAGGTGATTGGAGGAAGGTTTCGGGGAGATGTCAGAGGTAGGTTCTTTACACAGAGAGTGGTGGGTGCGTGGAATACGCTGCCAGCGGTGGTAGTAGAAGCAGATACATTAGGGACATTTAAGCGACTCTTGGATCAGTACATGGATGATAGTAGAATGAAGGGTAGGTAGTTAGTTTGATCTTAGAGTAGGTTAAAGGTTCGGCACAACATCGTGGGCCAAAGGGCCTGTACTGTGCTGTACTGTTCTATGTTCTATGTTCTAAATGAGATGGTATTGTATGACCAAGGATGGAGGAATGTACTGTCTTTCTCTAGTTCCATTACTCCATGGGTCACAACATATATTTAAATATTTTACCCAGTTACCAATACAGCCAATTATATACTTCAGCTATTTTAGTTTCAGAATAAAATCCACCAACCATATTTTTTAAATAATTAACCAAATTATTAATTTATTATAAAACAAGAGTTATTTGATACAGATGCAAAGCTTATTAAAACACAGGGTGGAATATGAAAGTTCCCTTCTAAATTAACTCAACACACATCCTTTAAAGAAAAAAATAAAGAAGTTTTCTCTGCAGAGATCTCTTTAAAAAAAGGACACCAAATGCTTTGGCCAAATACTAGTTAATTCTTGAAGAGAAAAACAATAAGATATGGGATGTCCCAGCTGGTCCTTTATTCTGACATTCAAATACATGTAGACGCCTTTCACTGGGATCTTTTTAGAGCAGTTCTTTTCACTTGATGTCAAGGATTAATCTGGCAGGCTTTCCAGGAGAATCACTACATCAGGGGTTTTAGCTATCACACCGGATTCTCAGGGTTTCTCAAAGCAGTGGAAAAGAGGATGAGCTGGTGACTTCTGTCTTAGCAGGCTTACTCTCCAACTGATTCAAAACAATATCCAAAATGAAACCAATTCTTGACCACCATAAATCTTGACATGTCACTTCTCTTTAAACAACTTCCCTAGTTACCAAGGTTCCCGCTGTTTACTGATCTTAAGACATTTCACTTCCAGTAAGGGTTTGTTTTTAAATGAAGTCCCAAGTCCTTCCAGTGATCTTTCAATAAAAGCCAAAGTCTAGCATCGATGGAATCTCTTCAGTCTTTCAAATGAATCCATTTCCACCATTTTTAACCATCGGTCCCCAAAAATATAAAAAAAGGAAGCACTTTCATAACAGTATGGTGACTTGTATTGTGGCAAAATATCCCAACATTCTATTTAATAGCTTCTGCCATTGTCTTGACATTGGAAGTTTACTGTTCCTCTTTCAAAGCCTCTGTGCTAATTGTAATACCTTAAATGTTTGTTTATTCCCCCCTTTTTTGCAATCTTGCATCTTTCAACATTCCATTTCATCTTTCTGCCCAGTTTCACAACTGAATTTTCTTGAAAATGTAACTGTGTCCTCCATCCCTGCTGCACACCCCATCATAGTGATTTGCTGGGATATATTTGTATGGACACCAATTGCCTTCAAATACCATAAGTTCACAGAATCATAAAGTATAGTGCAGCACAGAAGGAGGCCAATTGCCCCATTGAGTCTGCACTAGCTCTTTAAAGAACAATATAGTTAGTTCCGCTCCCCGGTTCTTTCACCTTATCTCTGCATTTTTTTTTCATTCAAGTATTTATTCAATTCTATTTTGATGGATACTGTTGAATTTGTTTCCGCCACACTATCAGGCAGTGAATTCCAAATCTTAACCACTTGTTGCTTAAAAAATATTTTTCCCATGTTGCCTCTGGTTCTTTTGCCCTTAAATCTGTGCCCTCTGGTTACAAGGAGCAGGAGTAGACCATATGGGCAATCAAGCCTGCTCTGCCATTGACAATGATCATGGCTGATTTTAGGATTCAACTCGTGCCCGCTCGCCATACTCGCAATATCCTTTGATTCCCTGAGAGACCAAAAATCTGTCTATCCCAGCCTTAAATATATTCAATGATGGAGCATCTACAACCCTCTGTGGTAGAGAATTCTAAAGATTCACAACCCTTTGAGTGAAGTAATTTCTCCTCATCTCAGTCCTAAATGATCAGCCCCTTATCCTGAGACTGTGCCCCCGTGTTTTGGATTCCCCGACCAGAGGAAATAATCTCTCAATGTCTACCATATCCAGCCCCTTTAGAATCTGATATGTTTCAATGAGATCACCTCACATTCTTTTAAACTCCAGAGAAGACAGACCCCATTAGTCTCTCATCATAGGACAACCCCCTCATTCCAGGGACCAATCTAGTGAGCCTTCACTGTACCACCTCCAATGTAAGTATATCCAAAACTGCACACAGCATTCCAGATGTGGATTCACTAAAACCCTGTACAATTGTAGCAATACTTCCTTATTCCTGTACTCCAATCCCCTTGCAATAAATGCCAACACGCCATTTACTTTCCTAATTGCTTGTTGTATCTGCATGTTAACTTTTGTGTTTCTTATACAAGCACACCCAAGTCTCTTTAAACATCGACACTTACAGGTGTCACTCCTTTTAAAAGATATTCTGCTTTTCTATTCTTAAGACCAAAGTGAATAATTTCATGCTTTCCTACATTATACTCCATCTGCCATCTTGTTGCCCACTCACTTAACCTGTCTATATCTCTTTGCAGCCTCTGTGTGTCCTCCCCACAGCTTATCTTTCCACCTACCTTGATATCATCAGCAAACTTAGATACATTACTCTCTGTCTCTTCATCCAAGTCATTAATATAGAGAGTAAATAGCTGAGGTCCCAGCACTGATCCTTGCAGCACTACACTATTTACTGCCTGCCAACTTGAAAATGCTCCATTTATGCCCACTCGTTGCTTCCTGTCTGTTAACCAATCATATATCCGTGCTAATATATTACCCCCAACTCCATGAACCTTTAGCTTGCTGATTAATCTTTTGTATCGAATGCCTCTTGGAAATCCAGGTATACGACATCTACTGGTTTCCTTTATCTACCCTACTAGTTACGTCCTCAATGAACTCTAATAAATTTGTCAAACAGATTTCCCTTTAGTAAAACCATGTTGACTTGTTCTAATCATACTGTTCTTTTCTAAGTGCATTGTTAAGACTTCCTTAATAATAGATTCCAGCATTTTCCCAATGACTGATGTTAGGCTAACTGGACTTTAGTTCCCTGTTTTCTTTCTCCCTCCTTTCGGTGTAACATTTGGCAACTTCCAATCTGATCGGACCGTACCCGAGTCTAAGGAATTTTGGAAAATCATAGCTAGCACATCCACTATACCTGCAGCTATCTCTTGAAAACTCTAGGGAGATTTGTCAGATTTTAGTCCCTTAAGTTTCTCCAATACCTTTTCTGTGTTGATATGAATTTCCTTAATTTCCTCACTCTTTTTAGCCCCTAGGTTACTGTGTATTTCTGGTATGGAATTTGTGTCTTCTACTGGGAAGAAAGATACAAAATATTTGTTTAATGCCTCTGCCATTTCCTCATTCCCCATGATAATTTTTCCTATCTCATTTTCCAAGGGACCAACGTTTACTTTAAATAGACTTTTCATTTTGATATACCTATAAAAGCTCTTAGAATCTGTTTTTGTGTTACTGGATAGTTTACTCTCATTCTATTTTATTCCTTTTTTATCAACCTTTTGGTGGCCCTTTGCTGGTTTCTAAAACACTCTCAATCCTCAGACTTGCTGCTCTTTTTTGCAACATTTTAAGCCTTTTCTTTCAATCTAATACTATCCTTATCTTCCTGAGTGAGCCACAGAAGGGTCTTTCTGACTAAGTTTTTGTTTTTCAAAGGAATGTATTTTTGTTGAACATTTTGAATTGTTTCATTATAGGTTCCCCACTGTTCATTTACTGCCATACCTTTTAGTCTATTTACCCAATTCACCTTAGCCAATTCTCCTCTCATGCCTAAATAATTTACTTGAAACAGTCATTTGATAGTACAGAACTTGAGTGTTGCTGAAAACAGACATTTGTCGAAGCTTTTCGTGTTGCACTCATCAGGACAAGTCACAAGAATACCAATGTAAGGGGAAACAACAAATTTATACTGTATGAGAAGGGAGTGCTGATTGGTTTGCAAGTAGACTCTGATTGGTAGAGGTGTTGCCATGGAGAATATACTGAAAAAATGTCTCTATAATTGACTTTAAGTTTAAGATTCATGTTTGTGATTGGAGCATGTCACTTTCAAACTTAGCATGGAATTCAATAATCATTGTTTCCCAGTGGATCTTTTACTATGACATTGCTTATTAACCCTGGCTCATTACACAATACTAGATCTAAGATAGGTATATCCTTATTTGACACCACAATGTACCGCTCCAAGAAACTGTCCCGGAAACATTCTACAAACTCATCTTCTGGACCACTCCTGCCAATTTCATTGTCCCAGTATATATGAAGATTAAAATCCCCACAATTATTACATTGATTTTGTTACAAGCTCCAATAATTTCTTGTTTAATTCTCTGTCCAATGGTATAACTACTGTTAGGGGGCCTATAAACTACTACCACCAGTGTTTTCTGATTCTTGCTATTCTTCATTTCCACCTGTACTGATTCTACTTCATGATCTTCTGAGGTCAGAAACACTAAGGGGCAAAAAACATTAGTGGGGGTTGTATATAGACCCCCAAATTGTAGTGGTGATGTTGGGAATGGTATTAAACAGGAAATTAGTAGATGCATAAGATAAAGGAACATCTGTAATTATGGGTGAATTTAATCTGCATATAGATTGGGCAAATAAAATTAGGCACAATACCATAGAGGAGGAATTCTTGGAGTGTATATGGGATGGTTTTCTGGACTAATATATTGAAAAACCAACTAGAGAACAGGCCATCCTAGACTGAGTATTGTGTAATGAGAGAGGAATAATTGACAATCTAGTGGTGTGAGACACCTTGGGGATGAGCGACCATAATATGATAGAATTCTTCATCAAGATGGAGAGTGGCATAGTTGATTCTGAGACTAGGGTCCTGAATCTTAGTAAAGGAAACTACGAAGGTATGAGGCGCGAGTTGGCTATGATGGATTGGAGAACGTTACTTAAAGAGACGATGGTGGAAAGGCAATGGAAAACATTCAAAGAGCGCATGGATGAACTTCAACAATTGTTTATTCCTGTCTGGCGCAAAAGTAAAATGGGAAAGGTAGCCAAACCATGGCTTACAAGGGAAATTAGAGATAGCATTAGATCCAAGGAAGAAGCATATAAATTCCCCAGAAAAAAACAACAGACCTGAGGATTGGGAGCAGTTTAGAATTCAGCAAAGGAGGACCAAGGGATTGATTAAGAAGGGGAAAATAGAATACGAGAGCAAGCTTACAGGGAACATAAAAACTAATTGTAAAAGTTTCTATAGGTATGTGAAGAGAAAAAGATTAGTGAAGACAAATATAGATCCCTTACAGTCAGAAACAGGGGAATTTATTATGGTGAACAAAGAAATAGCTGATCAACTAAATGCATACATTGGTTCTGTCTTCACAAAGGAGGACATAAACATCATACCAGAAATGTTGGGGAACACAGGGTTTAGTGAGAGAGAAGAACTGAAGGAAATCAGTATTAGTAGAGAAATGGTGTTGGGGAAATTGATGGGATTGAAGGCCAATAAATCCCCAGGGCCTGATGGTATGCATCCCAGAGTACTTAAGGAAGTGGCTCTAGAAATAGTGGATGCATTGGTGGTCATCTTCCAAGATTCTATAGACTCTGGAACAGTTCCTACAGATTGGGGGGTAGCTAATGTAACCCCACTATTTAAAAAGGGAGTTAGAAAGAAAGCAGGGAATTATAGACCAGTTAGCCTGACATCGGTAGTGGGGAAAATTCTAGAGTCCATTATCAAAGATTTTATAGCAGAGCACTTGGAGAACAGTGGTAGATTCGGACAGAGTCAGCGTGGATTTACGAAAGAGAAATCATGCTTGACAAATCTCCAAGAATGCTTCGAGGATGTAACTAGTAGAGTTGATGAGGGAGAGCCAGTGGATGTGGTTTATTTGGACTTTCAGAAGGCTTTCGATAAAGTCACACATAAGAGATTGGCGTGTAAAATTAAAGTGCATGGGATTGGGGGTAGTGTATTGCGATGGATAGAAAATTGGTTGGCAGACAGGAAATAAAGAGTAGGGATAAATGGGTCATTTTCCGAATGGCAGGCAGTGACTAGTGGGGTACCGTAGGAATCGGTGCTAGGACCCCAACTATTCCTAATATATATTAATGATTTAGATGAAGGAACTAAATGTAATATCTCCAAATTTGCAGATGACACTAAACTGGGTGGGAGGGTGCGTTGTGAGGAGGATGCAGAGAGGCTTCAGGGTGATTTGGACAAGTGTGAGTGGGCAAATGCATGGCAGATGTAGTATAATGTGGATAAATGTGAGGTTATCCACTTTGGTAGCAAAAACAGGAAGGCAGATTGTTATTTGAACGGCTATAAACTGAGAGAGGGGAATATGCAATGAGATCTGGGTGTTCTTGTACACCAGTCACTGAACCATGCAGGTCCAACAGGTGGTAAAAAAGGCAAATGGTATGTTGGCCTTCATAGCGAAAGGATTCGAGTACAGGAGCATGGATGTCTTGCTGCAATTATACAGGGCCTTGGGGAGGCCACACCTGGAATATTGTGTACAGTTTCGGTCTCCTTATCTGAGGAAAGATGTCCTTGCTATAGAGGGAGTGCAGCGAAGGTTTACCAGACTGATTCCTGGGATGGTGGGACTGACGTATGAGGAGAGATTGAGTCGGCTAGGATTATATTCGCTGGAGTTCAGAAGAGTGAGGGGGGATCTCATAGAAACCTATAAAATCCTAACAGGACTTGACAGGGTAGATGCAGGAAGGATGTTCCCGATGGTGGCGGATTCCAGAACCAGGGGTTATAGTCTAAGGATACTTGGTCAACCTTTCAGGACTGAGATGAGGAGAATTTTCTTCACCCAGAAAGTGGTGAACCTGTGGAATTCAGTACCACAGAAAGCAGTTGAGGCCAAAACATTGTATGTTTTCAAGAAGGAGTTAGATATAGCTCTTGGGTCAGGTTACTGAGTTAGATGATCAGCCATGATCAGAATGATTGGTGGAGCAGGCTCGAAGGGCCGAATGGCCTACTCCTGCTCCTACTTTCTATGTCTCTATGTTTCTGTCTTTTCTCACTAATGCCCTGATGTCATCCTTGACCATCAATGCTATCCCTCCTCCTTTGCTATTCTGTCTGCCTTTCCGAAATATTGTGTACCCTGGAATATTTATGACGTAACCTTGATCACCATGTAACCATGTCTCTGTAATGGCGATTAGATCTAAACCATGTGCCTCTATCTGTGCCACTAGTTCATCTATCGGCCCTTCAGCTATTGGTATGTTTCTGTTTATTCACTCTATCTAAATTCCTCATGATTTTAAATATCTATATCAACATATAAATATACGAACATACGAATTAGGAGCAGGAGTAGGCTATTCAGTAAGTTCATGGCTTAACTGATTACTCCAGATTTTCACCTACCTCCGATAACCTTTCACCCCCTTGCTTATCAAGAATCTATCTACCTCTGCCTTAAAAATATTCAAAGACTCTGCTTCCATCACCTTTTGAGGAAGAGAATTCCAAAGACTCACGACCCTCTGAGAGAAAACATTTCTCCTCGTCTCTGTCTTAAATGGGCGACCCCTTATTTTTAAACAGTGACCCCAAGTTCTAGATTCTCCCATAAGGGAAAACATTCTTTCCATACCCACCCTGTCAAGACTCCTCAGGATCTTATATGTTTCAATCAAGTCCCCTCTTACTCTTCTAAATTCCAGTGGACACAAGCCTAGCCTGTCCAATCTTTCCTCATAAGACAGCCTGCTCATTCCAGGTATTAGTCTCGTAAACCTTCTCTGTACTGACTCCAATGCATTTACATCCTTCCTTAAATAAGGAGACCAGTACTGTACACAGTACTCCAGATGTGGTCTCACCAATGCCCTGTATGGCTGAAGCATAACCTCCCTACTTTTGTAATAAAAGCAAAATACTGCGGATGCTGGAAATCTGAAATAAAAACAAGAAATGCTGGAAATACTCAGCAGGTCTGGCAGCATCTATGCAGAGAGAAGCACAGTTAACGTTTCAGGTCAGAGACCCTTCTTCAGAACTGCCTACTTTTGTATTCAATTCCCCTCGCGATAAACAATGACATTCTATTAGCTTTCCTAATTACGTGCTGTACCTGCATACTAACCTTTTGTGATTCATGTACTAGGACACCCAGATTCCTCTGCGTCTCAGAGCTCTGCAATCTCTCACCATTTAGATGATATGCTTCTTTTTTTATTCTTCCTACCAAAGTGGACAATTTCCCACTTTCCCACATTATACTCCATTTGCCAGGTCTTTGCCCACTCACTTAACCTATCTATATCCCTTTGTAGCCTCATTATGTCCTCTTCACAAGTTACATTCCCACCTACCTTTGTGTCATTAGCAAATTTAGCAACCATAACTTCAGTCTCTTCATCTAAGTCATTTATGTAAATTGTAAAAAGTTGAGGCCCCAGCACTGATCCCTGTGGCACACCACTCGTTACATCTTGCCAACCAGAAAATGACACATTTATGCCTGCTGTCTGTTTCCTGTTAGCTAGCCAATCTTCTATCCATGCCAATATGTTACCTGTACACCATGAGCTTTTATTTTCTGCAATAACCTTTGATGTGGCACCTTATCAACTGCCTTCTGGAAATCTAAATGCAGTACATCCAGCAGTTCCCCTTTATCCACAGCACATGCAATTCCCTCAAAGAACTCCAATAAATTTCCCTTTCACAAAACCATGTTGACTCTGCCTGATTACCTTGATTTTTTTCTAAATGCCCTGCTGTGACATCTTTAACAATAGCTTCCAACATTTTCCCTAAGACAGATGTTAAGCTAACTGGCTTGTAGTTTCCTGTTGTATGTCTCCCTCACTTTTTGAATAAAGGAGTTACATTTGCTATTTTCCAATCCAATGGAAGCTTCCCCGAATCTAGGGAATTTTGGAAAATTAAAACTAATGCATCAACTATCTCACTAGCCACTTCTTTTAACACACTTGGATGTAGTTCATTAGGACTTGGGGACTTGTCAGCCTGCAGCTCCAACAATTTGTTCAGTACCACTTCCCTGGTGACTGTAATTTCCTTGAGTAGTTTAGTTTAGTTTAGTTTAGAGATACAGCACTGAAACAGGCCCTTCAGCCCACCGAGTGTGTGCCGACCATCAAATACCCATTTATACTAATCCTACACTAATCCCATATTCCTACCACGTAGGAGCAATTGCTAATGGCCAATTTACCTATCAACCTGCAAGTCTTTGGCATGTGGGAGGAAACCGGAGCACCCGGAGGAAACCCACGCAAACACAGGGAGAACTTGCAAACTCCACACAGGCAGTACCCAGAATTGAACCCGGGTCACTGGAGCTGTGAGGCTGCGGTGCTAACCAATGCGCCACTGTGCCGCTGTAAAGGAGTACCTCCTTCCCTTCCATTTCCTGACTGACAGCTGATACTGGGATGTTACTTGTATCCTCAATAGTGAAGATCAATGCAAAATATCTGTTCAATTCATCTGCCATCTCCTTATTATCCATTATTAATTCCCCAGACTCACTTTCTATAGGACCAATGCTCACTTTGTTAACTCTTTTCTTTTTTAAACATCTATGGAAACTCTTACTATCTGTCTTTATTTTTCTAGCTAGCTTTCTCTCGTACTCTAATACCTTCCTTATCAATCTTTTAGTCATTCTTTACTGTTTTTTATATTCTGTCCAATCTTCTGATCTGCCACCGATCTGTGTGCAGTTATAGGCTTTTTCTTTAAGTTTGATACTATCTTTAACTGTTTTAGTTAGCTACGGATGGTGGGTCCCACCTTTGGAATTTTTCTTTCTCGTTGAAATGTATCTATTCTGTGTATTCTGAAGTATCTCCTTAAAAGTCTGCCGCTACATCTCTATTGACCTATCCCTTAACCTAATTTGCCAATTCACTTTGGCTGGCTCTGCTTTCATGCCCTCATAATTGCCCTTATTTATGTTTAAAATACTAGTCATGGACCCACTCTTCTCTCCTCAAACTGAATGTAAAATGCAATCTTATTATGATCGCTGCTACCTAGGGTGCCTTAACTATGAGGTCATAAATTCATTTTATTTCATTGTACAATACCAGTATAGCCTGCTCTCTGGTTGGCTTCAGAATAGTTATCCCAAGTAATTATCCCAAGTAATTATCCCAAAAACATTCTATCTACTCCACATCTAGGCTACCTCTGCCCATCTGATTTTTCCAGTTTATCTGCAGGTAAAACTCCCTTATAATTATCGCTGTACCTTTCTGACAAGCTGTCATTATTTCTTCCTTTATACCCCGTCCTACAGTGTGGTTAATGTTAGGTGGCCTGTACACCACTCCCACAAGTGACTTCTTGCCTTTATGAGTTCTCACCTCTACCCAAACTGCTTCTACATCCTGGTCTCCAAAACATAGGTCATCCCTCTCTATTGAACTAATACCATCATTAATTAACAGAGCTACCCCTCCACATTTTCCTAGCTTCCTGTCCTTCCTAAATGCCATGTACCCTTCAATATTCAGGTCCCAATCTATGTCGTCCTGCAGCCATGCCTCTGTAAATGCTATCCTCTCTCTCTCTCCACTCCCGCCGTGCTCTTCTCTCTCTCTCCACTCCCGCCATGCTCCTCTCTCTCTCTCCACTCCCACCGTGCTCCACTCTCTCTCTCCACTCCCGCCATGCTCCTCTCTCTCTCTCCACTCCCACCGTGCTCCTCTCTCTCTCTCTGCTCCCACCGTACTCCTCTCTCTCTCTCTGCTCCCACCGTGCTCCTCTCTCTCTCTCTGCTCCCACCGTGCTCCTCTCTCTCTCTGTCTGCTTCTACCATGCTCCTCTCTTTCTCTCTCTCGCTCTCTGCTCCCACCGTGCTCCACTCTCTCGCAGCTCCAGCTGTGCTCTCTCTCTTTCCACTTCCGCCATGCTCCTCTCTCTGTCTCTCCACTCCCACCATGCTCCTCTCTCTCTCTCTGCTCCCACCATGCTCCTCTCTCTCTGTGTCTGCTTCTGCCATGCTCCTCTCTCTCTCTCTCTCTCTCTCCGCTCCCACCGTGCTCCTCTCTCTCTCAGCTCCAGCCGTGCTCTCTCTCTTTCCACTCCCGCCGTGCTCCTCTCTCTCCACTCCCACCGGGCTCCTCTCTCCCTCTCCGGTCCCACCATGCTCCTCTCTCGCTCTCTCCGCTCCCACCGTGCTCCTCTCTCTCTCTCTCCACTCCCACCGTGCTCTTCTCTCTCTCTCAGCTCCAGCTGTGCTCTCTCTCTCTCCACTCCCAACGGGCTCCTCTCTCTCTCTCCGCTCCCACCATGCTCCACTCTCTCTGCTCCCACCATGCTCCTCTCTCTCTCTTCGCTCCCGCCGTGCTCTTCTCTCTCTCTCCGTCCCATCGTGCTCCTCTCTCTCTCTCCGCTTCCACCGTGCTCCTCTCTCTCCGCTCCCACCGTGCTCCTCTCTCTCTCTCAGCTCCAGCTGTGCTCTCTCTCTCCACTCCCACCGTGCTCCTCTCTCTCTGCTCCCACCGTGCTCCTCTCTCTCTCTGCTCGTGCCGAGCTCCTCTCTCTCTCTCAGCTCCAGCAATGCCCTCTCTCTCTCGACTCCCACCGTGCTCCTCTCTCTCTCTCTCCGCTCCCACCCTGCTCCTCTGTCTCCCCGCTCCCGCTGTGCTCCTCTCTCTCTCTCTCCACTCCCGCCATGCTCCTCTCTCTCTCCGCTCCCAGCGTACTCCTCTCTCTCTCTCCGCTCCCGCCGTGCTCCTCTCTCTCTCCACTCCCGCCATACTCCTCTCTCTCTCCGCTCCCCCCATGCACCTCTCTCTCTCTCTGCTCCCGCCATGCTCCTCCCACTCTCTCCGCTCCCACCATGCTCCTCTCTCTCTCTGCTCCCGCCATGCTCCTGTCTCTCTCTCCGCTCCCAACGTGCTCCTCTCTCTCTCTCTCTCTCTGCTCCCACCGTGTTCCTTTCTTTCTCTCCGCTCCCACTGTGCTCCTCTCTCCCTCCGCTCCCGCCGTGCTCCTCTCTCTCTCTCCACTCCCGCCGTTCTCCACTCTCTCCCTCTGCTCCCGCCGTGTTCCTCTCTCTCTCTCCGCTCCCACCCTGCTCCTCTCTCTCTCCGCTGCCGCCGTGCTCCTCTCTCTCTCTGCTCCCACCGTGCTCCTCTCTCTCTCTGCTCCCACCGTGCTCCTCTCTCTCTCTCCACTCCCGCCGTTCTCCACTCTCTCCCTCTGCTCCCGCCGTGTTCCTCTCTCTCTCTCCGCTCCCACCCTGCTCCTCTCTCTCTCCGCTGCCGCCGTGCTCCTCTCTCTCTGCTCCCACCGTGCTCCTCTCTCTCTCTGCTCCCACCGTGCACCTCTCTCTCTCTCTGCTCCCACCGTGCTCTTCTCTCTCTCTCCGTCCCGCCATGCTCTTCTCTCTCTCACTCTGTCTCTGTCTCTGACTCTGTGCTTTTGGTGCACTTTTTAAATCTCCACTCCCGCCGTGCTCCTCTCTTTCTCTCTGCTCCTGCCATGCTCCTCTCTCTCTCTCCGTCCCGCCATGCTCTTCTCTCTCTCGCTCTGTCTCTGTCTCCGAGTCTGGGCTTTTGGTGCACTTTTTAAATCTCCGCTCCCGCCGTGCTCCTCTCTCTCTCACTGCTCCCGCCGTGCTCCTCTCTCTCTCCGCTCTGTTGGTCAGGGGCTGCAAGAAGTACAGAATCTGTTACAAACTGCTGGATTGTTTGTGAACTATAGTAACCTGAGCTCAGACACTGGCCTGTGCCTGTAAATACCAGTTTGAACTAATTAATTTATGTGACGAGACAAAGGAGATATCTCAGGAATAGAGCCTTATTTGGACACGGTGCGATACCGGGGTCTTTGGGCCTGGGCCAATAAGGAGAAGATACGAATGAGGTGCGCAGGCTTAAACTAACCAGAAAGAGACAGCATAGTTTTGAAGAGATGAGAAAGAGAATATGTATCGAGAATCTCGGGCATCAAGCCAGCGAGAAACTCTGGAGACCAACCATCGCGGAAGTGGAAGACCCTGCGTGAGCAACGCGGCAACGACGTAAAGGAGAGAGAGAACGGAACGCCTGGCCAGCGTCAGCTCTCCCCTTTTTCGGGTATTATCGTTTGTTTTCTGTGACTAAGTCAGGGAAAGGTCAGAGGAACCTAGTGGGTGTCCTTATCAATTCTAGTTAGCTTTGTTATTAACTGTATAACCCAGTTTGAGTTGCATGCTTTTGCCTAACCAAGTGTATAAGCCTTATTCTTACATTGTACAACAATGTGAATAAAGTAAATTGATAGTTAAAGAAAGGACTGCGTTTCTTCCTCTTTGTACTAAGCCATTAACTGTAGCCGGTGGATTAGGTGGAGGGTGGCTCTCCTGTAACCCCGATATCCCAAACACCCAGCCTGAGCCTGAATTAAGAGGACTTAGTCCCATGTGACGGCCAGGATCAAGTGGGCGAAGGGAATAAAGGGGCCAAAGGGAAGTTGACTCCGCGCCACGGTTTACAGCTCCACCGTGTTCCTCTCTCTCTCTCCACTCCCGCCATGCTCCTCTCTCTCTCCGCTCCCACCGTGCTCCTCTCTCTCTCTCCGCTCCCACCATGCTCCTCTCTCTCTCTGCTCCCACCATGCTCCTCTCTCTCTCTCCACTCCCACCGTGCTCCTCTCTCTCTCTGCTCCCACCGTGCTCCTCTCTCTCTCTCTGCTCCCATCGTGCTCCTCTCTCTCTCTGCTCCCACCGTGCTCCTCTCTCTCTCTGCGCTCCCACCATGCTCCTCTCTCTCTCTCTCTGCTCCCACTGTGCTCCTCTCTCCCTGCTCCCACTGTGCTCCTCTCTCTCTCTCTGCTCCCACCATGCTCCTCTTTCTCTCTCTGCTCCCACTGTGCTCCTCTCTCTCTCTCTGCTCCCACTGTGCTCCTCTCTCTCTCTCTGCTCCCACCGTGCTCCTCTCTCTCTGCTCCCACTGTGCTCCTCTCTCTCTCTCTGCTCCCACCGTGCTCCTCTCTCTCTGCTCCCACTGTGCTCCTCTCTCTCTGCTCCCACGGTGCTCCTCTCTCTCTCTCTGCTCCCACCGTGCTCCTCTCTCTCTGCTCCCACTGTGCTCCTCTCTCTCTGCTCCCACTGTGCTCCTCTCTCTCTCTCTGCTCCCACCGTGCTCCTCTCTCTCTGCTCCCACCGTGCTCCTCTCTCCCTCTCTGCTCCCACCGTGCTCCTCTCTCTCTCCCCATCCCACCGTGCTCATCTCCAGTCTCCGACTCTCATCTCTCACATCTCCTCTTAGCTATCTCTGCTGTTAGGAGAACTACTCAGTTTCTCCAGCCTGTCCACATAACTGTAATCCCTAGTACCATTCTAGTAAAGCTCTTCTGTATCCATGCTAAATGAATATTTTTTTCTGTGCAAATCAAAGCATACATATCTATCTCATTATCTATATTATTGTAAGAAATTGCTGCACCAATTAGGAGAGTAAATTTATGCTGACATCAATGAAAGAGTTTAGCACCAAAGAATCCTGTTCATTTCAGCTTCAGAATTGAGCTCTCCGAGCTCAGTTTCAGAATAAAGCTCCCTTAATTTTACACACAAAAATGTTCCTCGTCTCCAGCTATAGAAGAATACTGCCCCCAAATGCACCACTTTTTCCATTTCCCACAGTGGCCAATTTATGCCTGCTCTGTAAGATTGCCCAATGAGGACCAAATATCACCAAAAGGAGCTGTATTGTGCATTAGGTCCATGCCCACTGGGAAATGGGTTGAGACTTTTTTTATTAATTCATGGGATGTGGACATCAACGGCAAGGCCAGCATTTATTGCCCATTCCTAATTGCGCTTGAGAAGGTGGTGGTGAGCCGCCTTCTTGAACCACTGCAGTCCATGTGTTGTCGGTACACCCACAGTGCTGTTAGGGAGGGAGTTCCAGATTTTGACCCAGTGACAGTGAAGGAACGAATACATAGTTCCAAGTTAGGGCACTGTGTGACTTGGAGGGGAGCTTGCAGGTCGTGGTGTTCCCATTCTTCTGCTGCCCTTCTCCTGCTAGGTGGTAGAGGCTCGCGAGTTTGGAAGATGCTGTCGAAGGAGGCTCGGTGAGCTGCTGCAGTGCATCTTGTAGATGATACTCACGGTAATCACTGTGTGCCAGTGGTGGAGGGAGTGAATATTTAAGTTGGAGGGGTGACAATCAAGCAGGCTGCTTTGTGCTAGATGGTGTTGAGGTTCTTGAGTGTTGTTGGAGCTACACTCATGCAGGCAAGTGGAGAGTATTTTTGCTTTGTAGATTGTGGACATTCTTTGGTTAGTCAAAGGTTGAGTTACTCGCTGCAGAAATCCCAGCATCTGACCTGCTCTTGTAGCCACAGTATTTATATGGCTGGTCCAGTTAAGATTCTGATACATGGTAACACCCAGGATGTTGACGATGGAGGATTCAGCAACGGTAATGCGTTGAATGTCAAGGAAGAATGGTTAAAGGTCTAACTTGTTGTAGACGGTCATTGACTGGCACTTGTGTGGCACAAATGTTACTTGCCACTTATCAGTCCAAGCCTCAATGTTCTCCAGGTCTTGCTGTGTGCAGGCATGTACTGTTTCAGTATCTGAGGAGTTGCAAATGGTACTGAACTCTGTGCAAACATCAGTGAACATCCCCACTTTGGACCTTATGATGGAGGGAAGGTCATTGATGAAGCAGCTGCAGATGGTTTGGGCTAAGACATTGCCCTGATGCACTCCTGCAGTGCTGTCCTGTGGTTGAGATGATTGACCTCCAAAAACCACAACCATCTTCCTTTGTGCTAGATATGGCTCCAACCAGTGGAGAGTTTTCCCCCTGATTCCCATTGACTTCAATTTTGTTAGGGCTGCTTGATGTCACACTTGGTCAAATGGTGCCATGATGTCAAAGGTAGTCACTCTCACATCACCTCTGGCATTCAGCTCTTTTGTCCATGTTTGGACCAAGGCTACAATGAGGCCTAGAGCTGAGCTGGCCTGGCAGAACCCAAACTGAGCATTGGTGAGCAGGTTATTGCTGAGTAAGTGCCACTTGATAGCACTTCAACGATATCTTCCATCACTTTACTGATGATCAAGAGTAGACTGATGGGCCAGTAACTGGCTGGATTTGATATGTCCTATTTTTTGTTGACAGGACATACCTGGACAATTTTTCACATTGTCGGGTAGATCCCAGTGTTGTAGCTGTACTGGAACAGCTTGGCTCAGAGCACGGCTCATTCTGGATCACAAGTGTTCAGTATTACTGCCAGAATATTGTCAGGACCCATAATCTTTTCAGTATCCAGTGCTTTCAGACTGTCCAGACTTATTTAACCTAGGATGTTTACAGCTTGCAGAGAGGAGAAACTTCCATCCCATTAGTTTGGGAACTTTTTTTTACACGGCATCTCATTTAATCGAATCACAGTGGCTCTGAAAGGAGGTTTATTGTTTAATAAGTGCAATTTTGCCTCACTATTGAAGGCTTTTAAATGTTATCTTAATGATCTGCCACAAGATGGTGCTTTTTGCTTTACAGCTATTAGATTGACAGAGAATTGATTTCCTTTGACTAGAGCATTGTCAATTGTCTGTTGGTACATTGAGATGAACGTGTAATATTGTGTAATCTGATGGCGCATCCTTCTGCATTCTGTGTTCCTTGTTGCAACACAGCTTCTTCACATCTAGATCCCATCAGCACTGAGTCAGGGTAATTTAAGTTAGTTAAATTTAAATTAAATTGAAGTTTAAATTAAATAGAAGGCTGGTGAAATGGAAGTTTTAACAGAATGCCCTTAACATTAAAATCATTTCCAAGAATCCCATTGCTGTGAAAGGATGGTGTTCCACACAGTTTTATGCTTTGGTTAGGTACGACTCTGTGATCAAGGTGAGAGAGGACTGTGCTGAGGAATGGAATGTTTTTCCATTTACTGCCATTGCTCGGGTTCCTTGCCAGTCTTTTTTTTATTTCTCCCCACCCAGTTCTGTTGCACCCCTTCTCCCTCCTCCACTTCTCCTGAAAGCACCAACTCATCTCAGGGTAGAGTTCTGCACCTGCCAGAAGCTGTCATTTTCTCATGTGCAACCCTTGAAAGTGATTGTCAACAGGAGATTTTTGCACGAAGGACATCACAGTTGAACCCAATCCCATCCAGAAACAGGACTCAGCTCCAATAATTTACTTAAGAACCAACCTCTTAAGGTAAAGCCTCCTTCCCTGCACCAAACATGAGTTTTCCATTTCTGCATTCAATGCCTTGGACAGTGATCGACAAATAAATACTACCAGGTGCTAATTTGTGATTACCTTTCTGCAAAGAAAATAATTTCAGACTGCCCAAACTAATTTCACAAAGATCTCTACAGGACACCTGAGGGAGGAGCCATCATCCTACATTTCTGAGCTTTATTCCGGTCACATGTTATGTGCGAACCTTTGCCGTTTTGTTTATCTTACATTGCAGAAAGGGAGGATACAGTTCAGAGAAGTAGGTTGGAAACATTTATGAAGTGATTGCTTTTATGAAGCAATTTAATATTGTAGCCTTATACCCTCTTAACTTCATTAAACGGAGCAGCAGATGATCTCTGGTATCGTGCTGGTTGGATTCTCCCACATGCAACCACCCGACATTTCTTAATAGTGATGAAGCAATGATAATGTTACTATTTTCAGACTCGTAAAATGGAGCATGCCCAACCACCACCATTAAGGCCAGTGGTAAGGCAGGGCTGATACAAAGCAAGGATTTGTCCTCCTGACCCACCCCCAATCTCCTATTTGCCCATTCATCCCCATACCTCCACCACTGTTCCTACCTTTTTGGAGTTATTTCTGTCTGCCTTATCACCACAGGTGTCTGACCTTCTCAGGATTCAGTGCTGTCCCCTTTCTCCTCTAGCTGGAGAAACCAAGGAAATGTTACTTGGAGGCAAGTTCATTTCAGCACTCAAAGCGAGAAGAAAGGTTTCTAATAAGGATGAAATTAGTAATGATTTAAACTGAATTCAAATTCTCAGACTACCACAGTAGGATTTCAACTCAAATGCTCTGGATTATTAGTCCAGGCCTCTAGATTACTAGTGCAGTAAGAACCATTACTCTATTCTGCAGAAATATATTCACTCTGCTGCCTGTTCTGCCAATAGTGCAGAGGTTATTTCCCTCTCTCAGCCTTTCTGTTGTTTTTTTACTCTGACTTTCTGGTGCTATGCTTGTTCTTAAAAGTATCTCCACAAAGCCTAGCAAAGATCAAAGAGATTTTATAGAATGATAGAATCTTACAGCACTGAGGGTGGCCATTTGTCCTATCATGCCCATGTTGGCTCTTTGATGAAGCTATCCAATTAGTCCTACTTCCCTACTCTTTTCCCCATAGCCCTGCAATTTTCTTGCCTTCAAGATTTGTGAAAACAAAGTCTCACGATTCTCCTGAATGACCAGACATTGCTAATGAAGAGGCCATTGCTTGGAAATTCTTCATGGATAATTCAGCATGGGATTGTCTGGAGCAGCTAATTATTTTAAGACAGCTCACATCTGGGTTCTTTCCATGGAATAAATAGACCCAGATTCCTAAATGGCAACCAAAGTAAATAGATTATGGGAAGAAAATCTTAGCAACACAGAGCTATTGGAGTAGTTTGGAGAAGGTGCAACAAAGAGATATTTGAGGCAATTCTTTCACATAACTCTACAAAGGGTTCTCATAGATTTGCTTATAATACTTAATATTTGTCATTTTTGCAGGGTGTAACTTCTGTTTATATTCTAAATAAGACAGAGTCCTAGAAATAAAGATGGAGAGAGTTTATGTGAAAGCTAGGGATGCAAGGGAGTGAGGAAATGTGTGAGAGAGGAGGATAAGGGCATGGGGGAGGGAGGAAGAGGGATTATTCTATATCTACTTAGCATTGAGAGGGTGAGACACTAAGTAGAAATTGGACCTCATTGTGCCCATCTTATGACATAAAACAGAGACAACAGAGGCCAATTTCAGGAAGCAACATCCCAAATGCAGAACACTTGAAAAATGTTTGACCCAGTGTTGGGCCGGGCCACTTTTCAGGTCTTCTTGGCAACTTCCTCAAACAGGCTTTAAGCCGTTATGTAGGAAAATGAGGGATCTAATGCTTGATTTAGAACCAATAAACAAAGGTGCCCTACAATGGGACCCACAATGTTCATCTCAATAAAATGAATTTTTGCCTAGGTTGAATTTTCTAACTTCTGTTTTTCTGCTGCTGGTGTCAACATATAAGGGGTTAGCTCAAGGACGAATAGTTCATCCTTTTTAAAAGTAAGCCACCAGTTGGTTTGTCTGTCAAATTTTTCACAAGGTGATTTTTCTAGACTCACACAATAGTGATTTCAAGAGGTAATTAATTAATCTTCTCAAGTGGCAAGATCCATATCAGCTTAGTCCTAGACCTGCCAGTATTGCTGTAAACAATAGAAATCTCCGGGGGTCAGTTAACTAGGTTGGTTACATTCACTGACAAGTGCCTTTGACAATCATTAGAGTTTGCTTCTATTCAGTATTGGTGAGTAGCTGTTCTGGATTAATTAAATCAGGAGATGTATATTGTTTCCTCATGTCAAAGGTAGGCACTCAGTCCAGGGTCGTCACTATGATTGGCAGTTTGGTAGGCAGAGACTTTATCTCATAAATTATGGCACTATTGACACAGAAGCAGGGTGAGTCGCAGAGAGTGTCTGTGGATTTCACAGCCAGTAGTCCAGGCTATCTGTACTTTACAGCCTAAACAAGCCTAGCCTCAAAGGATTAAGCTAACATACTTCATTAGCTCCTGGTCCAAATCCCTCGATGGCCTCACCTATTCTATCTCTGTAACCTCTTACAACCCTCCAAAATCTCTGTGCTCCTCCAACCCTGGCCTCTTGAGCATTATCCCACCATTGGCACTGTGTCTTCAGCTGCCTCAGCCCTAAGCTCTGGAGTTCTTTCCCTAAACCTCTCCATCTCACTTTCCTTCTTTAATATGCTCCAAAACCTACCTCTTTGATCAAGTTTTTGGTCACCTGTCTTAATATCTCCTTATGTGGCTCAGTATCAAATTTTGTCTGAGACTGCTCCTGTGTATCACATTGGGAAGTTTTAGTATGTTAAAGGCATAATATAAATGCAAGTTGTTGTTCTACTGTCATATGGCCCATGTTTAAAGAGACAATGGTTTTATTATTTTCGTATACAGAGGGAAGGAAAAAATAAGTTCTATTGCAGTTAAACGCAATACTTGTTCATTATTTGAGAAACATTTGGTAAAAGTGTTTTTTTTAAATGATTAGTCATCAGAATGTGGGCAAGACTGCAATTATTGCCTCTCCAGTGTTGTTCTGAGAAGATGATAGGGGCTACATTTTAGTCGGGGACTGGAGTCATGTGTAAGTCAGACCAGGTAGGGGTGGCAAGTTCTCTTCCCGAAGTACATCACTCAGTTGGGAATTTATGAAATTCGGGAGCTTTCATGGTAATTTTAATGGTGATAGTCCACAAACTACTAGATTTATTGAATTTAGTTTCGCGACCTGCGATGCCTTGGGATTGATAGTCCACTATCAAAATCAGTCAGCTATCAGACTCTAGTTATTCAGTCTGGCTTCCATATCAAGAGAGAATTCTCAGTGTTGTGCCTTACCATTGGGTAGCTGGGTATACACTTTAAGGGTTCTCGGGGTCATGCTATTGTTTAGATATTGTACATAAAAATGTGCATTCTGGGCCCTAGGGAATGCAAAGTCCTTTTATGAAGATGACTGATGATAAGAGTATATCTAGTATAATACTCCACAAATTGTAAATAATGCCTTCTTTCCATCATTTCTATTTTGACAATTCTTGATTATGACAGTATTGCACTTGTTGCAATTGTTAAGGTCAGTTGACTATTGTATCCAATCATATTCCTCCCAGGTCAGAATTTAGGAAGCTAGGCTGGAAATTAGTAAACAGGACCACAAAAGTAGTAATCTTCAGATTACTCCCAGACCCACGTATAAGTGAGTATAAAAATAGGAGGATAAAGCAGGTGATGCTTGGCTGGAAAGATGGTGCAGGAGAGAGGGCTTTAGATTCCTGGGACTTTGGGACCAGCAATGGGGGAGATGGGGCCTGTACAGGCTGGATGGGTTGTATATATACAGAGCAGGGATTGAGTTCCTTGTGGGGCAATTTGCTAATGCTATTGGGGAGGTTTTAAACTAACTTGGCAGGGGTGTAGGGACCAGGAGGTAATATCAGAGAACAATGCCAAGGTGCACAGAATACTGGGGGAGATAGATAATACTAGAGTAGGGAACAGTAAGTTAGAAGGTGGGGTTAGAGTAAGGAAGAAAGTAATAAAGTCTGAATCAGGGTTACTGTCCATGTAAGTGGATGTGTGGAGTGTGGTAAATAAGATTGGTGAGTTATAGGCACAGATTGCCACGTGAAAATATGAGGTGGCTACAACAGAGACCTGGCTCAAATAAGGGTAGGACTGAGTATTAAATATTCCTGGATACAAGGTGTTCAGGAAAGATAAGAAAGGAAGAAAAGGGGGAGGAGTGGCAGTATTGATTAAGGAGAGCATTGCACTACAGGTGAGAGAGGATGTCCCAGAGGGGTCAAGGACAGAATCTATTTGGATAGAGCTGAGGAATGAAAAAGGTGCAATTACATTGCTTGGTGTTGTCTATAGGCCACCAACAAGTGGGAAGGATGTGGAGGAACAAATTTGCAAGGAAATTACGGAAAGGTGCAAGAATTGTAGAGTAGTTATAACGGGGGACTTCAATTATTCAAATATGACTGGGATAGTGGTTGCGTAAAGGGCAGAGAGGGGCAAGAGTTCCTAGAGTGTGTTCAGGAAACTTTTCTACAGCGGTATGTTTCCAGTCAACAAGAAAGGAGGCACTGCTAGACCTGGTTTGTGGGAATGAGATGGGCCAAGTGGATCAAATAGCAGTAGGAGAACATTTAGGGACAGTGATCATTGTATCACAAGGTTTAGGTTGGCTATGGAAAAGAACAAAGAACAATCCAGAGTAAGAATAATTAACTGCGGGAAAGTGAACTTCAATGGGATAAGAATAGATCTGAGCCTGATATATTGGAATAAAAGATAGGCGGGAAAAATGGTACCTGAATGATGGGCTGCCTTTAAAGAAGAGATAGTTCAGGCACAGTCAAGGTATATTCCCATGAAGGGGAAGGGAGGGGCAAACAAATACAGAGCTCCCTGGATGACAAGAGATAGAGATTAAGATAAAGAAGAAGAACTGTGGTTATGACAGATGTCAGGTGTATAATACAATGGAGAACCAGGCTGAATATAAATGGTTCAGAGGGGAAGTGAGAAAGCAAATAAGAGAAGGAAGGAGAGAGTATGAAAAGAGACTGGCAGCTAACATGATAAGGAATCCCAAAGTCTTCTATAGGCATATAAATAGTAAAAAGGTGGTAAAATGAAGAGTGGGGCCGGTTACGGAACAAAAGGGGGGGGGGTTTACGCTTGGAAACAGGAGGCATAGCTGAGGTATTAAATGACAACTTTGCATCTGTCTTATACCAAGGAAGAAGATGCTACCCAGGTCACAGTGAAAGAGGAGGTAATTAATAAACTAGAGGATTTAAAACTGAGAAGGAGGAGACATTGGATGAGTTGTCTGTACTTAAAGTTGATAAGGCACCAGAACTGGATGAGATGCATCCAAGGATACTGAGGAAAGTGAGCGTGGAAATTGTGGCTGCACTGGCCATAATTTTTCAGTCTTCCTTAGACTCAGGGGTGGTGACAAAGGACTGGAGAATTGCAAATGTTACACCCTTGTTCAAAAAAGGGTGTAAAGATAAGCCCAGCAACTATAGGCCAGTCAGTTTAACTTCAGTGGTGGGGAAACCTCTAGAAACAATAATTCAGAACAAAATTAATAGTCACTTGGACAAATGCAGGTTAATTAAGGAAAGCCAGCATGGAGTTGTTAAGGGAAAATCATGTTTAACTAACTTGCTGGAGTTTTTTGAAGAGGTAACAGAGAGGGGTTGATGAGGGAAATGCTGTTGATGTGGTGTACATGACTTCCAGAAGGCATTTGATACAGTGCCACACAACAGACTTGTGAGCAAAGTTATAGCTCATGAAATAAAAGGGACAGTAGCAACATGGATGCAAAATTGGCTGAGTGACAGGAGAGAGTACTGGTTAATGGATGTTTTTCAGACTGGAGGAAGGTTTGTAGTGGAGTTCCCCAGGGGTCAGTGCTGGGACTCTTGCTTTTCCCGATATATATTAATGATTTAGACCTTGGTGTACAGGGCTCAATTTCAAAGTTTGCAGATGATATGAAACTTGGACGCATTGTGAACTGTGCGGAGGACAGTGTAGAACTTCAAAAGGTCGTAGACAAGTTGGTGAAATGGGCAGACAAGTGGCAGATGAAGTTTAATGCGGAGAAGTGTGAAGTGATTCATTTTGGTAGGAAGAACATGGAGAGACAATATAAAATAAAGGGGTACAATTCTAAAGGGGGTACAGGAGCGGAGGGACCTGTGTGTATTTGTGGATAAGTCATTGCAGGTTGCAGGAAAGATTGAGAGAGCAGTTAATAAAGCATACAGTAGCCAAGGCTTTATTAATAGGGGCATAGAGTAAAAAAAGCAAGGAGGTTATGTTAAACCTGTATAAGACACTGCTTCAGACTCAGCTGAAGTATTGTGTTCAGTTTTGGGTGCTGCACTTTATGAAAAACATGAGGGCATTGGAGAGAATACAAAAAAGGTTTCATGAGAATGGTTCCCGGGATGAGGAACTTCATTTACGAAGGTAGATTGGAGAAGTTGGGACGTTTTCCTTGGAGAAAAGAAGGCTGAGAAGAGATTTGATACAGATATTCAAAATTATGAGGAGTTTGGACAGAGTAGATAGAGAAAAACGGTTCCCACTTGTCAACGGATGAAGAACGAGAGGGCACAGATTTAACGTAATTGGCAAAAGAAGCAATGGTGAAATGAGGAAAAGCTTTTTCATGCAGCGAGTCATTAGGATCTGGAATGCACTGCTAGAGAGTGGGTGGAGGCAGGTTCAATTGAGGCATTCAAAAGGGAAATAGACAGTTATCTGAAAAGGAAGAATGCGCAGAGTTACGGGGAGAAGGCGGAGGAATGGCACTCAATGAATTGCTCATTCGGAGAACATTGGGCCGAATGGCCTCTCTCTGTACTGGACCAATTCTGCTGGAACAACACTGGAGTGCAATAATTGCAGCCTTGGCAGACAGGTCACCAGGACCTGACGGCCTGCATCCTAGGGTTTTAAAATAAGTGGCTGCAGAGATAGTGGAGGCATTGGTCATAATATACCAAAATTCTCCGGATTCCGGTAGGGTACCAGCAGATTGGAAAACCACTAATGTGACGCCCCTATTCAAGAAAGGAGGGAGACAGAAAGCAGGAAACTATAGACCAGTTAGCTTAACATCTGTCATTGGGAAAATGCTAGAGTCCATTATTAAGAATGAAAGAGCAAGATATTTGGAAAACCATAATGCAATCAAACAGAGTCAACATGTTTTTCAGAAAGGGAAATCATGTTTGACAAATTTGTTAGAGTTCTTTGAGGATATAACAAGCAGAGTGGATAAAGGGGAACTGGTAGATGTAGTGTATTTGGATTTTCAGAAGACGTTCGATAAGGTGCCACATAAAAGGTTATTGCACAAAATAAGAGCTCAGGGTATTGGGGGTAATGTGTTGGCATGTATTGAAGATTGGCTAACACACAGAAGGCAGAGGGTCGGGATCAGTGGGTCTTTTTCAGGTTGGAAAGCCGTAACTAGTGGGGTGCTATAAGGATCGGTCCTAGGGCCTCAACTATTTATTATCTATATCAATGACTTGGAGGAAGGGACAGAGTGTAGCGTATCCAAATTTTCTGATGATACAAAAATAGGTGGGAAGGCATGTTGTGATGAGGACACAAAGAATCTGCAAAGGGATATAGATAGGTTAAGTGAGTGGGCAAAAACTTGGCAGTTGGTGTTCAATGTGGGAAAGTGTGAGGTCATGCACTTTGGTCGGAAGAATAAAAAGGCAGATTATTATTTAGATGGAGAAAGACTACAAAATACAGCAGTACAGAGGGATCTGGGTGTTCTAGTACATAAAACACAGAAAGAAGGCAAATGGAATTTTGGCCTTTATTGCTAGGGGGTTAGAGTTTAAAAATAGGGAAGTCTTGTTACAACTGTATAGGGTGTTGGTGAGGCCACACCTGGAGTACAGTTTTGGTCCCCGTATTTAAGGAAGGATATACTAGCATTGGAGGCAATTCAGAAAATGTTCACTAGGCTGATTCCTGCGATGAAGGGATTGTCTTATCAAAAGAATGACTAAACAGGTTAGGCCTTTATTCATTGGAGTTTAGAAGAATGAGAGGTGATCTTATTGAAACATATAAGATTTTAAGGGGGCTTGACAGGGTAGACGTTGAGAATATGTTTCCACTTCTAGGGGAATCTCGAACTAGGGGACATAGTTACAGAATAAAGGGGCACACATTTAAAACTGAGATGCGAAGGAATTTCTTCTCTCAGAGAGTGGTGAATCTTTGGAATTCTCTACCTCAGAGAGCTGTGGAGGCTAGGTTACTAAATGTATTTAAGGAGGAGGTAGATAGATTTTTGAAATCTCGGGAAGTCGAGGGGAATGCGGAGGAGGCCCGAAAGAGGGGTTTAGTCCTGGGACAGATCAGCCATGATCCAATTGAATGGTGGGGCAGGCTTGAGGGGCTGAATGGCCTCTTCCTGTTTCTATTTCTTATGTTCTTATGTGATACGGTGATAAATTGATCTGTTTTGCAAATTTCTGTTGATCTCAAGGAGCCATTAAAGATCGTAAAATGCTTTGTTTCTGCTACTTTGGGATGTATTTAAAAAAATAATATTTTCCCCTTCTCTCTCTAGTTATGGACATCACCGATATCGTAAAGTGCAAAGCAGAAAGTGATGAAGAGAAGCAGCATTTTATTCCTTTCCACCCGTAAGTCAAATTGTTTTACATAGCACATTGCATAGGATGCGAGGGGGCAGTTTCCTGTAGGTTTGGATGGGTTGATCAGGATTTATTAAACAGCTTTTGATAATTATGGCCCTTTGAGCAAAAAATCAAATATAAAGTTTCCTTTTGGCTGATATTTATTAACAACACTGCTACAATCTTGAGATGATTCCCCTTGGCTCCTTATTCTATTGAAATCAGTCTGAACGATTTTATGATTTGTCTAGAAATAGCAAGAAGAAGAAGTTTTCCTGCTATGCTAATGAGGTAATTGCAACTAAAGAAAATCTTCTCTGGACTCTTAAAGTGACTAACCAAAAACTAGATATAATTGAATTCCTACTGAAATTTTGTTGACATCAAAAAATTCAAAACAGCTTTTTGGAAATGTTTTTGAATTTCCCTCATATTGACATGTTGTTCCTGACAGATAATCGTGAAACAATGAGTTATTCAATTCTAATTCGAAATTATATTTTACAATATCCCCAATTAGCTAAGTAAAGCCCATTGCTGAAATAACTCATTTTTCACTGTAGAAAGAGCAGTCAAGCATCTCTCCACTCGTATTGGGAAAAGAAATCAAGAAAGAATTTGCATTTATATAACACTTTATTTATAACATATTATTTTTTGTTACATTCCAAAGTACAATGCTCAATCAATTACTTTCAAAGTGACTTTGTTATGTAGGGAAATGCAGCAGTCAATTTGCACATAGCAATATGCCAAGAAAAGCAAATGATACAAAGGATCTGTTCATTAGTTTTTGGTGACATTGTTTGAGAGAGGAATGGTCTCCAGAACACAAAGAAAGCTCCCTGTTCTTCCCATAATACCATGGGATCCTCCACATCTATCTAAACAGGAAAAATATCTCCAAAAGATAGTGCAGCACTCTCTCAGCATTGCAGTAAAGTGTCAGCCTCAATGACGTACTCAAGTCCTGGAGTGAACTTTGAACGAGCAACCTTATGACTCGAAGTTGGGAGTTCTACAAACCAAGTCAAACAGGCATGGTGAGATTTACTATTATGATGCTTTTGCAATATTTAACATTAAACCTCTTGCTGCTATGATGGCTCAGTTATTGGCTGAGATTTTATCTGGGCGACAGGGGTTTCAACCACCAGCTAAAGCGCTAGCAAGAGCCCGATGTTGCGTCCTCTGAGGAAGGCCCGCCAGATCAAGTGCCAAATAGGCACTTAATTGGACAGTGGTTAGCCTTCCCTGGGATCAAGGAGCCTGGCAATGGAAGTCCCGCCCTCTGAGAGCTGTTGGCCAATCAGAAGCTGGCAGCTCTTTAACTGAGCAGCGCCACAGCAGAGACGGTGGCTGCTGACAGTACTGGACTCACTCGAGGCAGTGGACCCAAACCTCAGGTTAGTCAGGTAGGAGAATTTCGCAAGATGGAGGTCGCGGGGGAGGGGGTTGTCGGGGGTCGGGAGCAAGGGCAGAGGGCCACCCAGTCCCTCTTCCTGAGGGACCTGCCTCCCCACCCCACCATCCCCACCACAGAGCCGGCAAGCAATCCGCATGAGTTTGCTTGACGTGCTCCCCTTGCGGTGAAAGGACTACTGCCAGGCAAGCCTACCCACCTGCCAAGAATGAGGAAAATTAATTTTGCCACATGAACATTGATTTTGTACTTTTATTGGTGAAGAAAGAACTTACTTTAAAAAACAATTGGAGACTTTGGCTGGAGGGAGGTATTAGCATATCACAGAACAAGGGGGCTATTCCCTGCTCCAATTTAATCCACAATGGACTTTTGATTACCAGACATCGAAGGTGGAAAGGTTAACATTCCAGGTTAACTGCTAAGATGGCCGAATACATAAACAGATGTGGTCGGACCGGTTTGGGTTACATGACTAAATGACTGTTGAAGTCTTTTGAATTTGGATTTCCAACAAGGAATTTGAAATCAAGAAGCTATTTTTCTCCTGGACTGAGAACACCTCTCTCCTGTCTGTTGTCATCTCACCCTCACCAGCTTCGGAAACCATTGAAGACAAATGAACCCCAAGAGAGAAAAGTCTCCTGCAAATAACAAGGCTTAAGAAGAATACTGGTCCCAATGAAAAGCAAGACAACCTACAATCAAGGACTCTGCAGCAAGCTGGAAGCACAGTAAAAAAAAACCCTCTTCAGAGATTGCCTCAAACCTCTCCATTTTGTTTTTCCTCTCTTTTCTGTCCCTATGTGTGTATCGTGTGTGCATGCTAGCGTGGGCGTGTCGTATATCCGTAGGCGTTGACTGTATTAGAGTTTAAGTTTAAGGTTTAATAAATTTCACTTTTCTTCTTTAAATCTAAGAAAGCCTGTTTATGCTCATTTCTTTGCCTTATAATTGGAAAGTGGTGAACAAGGATTCACCAAGGGGGGAGGGCTCAAAACACAGTGTGTTTAAAAATTAAATCCTGTGACAATAAGACCAGGCGAAGACAGTAAAAGACCCCTAGACATCTTTCGCACCTTGTCGTAACAACCACCCAGCACTGGGCTAATTCCAGTGGCAGTGGAATGAGGCCCTTAATTGGGTATTAATTGCCCACTTAAAGGCCTCAATTGTTGCTGGGGTGGGAAGGCCGTTCACAGGCCTTCCCGTCCCGGGCTTAATTTGGGTGGAGGCAAGAAGGTGGCAGGGCTCCCTCACCACCATCCTGCTTGATTATATGCTCTCACCTGCTCTCCAACGTCACCATCGGGGGAGAGCATAAAAATCCCCCCATTAAGTGGACCACCCAGTTTAATTCCAATCTGTCAGTTGAAGAAAATCCCAGTTTGATCTGTGCTGGGTTAGCTGGTCTCAGCTTAGCCTGTTGCAAGGTGTGAGTTTGGGGGGGTGGGGGGGGTGGGGAAGGGTGGTTTATACTTAGCTTCAGAAACCGTGCACTAGAAAGTGAAAGAAAATTGAACCAAATTTAATTCTAATTTTATCACCATCCAATCACTACCAGTAAAAGGTATACTTGTGCACCAGGTAGGGATAGATTTGGGCTTCCATTGGACCATTAGCCTGTCAACACTCAATGTTCAAATACTCGCATGGTGAGCTAGGATCTTCTGCTACCTGTGGAACTGTAGTTCATCAGGAGTCAGCAGCTCCACAGCAAGAGGGAAGAAAACTGGAGGGAGGAAGGACAAAAAAACTTCAAATATTTACCTTTATAATGAAAATATACATTATATAAACCTCATATACATGTAAACATATACATAAGCCCTCATTATATTTCATTAAAGGATGAACATTAGACTAATTCATCCTTCAAGCTTGGAGTTGTTCTTTGCAAGGACAGAAATTCAGGTTGTAGAACAGAAGTTCAACCAATTACCCAAACCCTTAGTATACACAGTTGGGTAGGTTTTTGACTTCATCAGCTGGATGGTAATCTGAAATCAATGGAATGGAAATCAGATGGTTTCCACAATGGGCAGCTTATTGGCTCTACCTAATTACTGCCTGGACAGTGACAACAAAACTCTGCTTCAATGTAACTCAAAAGGAGTAGAATGATGTGTAAAGTGTTTAAGTGAAAAAAAGATGAAGATTAAATAGTTGATACTCAACTGAGACAGTTGGAGGCAGAATGACAGAAATTATAGACATTTATAAGCCACAGGGAAAGTTCACAACATAGGGTCTAGAGGTCCAGGGAATGGAGAATAAAGGAGCAGGTCAACATGAAGGGTGCAGACCACCTGCTAGCATGGTATTCGAACAGAGGGTCCCCACTTGGGTTACCAACACTCTGAGATTGTCGCTGTCCTGGAATTAAAGAGTAATCTCCTGAATGATATGGGAGAATAATCGTAAGGGCATTTTGTTCTCCCATTTTGCTCAGGCGGTATTATTAACAAGCAGCAGAGCCTCAACGTGCCCTCTAACTGGTTAAAGAAAACAATGTATAGAGCTGTTACAGCAATGCAGAGGATTGTGGGTACTGTAGCCACCATTATTGACCCATTGCTACGAGGATGAGACGTGCTGGATGATCAACTGTGGGAAGGTGGGACGAGCCAATTGGAGGTGGGAGGTCATGTAATGAACCCTTCCAAAATATGGTCCAATTTGATTTGGCAATTCAAGTCTCAGCACAAACAAAATGTAACAATTCAGACCAGACACTCTCAAATGTCCTCAGTAATGACTAATTAGCACAGTTATACTTTACTCTCTCTTACTCTCACTTAACCATCTTTTGTACATTTTGTTATACATACACTGTTTACAATTGTAGATGAATGTCATGATGAAGTCTCTAGACATCTTCACATCCAATCCTTTACATTTCTCTAATTTTAATTATATTAATTGTTGCAGATTTGTAGCAGAGAATGATTTTCTGCACTCTCTACTTAATAGAGTCATTTCTACCAAAACAGGAGATGAAAAGGGTCAAGGTAATCCTTTTAATTATAATACGTGGGCCTCTCTTCCTGTCTTATTTGCCCGTCATATTAAAATCAGTTAATGTATTATTAAAGTAACCTATTAATTTTAATTTTAAAATATTGTACAGCACTTCATTGTATTTTTCAGAAATTTCAGAGTGTTTTATATGAATTAGTGTGAAATGCAGAGACTGCTGTTGGGTAGACAATCACAACAGGTTTTACACAGCAAAAGCCCACAAGATCACTGACCAGTTAGTCTGCTTATGGTAGCATTGGTTGAGAGAGAAATGTGAGCCAGGACACCAGAAGAACTTTCTGTTCTTCCCCGACTAGTGCCAGGGGATCATTAATATCCACCAGAGCTGACGGATGGGACCTCAGTTTATTGTCTCATCCAAAGGTTGGAATATACAACTTTGCAGCTGTTCCTTAGTCCTGTACTTGGGTGCCAGCCTGAATTATATGTTCATGTCCTGGAATGGAACTTGAACCCATAACTTTCTGATGACAAAGTGAAACTGAGCCAAGCAGTGTCGGAACATTGGGTCTCATCCTATCTCTGATCTGATTTTCTATCTAGTGAGATTGTGCCAGCAGCTAAGTCTGATGAAATGACCACCTTAAAGTATACCAAGTCTCATTATTTGTTAAACCATACTGAGGATATTGCATTGGACTGAAGGGGCCCTACTGTTGTTCTGCACTGGAGTCTAAGCTGTTAATGGTTTCATATTATAAATGCAGGAAATCTATAGGATCAGTTAAGCCCCATGAAAGGTTGGTCTGCTCGCAGAATCCTGGCCATGATTCATTGAAGAATTCCAATTAAAAATTTGGAAGACCAAAACCATTGTCTTTGGCTCCATGCCTTTCCCAGAAAATCATTCCATCACTTCCCATGGTCACTGTCTGAAGATGAACCAGACTCTTGTAACCTCAGCATTCTATTTGACCTTGAGCTGAGCCTCCCCATGTCTTCTCCATCACCAAAACTGCCCAAATCCATTTTGATAATATTGCTCGTCTTTGCCCCTGCCACATCTCCACTGCCTAAACCCTCATCCATGCTTTTGTTACCTCCAGATTCGAGCATTCCAATGATCTCCTGGCTGGCCTCCCATCTTCCACTATGCATAAACCTTAGCCCATCCAAAACTCTGCTGTTCATATCCAAATTCGCACCAAGTCCCATTCTCCATCACCCCTGTGCCAGGTGGTCTACATTGGCACCTGGCCCACCAATGCCTCAAATTTTAAATTCTTATCCTTTTGTTCAAATTCCTCCATGGCCTTGCTCCTCCCTATCTCTATACCTTCTCCAGCCCTACACTCCTCTGCAAGCTCCATGTTCCACCAATTATAGCTTCTTGTGCATCCCCACTTTCCTTTATCCCACCATTGGTGGCCATGCCTTCAGCTGTCGAAGCCCGAAGCTCAAGAATTTCGTCCTCAAGCCTCTCTACCTCTCTTCCTCTCCCTCGTCCTTTAAGATACTCCTTAAAACCTACCTCTTTGACCAAGCTGTTGGTCATCTAATTATCTTTTTACAAAGCAAGATACTGTGAATGCTGGAAATCTAAGATAGAAACAGAAAATGCTAGAAATACTCAGCAGGTCAGACAGCATGTGCAGAGACAGAAACAAAGTTAACATTTCAGGTCAACGATCTTTCATCAGACCTGGAAAATAATAGGATTTAAGCAAGCACAGAGGAAGGGGGAGGGGTGGTAAGAACAAAAGCAGAGGTCTGTGATAGGATAGAAGGCAGGAAAGATTAAATGACAAAAGGGGCAATGGTGCAAGACAAAAGGGGATGATAATGGGAGGTGTAAATAGCAGAATCATTAACAGAGCCTGCTATCTGAAAAATTGGAAGCAGTGGTTATGATCTGAAATTGTTGAACTCAGTGTTGAGTCCAGAAGGCTGTAAAGTAGAAATCGAGCTTCCATTAAGCCTCATTATAACAGTGTAGGAGGCCAAGGATGGAGACGTCCGAGTGGGAATAGGTCAGAGTGGGAGTGAGGCAGAGAATTAAAATGACAAGCAAGGGGAAGCTCGGCATCTCACTTGCAGACTGCACAGAGGTGTTCTGTAAAGTAATCACCCAGTCTGCATTTGATCACTCCAGTGTAGAGGAACCAAATCATGAGCAGTGAATACAGTATATTAAGTTGAAAGAAGTACATGTAAGTCGGTTTTTCACCTAGAAGGTGTGTTTTGGTCCCTGGACAGTAGGAATGGAGGAGGTAAAAGGGGAGGTGTTGCATCTTCTGCGTTTGCACAGGAAGGTGGTGTGGGAAGGGGAGGAGGTGATTGAAGAGTGACCCAAGGTGTTGTGGAGGGTATGGTCATTTTGGAATGCGGTAAAGAGAGGGGAAGATGTGTTTGATGGTTGCATCACACAGGAGGTGGCAGAAATGGTGAGGGATGATCTGTGACTGTGGAGGTTGGTGGGGTGCTAGGTGAGGACAAGTGGAACCCTTTCATGATCCTGGGAGAGACGGGAAGAGATGAGAGCAGGGCTCCATCAACCACGATGGAGGGAAATCCTCAGTTGAGGAAAAAAGAAGACATATCAGAAGTGCTTGTATGGAAGGTTTCATTGTTAGAATAGATGCAACGGAGAAACTGGGAGAATGGAATAGAGTCCTTACAGGAAGTGGGATGGGAGGAAATGGAGTCAGAGTATGCATGGGAGTCGATGGGCTTACAGTAGCTATTAATTGATAGCCTAACCCCAGAAAAGGAGATAGAGAAAGGAAGGGAAGAGTCGGAGCTGGACCATGTGAAGGTGAGAGAAGGGTGGAAATTGGAATCAAAGTTGCTGAAACTTTCCAATTTGGGGCCAGGGCAGGAAATGGCACCGATACAATGATTAATGCACCAGAAAGAGGTGAGCTGAGTCAGACTGGAACAAAGAATGTTCCATAGATCTCATAAAAAGGCATATTTTAACAGAGGCAGAATGGGGCCGATGGACAACCAACCCAGTCGTAGGAGGCAGATCACTCATTTAAATGGTTTAGTGAGGCTGATTTTTGTGATTGGAGCCCCGAACCCAATTCCTCCAACGCTTTCCTGATTTCCTCCACAGCCCCCATCCTCATGTTGTCCATGGGCCCCCCACCATCTACTTCCCTCATTTGCTTCCCTCATCCCTTGATCTCTTTAGCCTCTTCCATGATCTTTTTACTCCCCGATCTCTCCACCTGCTCCATCAATGCCACTGCCCCCTCACTCCGATTGCTCTGCCCTACCCCATCAATGTTCCTCCTCCTCGACCTCTGATCTCTCTGGCTCTCTCATTGATGGCACTACTGACCCCTGATCTCTCCCTCCCTCCTCTTCACTTTCCAGCTATGAGCTGGTGTTGAATGCCTATTCACTCAACAGCCAGGCAGCCTCTCAATTTGACGGTTGCAGCTGTTACAACCAAGGCGGGAGTAATGCATCACTAATTTAGTGCTACTACTCCACAGGTCATAGCATATTAGTAAAGTTTCCCACCTACTTTAAAGTAGCCAAATTAAACACTCTATTTGTCCCCCAGAATACCAGCACACCAAACCAGGTTTCTTTAAACAACAGCAAAATTAACTATTTATGAATAAACTAAGTCTTAAACAATAATGAGATAACTCCATATGTGAAAAAGATTCTTTTAAAAGTTCTTATTCTTCCTAACCTTCACACACACACTCATACATTCAAAGAAACCAGTTAACTGGGGGAAAAAGATGTTCTGGTTTACAGCAGTTTCTTAAGAATAAAAAGGAAAAAATAAAATGATTGCGTTTCACGTTCTGGTAGGATGTTTCCAGTAAGGTGAGGTGTCCCAGAGTCGAATAGTCAGATGCCACTCAAATTTCTCCAGGCGAGGTTGTTGAACAGTCTGTGATGGGTAGGATTTCAAGGCAATTTGTCTGCAGCAGGTATGACATGGGTCTTTCAGCAAAGGGACTATCAACAGGTCTGCTTGGGTTTGAAGTAGCAGTCTAGCAATAGAAGCTTTCTGGAGATTTCAAGATCCGCTAAAACACATGAGGCAACAGGAATCACTCTTGTGGCAGGGATTCGTGAGAGACTGGAGGCAATAGGAAACTGCTGCCTTTCAAATGCAGGGCTTCCTCTCTGCAAAGAGAGCACACTTCTCCACAATGAGCAGCAATTCCTCTTTTCCTGGGTCTTTTCCTTTCCAGGAGTCTTTTCCTCTCTCCAGGCAGAGCGCAGCCACACCTCAAATGTAGGATTTATTTTTCAAAGAGATACAAGTCTTCTTTCACAGAGAGTAGGTCTTTTCTCTGGGCTGCAAAGCAGGTCCCAGCCAGCTCATTGCATGCTGCTGGTTCAGCCCACACTTCTTTCACCATGCAAAGTGAAACTAAAACCCAAAATCAAGTCATGTGTAAGTCATAAATCTTCCTGTCATTTCCCTGTTGAGCTGCTTGGTAACAGGAGCCTTGCAGTCTGTGCACACTTCACTCAGTCCACAATTCAAATATCAGCTCTTAAAGCACTTTTTGCAAAGAAAAATAGAAACACTCACATAACACGGCCAAGAAACGGAGTCCAAAATGGCCATCAGGTCCTGCCAAATTTAACAGCAGGAGCAGAGGAAAAGCCGCTTTTCTGTGTTTTCTGAGTGCAAAATTGCTCCCCAGACACCCAACCCCTCCCCCTGTTCCCTCCTGCCTTCCTGTTAATATTGGGGCCTTTATAAATACAAGTGAGTGTTGCCGAACTTGCTGAGGTGAGTCAGTCTCAGACTTAATTTGCCAGTTAGAGAGTTGCCCATTCTATTATATAGGCATGATGATAAATCTTCTCTTCAATTTTTTTGTTTTCTTTTAACAGACTCCACTGCTCCCATAATGAGGAATTATTAAGCTCACTGTAATTAAATTTAATACTCCATTCTTCAATGTAAATATGCTGATTGCTTCATCTTTCATTCTCTCAATATTTCTCTGACTCAGTCCTTCATTGACCCCCAGGTCTGTCTGTGTCTCAAAGGTGTAGCTCGCAGTTTCTCAAATCCCTCCTATTACTTCATCTTCGAGGAGGCAATGGACGTTACTGGTCCACAGATGATAGCTTGGAAAGTTGACAACTCAAACTCTATCTATCTCCTAGATCCATGCAGTGATTACCCCAGTCTAGTATTTGGTAATTCCTAATTTGAAATGGCCCAAATCTTCCCATGATGCCCCAATTTCTACAACGCCCCATGTCCTATAGCAGGGTATTGTGGGCAATGGGGGAATTACCGACGATCTTTGCCTAGGGCCGTTATTTAACATTGGCTGTTGTCACGGACTTGTTTTTTTCCACTCGTATTAAAACAGTGTGTGCCTCTAAGACTTTGTTAAAACAGTGCACCTTTAAGGGAGAGAAAGTTCTGGAATTTCTAAGGCACAATGTGCCAGCAGCTGCATTTTTGTTACCTAGGCGACAGCAGGAGAGAGCGAGGTCACATGGTTCAATGTTTCCACGTAATTGTGTGTAAAACTGGCAAAAACGAGCTGAAACCAGACTCACCAGCAAAGCCTACTGAAGAGAAGGGAGCTATTTTATTCTCTCTCAGCAGAAATTCTACAAGGTGCTATGGGCTGAGTTAATTGTCTAAAGAAGAAACACCTTTTTTCAAACAACCATTGTATTGCTGAAGAAACTGTTGATGCCTACTGCAGTCAAAGAGTTGAATGCCTATTAAGAATAGACTACTGCATCAAATCCATGTGAAGACTTTGAGTGACCTTTGACTATTTCCACATTAGAATACCTCATCCATCAGGAACATAACCTACAAAGACTTATCTATTTATTTATTCTTAAGAACAGCTAATTTTTAAAACCACCACTTTTCAAAACCGGTTAATTACTGTTATTTTTGAATGTATTTGTGTGAATGGGGGAGTTGGATTAAAATAAGAAATTATAAGGTCTTTAGACATAGGTTTATCTTAATAGTGTTTAAGATATAATTTTAATAAATAGTTAATTTGTTGTTGTCTAAAGATACCTGGTTTTGTTTATTTTATTCTGTGTTTAATTTGACTAGTTTCCAATTCGTATGAAAGCTTTAAATAATATGTGCAACCTATGGAGTGACGGGACTGAATTGACAGTGCGTTTCTCCCGCTGTGGTTGTAACACTATAAACTTCATTATCTATTTGTTTATTGTTTGAAATGACTGAAGACTATTACCCGCATAGAGACAAGCTTCCCAGACAATCCTTTACTCAATGTACTGTTACCTGAAATGATTACAGACACAGTGATATCCCAACTCTATCCTTTCTGAATTATACGTAACTCTTTGAAATGAAACTCTGAACCATCATACTCATCTAACAAGCCTTGCCTGGAGGTGATTCATGTGAAGGAAAAAAGGAACGAAAACAGACTATGTGTGGAAAGAGAGAAAAAACAGGAAAAAACAATGATCCACCAGATCAGTTAGCAAAATGCAGGCAGGCACGCACTGGGACACTTTCTAATTTTCCTGCAGTTTCTTTGCTTAACCTATATGAACATGCAAACATATGAATTAGGAGCAGGAGTAGGCCACTCGGATCTTTGAGCCTGCTCTGCCATTCAACAAGATCATGGCTGATGTGATTGTAACCTCAACTCCACATTCCTGCCTACCCCCGATAACCTTTCACCCCCTTGCTTATCAAGAAGCTATCTACCTCTGCCTTAAAAATAATTAAAGACTCTGCTTCCACTGCCTTTTGAGGAAGGGAGTTCCAAAGACTCAGGACTCTCTTAGAGAAAAAATGTCTTCTCATCTCTGTCTTAATGGACGTCCCCTTATTAACAGTGACCCCCTAGTTCTAAATTCTCCCACTAGAGGAAACATCCATTCCACATCCACCTTGTCAAGACCCTTCAGGATCTTATATGTTTCAATCAAAGTTGCCTCTTACTCTTCTAAACTCCAGCAGATACAAGCCTAGCCTGCCCAACCTTTCCTCATAAGAAAACCCACACATTCCAGGTATTAGTCTAGTAAACCTTCTCTGAACTACTTCCAATGCATTTCCATCCTTTCTTAAATAAGGAGATCAATACTGTACACAGTACTCCAAATGTGGTCTCACCAATGCCCTGTATAGCTGAAGCATAACCTTCCTACTTTTGTATTCAGTTCCCCTCACAATAAACAATTTCTATTAGCTTTCCTAATTACTTGCTGAACTGATACTAACCTCAGAGCTCTGCAATGTCTCACCATTTAGATAATATGCTTCTTTTTTATTCTTCTTGCCAAAATGGACAATTTCACATTTTCCCACATTATACTCCATTTGCCAGATCTTTGCCCACTCACTTAACCTTACGATATCCCTTTATAGCCTCCTTATGTCCTCTTCACAATTTACTTTCCTACCTCTCTTTGTGCCATCAGCAAATTTAGCAATCATACCTTCGGTCCCTTCGTCCAAGTTGTTTAGATAAATTTTAAAAAGTTGAAGCCCCAGCACTGATCCCTGCAGCACCTCACTCATTACATCTTGCCAACCAGAAAATGACCCATTTATGCCTACTTTCAGTTTCCTGTTAGCTAGCCAATCTTCTATCCATGCCAATAAGTTACCCAGCCTCCCCTCCACCATGAGCTTTTATTTTCAACAATAACCTTTGATGTGGTACCTTATCAAATGCCTTATGGCAATCTAAGTACAGTACATACACCAGTTCCCCTTTTATCCACAGCATATGTTACTTTTTCAAAGAACTCCAATAAATTGGTAAAACATGATTTCCCTTTCACAAAACCATGTTATCTCTGCCTGATTACCTTGATTTTTTCTAAATGTCGTGCTATAACATCTTTAATAATAGCTTCTAACATTTTCACTAAGACAGATGTTAAGCTAACTGGCCTGTGGTTTCTTGCTTTCTGTCTCCCTCACTTTTTAAATAAAGGAGTTGCATTTGCTATTTTCCAATCCAATGGAACCTTTCCTAAATCTAGGGAATTTTGGAAAATTAAAACCAACGCATCAGTTATCTCACTAGCAACTTCTTTTAAGCCCATAAGATGAAGTCCATCAGGATCCGGGGACTTGTCAGCCTGCAGCTCCAACAATCTGCTCAGTGCCACCTCCCTGTTGATTGTCATTTTCTCGAGTTCCTCCCTCGCCTCCGTTTCCTGACTTACACCCATTTCTGGGATGTTATTTGTATCTTCCATAGTGAAGACCAATGCAATTAACCTGCTCAATTCATCTGCCATCTCCTTATTTTCCATTGTTAATTCCCCAGACTCACTTTTTATAGGACCGACACTCACTTTATTAACTCTTCCTTTTTTTATTGCTATAGAAACAGTTTTTATATTTCTAGCCAGCTTTCTCTCGTAATCTAATTTTTCCCTCCTTATTAATCTTTTAGTCATTCTTTGCTGTTTTTTTAATATTCTGTCCAATCTTTTGACCTGCTACCCATCTTTGGCAATTATAAGCTTTTTAAGTTTGATACTATCTTTAACTTTTTTAGTTAATCACGGATGGTGGTTCCTCCCCTAGGAATGTTTCTTTCTTGTTGGCATGTATCTATTCTGTGTATTCTGAAATATCCCCTTAAACATCTGCCACTGTATCTCTATTGACCTAGTCCTTAACTTAATTTGCCAGTTAGTTAGCTCTGCTTTCATGCCCTGATAATTGTCCTTACTTAAGTTTAAAATACTAGTCTTGGACCCATTCTATCCCTTGAACTGAATGTAAAATTCAATCATATTGTGATCGCTCCTACCTAGGCGGTGTCTTCACTATAAGCTCATCAATTAATCCTATCTCTTTGCACAATACCAGGTCTAGTATAGCCTGCTCTCTGGTTGGCACCAGAATGTGCTTTTCCAAGAAACTATCCCGAAAACATTCTATGAACCCCTCTTCGAGGCTACCTTTGCCCATCTGATTCTTCCAGTGTATATTTAGATTAAAACCCCCCATGTTTATCGCCTTACCTTTCTGACAAGCTCCATTATTTCTTCCTTTGTACTCTGTCCTACTATGGGGTTATTAGGGGGGCCTGTAGTCCACTCCCACAAGTGATTTCTTGACTTTATGATTTCTCATCTCTACCCAAACCACTTCTACATCCTGGTTTCCTGAATTTAGGTCATCCCTCTCTAATGTGCTAATACCATCATTAATTAACACAGCCACCCCCTCAATCTTTTCCTAGCTTCCTGTCCTCCCTAAATGTCATGTACCCTTCAATATTCAGGTCTGAATCTATGTCATCATGTAGCCATGTCTCTGTAATGGCTATCAGATCGTACTTATTTATTTCTATATGCGCTATCAGTTCATCTTTTTTGTTTCGGATGCGACGTGCATTCAGATACAGAGCCTTTAGTTTTGTCCTTTTACTATTTTTGTAACATCTAGCCTTGACTGCTGATTTACTCTTAGATTTGTACTCTTCCTATCACGGTCTGTTTATCATTTACCATATTAATACCTTTCTCTCTTGCCTTGTCTCTACTCTTTGATTTACCATATCTTCCCAAATTTGATCCCTTGCCCTAGTAGTTAGTTTATAACCCTCTCTTCCCTATTATGCAGCCTGCTAGAACACCAGCCTCAGCATGGTTCAGGTGTAGACCGTCCCAGTGCTACAGACCCCACTTTCCCCATTACTGGTACCAGTGCCCCACGAACCAGAACTCGCTTCTACCACACCAGTCTTTGAGCCACGGATTTATTTCTGTAATCCTATTTGGCTATGCCAATTTGCACATGGTTTAGGTAATAATCCAGAGATTATTACCTTTGAGGTTCTGCTTCTTAATATGGTGCCTAACTCCTCATGCTGACTGTACAGAACCTCCTTCATTGCTCTGTTTACGGTGCCTCCATGGACCACAACGACTGGATCCTTCCCCTCCCACTGTAAGTTTCTCCCCAGCCCTGAGCAGATGTCCTGAACCCTGGCATTGAGCAGGCAGCACAGCCTTCTGGAGTCTCGCTCTTTGCTGCAGAGAACAGTGTCACTCCCCCTCACTATACTCTCCCCTACTACCACTACATTCCTTTTTTCTCCCTCCATTTGAATGGCTTCCTGTAGCATGGTGCCATGGTCAGGTTGCTCATCCACCCTGCAGCCCCCACTCTCATCCAAACAAGCTGAAAGAACCTCAAACCTGTTGGACAGTCATAAAGGCTAAGGCTCCTGCACTCCTGCCCTCTGGGTCCACTTACATGCCTTAGCTGCAGCTACACTCTCCTGTGCCTGACCACTGAGCAAATCAGAAGACCCTATCCTAAGGGGTGTGACTGCCTCCTGGTACAAAATGTCCAGGTACAACTGCATGCATCAATATCACAATTGATGTGTCAAAACAACTGTCTGGATTTTCTGATGTGAGCTGACAGTATGATTCTGTCTGCTTCAGTGCCTGTGCCATCCCATAGAAAGCTATCTGTCATTTAAATGAACTCTTTTCTGGGAGTTTTCATGTCTAGTGTCCCCTCTGCCGTCGGAGACATTCAAGCACATCCTTTCTGGTCGGCTTTCCATGATCTATCAAACAAATTTTTTCTCGTTATGACAGCACTCTGCTTGCAGTTGGCTGCTACTCTTTCTAGAAGTCCTCTGGCTGGCTCAGTAAGTAATGGTACCACATCGTGCACACCCCAGCCAAATCCAGTAGAATGGTACCATCTCCACTCTGCACTGAGACCCCTACCAAGAAGGTAGTGAGGCAGTTGGCCTCAGTTCCCCTCTGCTGGGATTTGGAGGTGGGGGAGCAGGTAGAGAGGAAGAAAGGAGAGGAGGAAACCTAGAATTTCCACCTCCTTTAGTGAACTGAGTGGACACTAAATCAGATTAAGCCTGCTGACAACAACAGCAACTTGCATTTATGTAGCACCTTTAGTGTAGGAAACTGTCCCAAGGTGCTTCACAGGGGCGTAATGACGCATAAATTTACAGTGAGCCAACGAAGGAAATATTAAATCAGGTGACCAAAAGCTTGCTGAAAGAGAAAGGTTACGAAGCAGACTCCTAAGGAGAGAGAGGCAAAGAGATTTGAGGAAGAAACTTCAGAGCTTAGTGCCGAGATCAGGGTTGTCCAATATACTGTGCACAGGCCAGGATCCGGCCCGCGAAAGGTTTCCATCCGGCCTGCGGATGTAAATTGTGCAAAGCCGTTCCTCATCCTCATCAGTAGAGCAGCAATGTGTCCGAACAGGGACACTAGTGTCTGTAGTAAACAATTTTGAGGTCTGTAATTTCAGACCGGCTCATACAAAAATCACAATGTCAGTTTCAGAGCTGACAGGTACTGGTGGTTTCCGAACTTCAGGCAGATTCGGAGTTTTCCAACGGGTTCCGACTTTTATTTTAAAAAACCTGTTGAAAACACCTGAATCTGCCTGAAGTTCAGAAACCACCAGTATCTGTCAGCTCTGAAACTGACATTGCGATTTAAAACAAAACTGATCAACCACAAAGCTGCAGTGTTGAGCATTCCCACTCTCTGCCACTGTCAGAGAGAGAAAGAGACAGAGGAAGATAGAGTAGGTGGGGGAACAGAGAGAGGGGAAGACAGAGAGAGAGGGAAGAAAGAGGGGAACAGAGAGAAGGGGGAACAGAGAGAGGGGGTGATGGGAGGAAGATGGGGGGGAGAGAGAGGAGGGAGAGAGAGGGAGGGGGACAGAGAGAGAGAGTGAGGGCAGCAAGAGGGGCAGAAAGAGAGGGGGAACACAGAGAGGAAAAGACAGAGAGGAGGGGTCAGAGAGAGGGGAAAACCGAGAGGGAAGACAGAGAGAAGGGGGAGCAGAGAGGGGGGGGGGGAAAGATAGGGCAAAAGAGAGGGTGGTGAAGGCATGGGAAGACAGAGAGGGGACGGAAAGAGGAGGAGACAGAGAGAGAGAGGAGGAGACAGAGAGAGAGGGTGGGATGGAGAGAGGGGGGACAGAGAGGGGGGAAGATGGGGGGGCAGAAAGAGGGGGAACACAGAGGGGGGAACATGGAGAGGGGGTACACAGGAAGAGAGACAGAGAGAAACAGAGAGTGATAGAGACAGAGAAAGAGGAGGGAGAGAGAGCGATCAAGATCACTCCTGACACATGGACAACTATCTGGAATACTCTGCATCACTACAACATAGTCCAAGCTGTGAAAATACACTGGTTCAAAGGTCATCCTATAATATATAATTTGCGGGCAAACATTGACTGCTTATGCAATCCAAAAAATGCCTGTTATCTCACTAAATCAGTGTCTAACATAGTGATGAAAATGTAAGTCACTAAATTAGTCTTCTCATTTAAAGCTTATTCACAAAAATGCACATTTGTTGTTGTTTTGAGTAATAATAAGATACATTTTTAATGCCTTTATATTTCCGAAATTGTCTCACCGGCTTCCTATGTAGGACAAAAATTGTAATATGCACCCTCCCCTCCCCCACACCCATGCAAAAAGTTTGGACACCCTTAGCCGAGACGTTTGAAGGCACCGGTCACCAATGGTAGGGTGAAGGCACTGGATAACTTGTCAAAAATTCTAAAATCAGACATTAGATAGAAAAACTGACTCACTTAATGATATTGAACAAACCAAGTCAGTAACTAAAAACTGTGAACATATATTATTAAATATTATATATTATAGGATGACCTTTGAACCAGTGTATTTTCACGGCTTGGACTATGTTGAATAATCTTGAGATGCACAATGTTACTCAGGATCGAATTACAGCTGTCTGATGCTCCATGCTAACATATCTGAAATGGTTAGAAAAAGACAAAGGCAGCAATGAAATGGTTAAATGAACCGGAATATGGGCAAATATATATAAAATAAAATGCTCACATCAAAATGATCACTTCTTGAGCTGCAGTCAAGCCGCTCTGTGTTCAGTTTTTTTTCAAATGTTTCATTATGAAAGCAATTTTCAGCTTAAATTACTTATTCATTGCATAATTAGGACAGCATAGGGAATTACGTTACAATGCCATATTTACACAATCTGTCAACACTAAGGTAGTATCTGTATGTTTATTATATCGTTTATGGAGATATATTGATAAATTACACAGAAGTGACAAGTTTTAGAACGAGCAAAATACTGTGGGTGCTGAAAACCTGAAATAAAAACAGAAAGTGCTGAAAATAGTCAGCAGGTCAGGAGCGTCTGTGGAATTAGAAACCGAGTAATCATTGCAGGTCATAGGAACATAGAAACATAGGACTGAGAAGCAGGAGCCTGTTACGCCAATGTCCCTAGTTGAATGATAATTTTCTTTAATCCACTGATTGAAGATCTGAATATATTTTTTTTTGAAAAAGACATTTTAAAAGACCAGTTGAAAGGATGATTTTGCTGCTAGCTTAGGTTGGCTACCTAATTTACAACACTGCAATGCTTGTGAGGAGGGAGATGAAATATCTGCTAATTCCTCAGCAAGAACAAAGACACAGGAAGTTTAAAGGAACTGCTTGTTCTTTTTTGCAAGAAAGAAATACTACTAACTGCTATGTTTTGAATCACTGAGTGACTGTCATGTGACAAGCCCCTCCCCATTTATGGTTTTAAGCTGGTGTTTTCTCTGCAACAGAGGAGATGCAGCTGGACTCTGATATGAGAAGACCCTAAGTGGAGGTCCCTCTCTCTCTCTCTGTCTCTCTCTCCATTCCAGCTTGAAAGCTTTCAAATCTTGCCTGTTAACTGACCATCTTTGCATACTGCGGCTACAATCAGAAACTTGGAGGAAGTTATCCTCATCGCTATCTCCAAAAGACTCACCGAACCAATCACCTACCTCTTCAAACTAAAAGCCTCAGGACGACTGAATTCAGCTAGAAGCCAGTCGAATCATCAAAATCCACAGACTGTGTACCTTTTTTTATGGACTCTAACTCAACCAATCTACCTTTCCCCACTCTGTAACCTATTTGTGTGTGCATAAACCTCTCGTGTATGTGTGACAGTGAAAGTTGGTGTGTTGCTTATTATTTTATTAGTTCGGTTTAAGTACAATAAAGTTAACCTCTTTCTTTGTTAACTCAAGAAGACGTGTCCAATTGGTTCTTGTTATGATCATAGCAAGTAAGTAATCAAACACCTACTAAATTGGCCAGTACATCCACTTAAAGAAAGAATTAAATGTGTTGTGGTCTAACAAGGAGAGGGAAAAGAGGGAAGCCCTTCAACCTCACTTGACCATAACAGGCCCTTCGAGCCTGCTCTGCCATTCAACAAGATAATGGCTAACCTGGTTGTGATTTCAACTTCATTTTCCTGTCTCTCCCCCATAATCCCTTGACTTCCTTGTCATCAAAAATCGATCCAAGTCAGCCTTGAATAAATTCAATGACCCAGCCTCTACTGCTCTCTGGGGAAAAGAATTCCACAGACTAATGATCCTTTGAGAAACAACATTTCTCCTCATCTCCACTTTAATCTGTGTCCCCTAGTTCTAGTCTCCCCCACAAAGGAAAACATCTTCCTCGTATCTACTCTATTAAGTCCCCTCAGGATCTTACATGTTTCAATAAGCTCACCTCTCATTCTTCTAAAGTCCAATGGCTATAGGCCCAACCTTTTCAACTTTCTTCATAAGATAAGCCCTGCATCCCCGGAATTAGTCAAGTGAACCTTCTCTGAACTGTTTCCAATGCAATTATATTCTTTTTCAAATAAGGAAACCAAAACTGTACAGAGTACTTCGGATGTGGTCTCACCAAGGTCCTGTCCAGCTGCAGTAAAACTTCCCTACTTTTATACTTGATTTCCCTTGCAATGAATGCCAACATTCCATTTGTCTTCCTAATCAACTTGCTGTACCTGCATACTAACCCTTTGTGATTCATGTACCAGGACACCCAGATCCCTCTGTACCACTGAGTTCTGCAATCTCTCTCTATTTAAATAGTATATAGCTTTGCTATTCTTCCTGTCAAAGTGGACAAGTTCACATTTTCCCACATTATACTCCGTCTGCCAAATTTTTGCCCACTCACTTAACCTATCTATATACTTTTGTAGACTCTTTGCCCCCTCTTGACAATTTACTTTCCTTCCTATCTTGGTGTCATTGGCAAATTTAGCTACCATGCATTTGGTCCCTTCATCAAAGTCATTGATATAAATTGTAAATAGTTGAGGCCCCAGCACTGATCCCCGTAGCACTGCACTGGTTAGAACTTGCCAACCCAAAAAAGATCCATTTATCCCTACTCTCTTCTTGTTAGCTAGCCAGTCCTTTACCCATGCTAATATGTTACCCCCTACACTATGTACTCTTACCTCGTGTAGTCAAAGACCTTTCATCTGACCTGATGAGTATTCCCATCATTTTCTGATTTTATTACCAGTTTTAGAAGTTAGCTCCTTTCTGCTGCTTTGCACTTGCTGTACAAGTAGTTTTAACCTATCCTCTCTAGTTATGTACTTAAGCAATGAATGAACTTTAGCATCCAAGCTGTGCAATCTCAGAATACTTTTAAAGCAGCATTACCAATGTAAAGAACATTACATTAACTAGACAAACTTGTGACTTCAATTAGCTACTGAATGTCTAACTGCATCAGAGCCTGCATGGTCTCCCCCAGTACAAACACCTGGAATTGTATGGTGTCCTCCAAGTAGAAACATTTGGAACAGCACTGTCTCCCCACGTATTACAAACAGTGACCCGCACGGGCTCCTTCAGGTACAAACCTGGACCTGCACAGTCTTCTGCAGGTACATATAAAAAAAACACTAAATACTGTTCCATATTTCCTTTCACAGGTCTATGGGTTACAATGAAAATGTTAGTCGGGGATGTGTCCCAGATCAGAAAGGATTATCCACATCTAGTGGACAGGACCACAGTGGTGGCCAGGAAGCTGGGATTCCCAGAGATCATTATGCCAGGTATGTTTACACAGATCGGCTCTCCTGCCCCAAGGAAAGATCATTTATATTCTGCAGTCAGGGATGGGGAGGCTGAAAGCTTCGTGTGAGGCTTTGGAGAGCAGATCTTGAACATTCCTTAGACCGTCGAGTTCCCATAATATGCAGTTAAGTCTAAGTCAAGGTGCCAATGATGTCACAGGGCTGTGACTTTTGAATGTTACTCATGGCTTTTGCAGGAGCAGGAGGTTTTATTTACGAATAGTAGTAAAGCTTAATAGATTGCTTGGTGAATATTTCCTATGAATTAATTCAATAATTAATGAGTTATTTACAACACAATCAGGATGGCAGAGCAGGTCTGTGGGAGCAGTTTGTGGGAGCTCGTGGACACCAGTGTGATGCTGGGCAAACATGCCTGCAGTGTCTGCAGCTTGAGGAGCTTCGGCTCTGCATCAGTGAGCTGGAGGCTGAGCTACAAACATGGCAATGCACCAGGGAGGGGGAAAGTTACCTGGACAATTTGTTCCAGAAGGCGGTCGCACTCCAGAGGATAGGGTCTTCTGACTTGGTCAGTGGTCAGGGACAGATGGGTGTGACTGTGAGTGAGGCAGGGTAAGGGGATCCAGAAGGCAGAGGTGGGGTAGCCTCAGCCCTGGCAATTGTCCAACAGGTTTGAGGTTCTTTCAGCTTGTATGGATGAGAGCGCGGACCGCAGAGTGGATGAGCAAACTGACCATGGTGTCGTGGTACAGGAAGCGATTAATGCAAGGGGTGTAAATAGGAATGTAGTGGTAGTTAGGGGACAGTATAGTTAGGGGGATAGACATAATTCTCTGCAACCAAGAGCGAGAGTCCAGAAGGCTATGTTGCCTGCCGGTGCCAGGGTTCTGGACATCTGCTGTTTTCGGGACAGTTTCTTGGACCAATACGTTATGGAACCAACTAGGGTAAAGCTATCTTAGATCTAGTATTGTGTAATGAAGCAGGGTTAATAAGCAATGTCATAGTAAAAGATCCACTCAGAAACAATGATCATAATACCACTGAACTCCATGTTAAGTTTGAAAGTGACATGCGCCAATCACAAACAAGAATCTTAAACTTAAACAAAGTCAATTACGTAGGCATGAGGGGAGAATTGGCTGTGGTAAATTGGGTAAATAAACTAAAAGATATGCTGGGAAATGAACAGTGGGAAACCTTTAAAGAACAATTCAAAATGTGCAACAAAAATACATTCCTTTGAAAATTAAAAACTCAGCAAGACCCCCCCACATGGCTCACTCAAGAAGATAAGGATTAGATTAAAAGAAGAGGCTTACAATGTTGCAAAAAAGAGTAGCAAGTCTGAGGATTGGGAGTGTTTTAGAAACCAGCAAAGGGCCACCAAAAAGTTGATAAAAAAGGAAAGAAAATTGAATATGAGAGTACACTAACCAGTAATATAAAAACAGATTGTAAGAGTTTTTATAGGTATATCAAAAGGAAGAGAGTAGCTAAAGTAAACATTGGTCCCTTAGAAACAGAGACAAGATAAATTATCATGGGGAAAGAGGAAATGGCAAAGGCATTGAACAAATATTTTGTATTTGTCTTCACAGCAAAAGACACAAGTTCCAGAAATAGACAGTAACCTAGGGGCTGAAATGAGTGAGGAAATTAAGGAAATTCATATCAGCAGAGAAAAAGTATTGGAGTAACTTAAGGGACTAAAATCTGACAAATCTCCAGGACCTGATGGCCTACACCCTAGGGATTTAAAAGAGATCGCTGCAGATATAGTGGATGCACTAGCTATGATTTTCCAAAATTCCTTAGATTCAGGTATGATCCCATCAGATTAGAAGTTGGCAAATGCTACATGACTTTTCAAGAAAGGAGGGAGAGAGCAAACAGGGAACTACAGGCCAGTTGGCCTAACATCAGTCATTGGGAAAATGCTGGAATCTATTATGAATGAAGTCTTAACAATGCACTTAGAAAAGCACACTATGATTAGAACAAGTCAACATGGTTTTACTAAAGGGAAATCCTGTTTGACAAATTTATTAGAGTTTTCTGAGGATGAAACTAGTAGGGTAGATAAAGGGGAAACAGTAGATGTCGTATACCTGGATTTCTAAAAGGCATTCAATAAGGTGCCACACAAAAGGTTAATTGACAAGATAAGAGCTCATGGAGTTGGGGGTAATATATTAACATGGATAGTTGATTGGTTAACTGACAGGAAGCAATGAGAGGGCATAAATGGGGCATTTTCAAGTTGGCAGGCAGTGAATAGTGGAGTGCTGCAATAATAAGTGGTGGGCCTCAGCTATTTACACTCTATATTAATGACTTGGATGAAGAGACAGAGAGTAATGTATCTAAGTTTGCTGATGATACAAAGGCAGGTGGAAAGGTAAGCTGTGGGGAGGACACAGAGAGGCTGCAAAGAGATATAGACAGGTTAAGTGAGTGGGCAACAAGAAGATGGCAGATGGAGTATAATGAAGGAATGTGTGAAGTTATGCACTTTGGCCATAAGAATAGAAAAGCAGAATATTTTTTAAAAGGTGTGAACTGGTAAGTGTTGATGTTCAAAGAGATTTGGTTGTGCTTGTACAAGGAATGCAGAAAGTTAACATGCAGGTGCAGCAAGCAATTAGGAAGGCAAATGGCGTGTTGGCCTTTATTGTAAGGGGATTGGAGTACAGGAATAAGGATGTATTGCGACAATTGTACAGGGTTTTGGTGAGACCACATCTGGAGTACTGTGTGCAGTTTTGGTCTCCACATTTAAGAAAGGATAATCTGCTATATAATGTAATACTTTCCATTGCACAGTGTGTTTGCATACATGTATGCATGTATATATGTGTATGTGTGTATAGAATATGAGTGTGTACAGTGAAGGTTCACTAGATTGGTCTCTGGAATGAGGGGATTGTCCTATCATGAGAGGCTATGTAAATTGTGCCTGTCTTCTCTGGAGTTTACAAGAATGAGAGGTGATCTCATTGAAACATATAAGATTCTAAAGGGGCTGGATAGGGTAGACACTGTGAGATTATTTCTACTGGTTGGGGAATCTAAAACATAGGGGCACAGTCTCAGGATAAGGGGCTGATCATTTGAGACTGAGATGAGGAGAAATTACTTCACTTAAAGGGTTGTGAATCTTTGGAATTCTCTACCCCAGAAGGTTGTGGATGCTCCATCATTAAATACATTTAAGGTTGGGATAGATAGATTTTTGGTCTCTTAGGGAATCAAGGTATAAGGTGAGCGGGCAGGAAAGTGAAGTTGAAACCTAAGATCAGCCGTGATCATATTGAATGGTAAAGCAGCTCGATGGGCCATATGGTCTACTCCTGCTCCTAATTCTTGTGTTCTTGAGCCTCATCGATGGCCTGATTTGGATTTTTAAAAATTTAAATAGCCAGGAATGTGGTGAATGTCAGGTTTAGATTAGAGATACAGCACTGAAACAGGCCCTTCGGCCCACCGAGTCTGTGCCGAACATCAACCACCCATTTTATACTAATCCTACACTAATCCCATATTCCCAAACATCCCCACCTGTCCCTATATTTCCCTACCACCTACCTATACTAGTGACAATTTATAATGGCCAATTTACCTATCAACCTGCAAGTCTTTTGGCTTGTGGGAGGAAACCGGAGCACCCGGAGAAAACCCACGCAGACACAGGGAGAACTTGCAAACTCCACACAGGCAGTACCCGGAATCGAACCCGGGTCCCTGGAGCTGTGAGGCTGCGGTGCTAACCACTGCGCCACTGTGCCGCTCAAACCCAATATTTTAATCCTCTTTTTGATCATGTCCTGCGCGTTGACAATGGATAAAATCAAAGCCATCGACTCAAGCATAGATTTGAGACCCAATAGATTTCTAAAAAAGCAACTCTAATAGCAGTCATTAATGGCAAACATGATGTAGAGACATTGAGGATGGAATCTTATCAGCCACGTAGAAGAGGGAGGGCAGCGAAATTTTAAAATGTGTGTATTGGGTCTTCTACCCGACGTGTTCCAGCCTCCGAGTGAACCAGCAGCAGTGGGTAGCTAATAATCAGCAATTAAGTGCCTTCAGCAAATTGGTGACACCACAGGCGGGGGGAGTGGGGGGTGGTGGGGGGCAGTGCGGGGGGGTGGGTTGGTGGGTGGGTGGTGGAGTATGGATTGGGGGTGCAGAAAAGCCTTCTTTAATTTTCCCCCTTCCCAGAGCCGCAGGTGCCATGGGGCCACAGCTGCCCCTCGACAATGATGTCCTGGCAGCTGTGGCCACAGTTTAATTTTAAGCTTTTAAAGTCTTCAGGAAATGCCTCCATTTTTTCCACCTACGGTGGTTTCTCATGGTTTGCCACCTACGGTGTCAGCGCCCACCTCTCCCGATGGGGCTGCCAATCACTCAGAGCCTCAGGCGCTCCCATTGGCCCTCCTGCTTGCACAGACCTCCCATCGTCTTCAATTGGATGGGGCTCCCTGAGGCAGGCAGTAATTGGGGCTGTGACCCGGAAATGGATTGGCCTGAGTTTAAAAATGAAGTCAGTAAGATTCCTCCCTGAAAGACAACAATTAACATCCTCTTGGGCTTCATGGAGAATGTTTACCCATGGTTAACACACAGAAAAAAAATGTCCATTATTACCTCTGTCACACAGTTCCTGGCAAAAGAGCAGATTGTTTTAGGAATTACATAATAGGTTAAAATTAAAATTAAAAGAAAAAAATGGAAGTTGCTGTAATTCTCAAATGAAAAGCAAAGAAAATGTTGGAAATACACAGCAGGTCAGTCAGCATCTGTGAAGAATAAAGAGATTAATATTTCGGGTGAACTAGGGCGGGTAAATAGTTCACAAGGGTAAATAGATTGTTTCTTTTGAATGGCCTGTGACTTCCTTATAATTCCGTTGACAACTTAACAGTTATTCCTCAACTAATACCATCGGAACAGGCTATCTGCTCATTTTGGTCATTGCCAGTTAGTGGAGCCTTGCCCTGCACAAATTGTCTGTAATATTTGTTTATATAGTAATCATGACTACACTTCAAAAGTCTTTCCTTTCTAAACTTGTCGCACTGTAATTTCCCCCTTTTTCCAGAGGTTGCCTCTTTTGGCCTCAGTTTAACATCTGCCAGCTCCTTAGCCTGTAAGAAGGAAGAAAGGACATATGTAAAGAAAGAAAAAAAGAAAGAAAGACAGAAAGAACTGACTTACATTTAAATAGCACTTTTCATGACTTCTTTACAACTAGTTGAAGTACTTTTGAAGTACAGTCACCGTTGTAATGTAGGAACATGGCAGCCAAATTGTGCACAGCGAGATCCCACAAACAGCAATGTGATAATGACCAGATAAACTGTTTTTTGTAATGTTGATTAAGGGATAAATATTACAGGGATTTAAATATACAAGGAGAACACCACCACCCACCCCCCCACCCCACTCTTCTTTGAATAGTACCATGGGAACTTTCACAACCAACCAAGAGGCAGACAGAACCTCAGTTTAACCTCTTGTCCAAAGGAATGCACCTCTGACAGTGCAGTGCTACCTCAGTACTTCACTGAAGTGCCAGCCTCGATTATGTGATCATGTGTTAGAACCCATGGAACTATAACTCAGGTAATACTCCACTGAGCCAAGGTTGAAAGCTCCAATGCTCCAAATTAGTCTCTGCTTCCCAGAATACCTGCATTTTTTCTATTTAACTCTAAGTAATAATGTAAAATCAAGGTACTAAAGAAAACTAAATGTGACTTTAAAATGGCAACTGAATGGGGTTGTTATCATCCATCCCCAAACCTGCTTCACTGAACACTACACTTAGTTTTATTTCCCTGTATGTAACACAATGGGAGAGCAATTAGTATATATTATGCATATATACAGGGATACACTAAAATAAGCTAGTGCTTTCAATGGCCTTCAGTGATAAGTCTCCAAATTACGGTAGCTTTCAAACCAAAAATTTGAAAAACAGCGTCAGAATACAGTTGAGAAAAGCTGTCTATTTTATGCAGTTTAGAAGCTCTGCATGCCAAAGCCTGCATCTTTCAGAAGATGCAGTTTTTAGCTTGATTTGGATAGGACTACAGGTGGCCACAGCCCTGCCTGTTGTGAAATTGTTTTGAGCAGCTGTTAATTTGACGTCATTTGGCTGGTTTCTCAAGCCAGCTCTATGTCCACGTGCTCTTTCTAAATCTGACAAGGGGATTTGTTCTCATCCGCAGGGGGACTAGATTAGGATGTCAAGCATTGCTACATTTGTGGTGTACATTCAGGTGGTGGTGTTCTTTGTTAACCCTGACCTATTCAGACCCACTTGAAACAGCGGTCAATAATTAACATCTTTTCTAGTTGCCTGTTGCAGCTCCTGATCCTTTTCATGAGGATTCTTCCTCATCAAAACAGTTTTTACACAATGAGTGAACTTTATGACAACATTATAAATGAGGGGATGGGATGTATTCGTGACACAAAGGAAACAGGTGGAGTGGATTAGGAAAGGATTTTCTGTTAGATCTTGAGCAGAGAGGATGATTAGTTAAGGAGATTTTGAACATTAAACAAATTAAAGAATAATGGCACACTTCAAATGGAATGGATTCGGAGAAAAGTGGACTGGACAGAAATGGAAACAAGGTTTATGAATAAATAGCCTGTGGGCCATGCTGGTCTTGGTGCTTTAGTTGGTGCTAATTGGCTCCTGTCAGGCAAAGCTGCACTGGGAGAGCTAGTTTGTAACATCTGTCCACTGCCTCGAATGAAGAGCTGGAAGGTGAGGTATGTTGGAGGAACTCAATAGCCTTTTGTTACTCTCAGCACCACATGTCTGTTCTCACATCCCAAAATATTGCAAAACTGCTCATCTCAGGGCATTCCTCTGTTTCATTCCTCTGCAGGTGATGTTAGGAATGACATTTACATCACCATCCAGTATGGAGACTTTGACAAGTACAACAAGACCACACAGAAGAATGTGGAAGTCATAATGTGTGTCTGCAGCGAAGATGGTAAAATCATTCCGGTAATAATTTTTCTCAGGAATAAACATGGGCGATTAACGGCAGCTGGCAGAGAGGGCTCTGCTACATTCAAAGTTCACTGCTCTCTTGAAACCATGCTGAGGAATAGTTTGAAGGCTGATCCTCTGTGGCTTCATTCAAGTGGATTGGGTGTAAGCGTAGACAGTAGGCATTAGTAGATGACTTGATCCAGGGAATCATATCCGAAGCTAATCTTGCCCTCAGTACACTGAAACATTTAAACACTTTCCAGAAGGTGACAATGGATCGAGAGCAAAAGCATGAACCCTATCTAATTTTATACATAAAACAGTGAAAATATTTTGGGGGGAAGATATTAAAAATATTGGTGAGAGGGCAGCAGTATTGCAGGAATTAAGGAGGGCACCAGTAAATGGCAAGCAGTAAAGGACATCAGTGTATCGGGTACTTTGGAATGCTACCAATAAATGGGATGATTGTGAGAGGGCACCAATGAGTGGAGGAATGGGAGAGGGCAGCAGTAAATGGGGGAATCCGGGGAGGGGGGGGTGGTGCAGCAGTAAATGGATTATTTTCTCTTGAAAAGAGAAGACACGAGAGATTTAGTAGAGTTTCTGCATGGAGGTGCCCAAAACTAGGGGCCATAAATATGAGGTAGCCCCTAATAAATCCAGTAAGGTATTCAGGAGAAGCTTCTTATGGTGAGAACATCGAACATGTAACGATAAGAAGTAATTGAGGCAATAGCATAGATACATTTAAGGGGAATCTAGCTACATACCTAAGGGAGAAAAGCGTAGAAGGATATATTGTTAGGGTGAAATAAAGTAGATAGATTTGGAGGAATCTCATGTGGAGCATAAACACCGGCCTAGATCTGTTGGGCTGAATGGTCTGTTTCTGTGCTGTAAATTCTATGTCACTCACTTCACGGTAGGTTTGCCAACTATGGTTGGACATATTTCAGGAGGTTTCATCACATGGCCTCCAATGGTCCAGCACTCCCCTCCCACTCCCGCCATTGGTCACCTGACACACCCATCCTCACGGCACATCGCCTTCCTTCACCAATTGGAAAGTGAACAGACTCTTTGTTACCTGATTGGAGGATTCTATATTGTTGTCAGTCAGAGACCTTTTTTTTCTCATCTCCAATATTTTTATTTTAAAAAATGTTGAAAGAAATGAAAACACACCATTTTTTATGCCCCTGTGCATTTTCTCCCAGGCAGCAGTTTCTGGGAGATAATAATAAATAAAAGCAAAATACTGCAGATGCTGGAAATCTGAAATAAAAACAGATAGTACTGGAAATACTCAGCAGGTCAGGCAGCAGGAGATTAATCTAGGAGATTAATCTTTATTTGCAGTAAATTCTAGGGGAATCCTGGAGGATTGACAACTCTACTTCATTATGAGGAATAGGTAATTGATTTAAGGACTTGCAGGCAATCAGATAATCACTTGCCTCAACAAACCTCATTTGATGGGTTCGGTAGAGAATGTCTCCAACACATACCAAAGATTAATTGAGACAGGGTTTTCATTGGTCTTGTTGTATATAGACTCCCTTTTTCTATGGAATATTCACATTTAACTTCACTGTTTACCATTATCACTTTCCCCAGTACAGTTATTATAAAAACAAGTTAGATAACAGTTTAGTTTCTTTGACTTCAAGGTCTTTTTGGCATTTTGAGGGCTAAATTTTGAGAAATCACAAAGATTTGACAAGACGTGCTCAGCTCATTGAAAAGTTATGGTCTCAGAACTGCCTGGTCAGACTTTTCTTTATGACCTGGCTACTAAAGTGCAGTTTTCTTTTTTTTCATTCTCTCTAGTTTCTCTTCAGTATAGAAGATTGAAGGGTGATCTAATTGATGTGTTTAAAATGTTCAAAGGATTCTATAAGGTCGATACGGTGAAATTATTTCCTCTGGTCAGGGTATCAAGAATGAAGCGGCACTAAAATGAGAGCTATGCTATTAGGAACAAAGTCAGGAAGCATTTATTCCACACAAAAGGTTGCAGAATTCTCTTCTCAAAAGGCTGTGAAAGCTGGGACATATGGGAGGGTGCAAGCCGGCCAGAAGTCCCACTCCTGATTTATTATCCAGTGTCACCTCCTGGAAAATTGAAGTGGGTGGAAGGCAGGTGAGAATAGGATGAGCTCAACCTTGGAGTCCGTCACTTGCAAGGCTACTTCAGGATGCTGAGTCTAGAAAAGGACGACCACTGGGTGAGATACTGGAGCATTGCCGAAATAGGCATCATAGTCTAGCACTCAGGCCTTCAGGGGAGGAGAAGGATATACTGGTGAGGGTGAGAGGGTGAGGGGGAAACAGAATTGGATGAGTTGCAGAACATACAAGAGCTCTTAATGAGTTCATGATACACACTGTGATGATTGTCAATATTCAGTGTGTTCTGTTGTGCGAAGCTCTGATATTATGTGTGTATGCAAAGATCCTATTTCATTGATATTTACTAGTCTGAATTGTTTTGATGCAGAATGCCATTTGCTTGGGTGCGGGAGACAAGCCAGTCAGTGAATATCGATCCGTCATCTACTATCAGGTCAAGCAGCCCCGTTGGATAGAGACAATCAAGGTTAGTGAAAGCAGTGATATATTACAGTGTCTTTTTTAAACCTGGAATTGTAAGAAACAAATTACATTTATATAGTGCCTTTTAGGAACTCAAGACATCCCAAAGTGCTTCACAGCCAGTGAAGTATGTTTGGAGTGAAATCATTGTTGTAATGTAGAGAAATGAAGCAACCAATTTGCACACAAGTAGCAATGAAATAAATGGACCAATAGTGGCTCATTTTCAATTTGGAAAACCTGGTCACATTTTGATGATGTCGCACATGAGTTCATCAATGCTAAAGCAATGACTCTGGCTATTATTTTGACGATTTCAAACATGAGGAAAATACATTTTCAAATTGGTCAATATATTTGGTTACAATGAACAATTGCCTCAGTTTAAGGTTCAGTTTTCATTTTGATGACATCAGAGTATAGTCACATCACTATCTGACTTTCGAACATGAAAATTGAGAGATGTGGATCAACCAAAGAGGCCCTTTCACTGCTGCCAGGAAAGTTAAACATAAAAGCTTCATAGTCTTACATTTTGGCAGAACACTGTGTATTGAGATGCTCCATGACTGACACTAGCAAAGTTAGCAAATTTCATTGAGTCTCAGTTCCCGAGAGCATAAGGTACAATGTGATGATATCTATAACAATGTTCTGTCACCAGGGCTTGTGTAACACATGCAAACTGTTGTTCACACTTTACAACTACAACTTATCTATGTGGTGCCTTTAACATAGGAAAACATCCCAAAGTGCTTCACAGGAGACATAGATTGAATGAGTTAAAGAAGGAGACATTAGGGCAGGTGACCAAAAAGCTGGCCAAAGAGGTAAGTTTTGAGGAGTGCCTTAAAGGTGGAGAGAGGTGGAGAGACCGATAGTCTTAGGGAGGAAATTCCAGAACCTAAGTCCTAGACAACTGAAGGCATGAACACCTAAGGTGGGATGAAGGAAGAGAGGATGGAAAAGAGACCAGAATTGGAGGAACACACACTTCTCAGAGGTTTGTAGGGTTGAAGGTGATTACAGTGGTAGAAAGGGGTGAGGATTTGAACATCAGGATGCAAATTTTAAATGTGAGGTGTTGTTGGACCCAGAGTCAATGCAGATCAATGAGTAGAGGAGTGTTGGAGAAATGGGACTTACTAAGTTAAGATGTTTTGGATGAGCTTAAGTTAAGGTAGAAGATTGGAGTTTTTCATAAATTATATGTTGCTCATTGGACACGGGTTGTGCTGAGTCATGGCAATTACACATTACCACCTTATAGCAACAGGGCATGTTTGAAAGCATAATTGCACAGTTGCAGTAGAATAATGATTTGTGAGTTATATAGTATAACGCTGCTGTCTTAAGCAATGCTCTGGGAGGTCCATTAGTCTTCAGATTACGTGAATTTGTCTTCAGTGATACAAAGGTTTCTCAACTGCTTTTCTATGAAGACAATGGTTATGGTTAAATTTTAATGTTTGAAAATGTTGCAAAACCTGATTTTAAACTTCACCAGTTACAGCCTGGTTGCCTCACAGTACTAATTGAAAGAAGGATATAGTATTGTCGTGGTCTCGGTACTAGCCTAGCCACCTTGAGTTCAAAATCCACTAGAAGTTAGGCAACTGAATTTAATAAAGCTGATAATTTATAGGCTAGCACCAGAAAAAAAAAGACCAAATGTTTGTAAAAACCCAATTGGGTTGGTATGACGATGGGATTAACTCTGCATACTCATCATTAGGGATCTGCAGGTTATGCTGAGTTAGCTGCTCTTAGCTGTTAGTAGTGCTAGAATTGATCTTATTGTTTATCAGAATATTATGATTTTTTAAATCTTACATTGTGTTCTTGCCCATCCCACGTAGGAATCTATGGTACTGAAAAGGATTGTAGCTGATCTGATCCATTTCTGAAATTAATGTCTCTCAATTGCCTACTCCCTCAAATATTTAAATTTTTTCTTTACATTTTCACCATCCTCTGCATAAAATGGTTAAGACTATATTCTCTGTTGAACTTTCCTTTCCAGCTTGATCTGGGGTGCCAGAGTTTGAGAGTTTGTTGCACCCTAGATCTCAGTCATATTATCAGTGTTGTGCACCAAAAGTGTGAAGTTAATCACTTTCGAAGGAAGAATGGGGAGAGGCAATATTAACTAACTATATAATTTTAAAGGAACAGAGCGATATAGACACAAATCTTAGAAAGTGGCAGGACAAATTGATAAGGCTGTTTTTAAGAAAAATTCTCTTTGGATCCTTGGTTGTATAAATGGAGACGTAGGCCAGATTTTTTCGGAGGTGGCAAATGACCCGCCACTGGGGTCAAAAGGTGGAGGTGACCCCGCTTCGGCGGGCGGTGGGATCCTGGGCATTTTGCTGATGGCAGCCAATTAAACGACTGGCACTGGGGCTGCCACCCTACTAAGAAAGGTGGCCTGCTCCCAAGAGCTGCCTGCCCAATCAGAGGGCCGGCAGGTCAGCAGCACCATTGCTGAGGTTGCAGCTGCAGGATGGGAGTGCCTCAATGGCTGGGCACCCTTGAAGTGAGATTGGAGGTAACCGGAGCCTGGCAGGCAGGAACCAGCAATCGGTGGAAGCGGGGTTGGTCACTGAGGGCAGGCGGCACATTGCCATAGGGGTGATCATTGCCATCGGGGGCCCCTTGGTATGGAGTGCCCAAAAATGAGGCCCCACCCAGAGTCCGCTGGGAGGCTGCCAGGTTTCACTGGGCAGTCTCCCCATGCAATGGTGGGCCCTCTCAAAGAGGGCAAGATGCCTGTATAGGTGGGAAGTGCCCTTAGTTGTCCACTTAAGTGGCTCAATTGGCCTCCTGGTGGGCAGCGATGTGCTTTCCCACTGCTGGAAAAATGGCATGGCAGCGGGAAGACATCGGGCACCCACCCTTTGCCTTTCCACACTGTTTTGCCAGCTTTCCCAGCTCCCAGTCATCCCCAAAAGACTGATAAAATTCAGCTCATAGAGTATAAAACAAGGAAGTTATACTAAGCATTTATAGATGACTGGTTAAAACAAAGAACAAGGAACAAAGAACAGTACAGCACAGGAGCAGGCCATTTGGCCCTCCAAGCCTGCGCCGATCTTGATGCCTGCCTAAACTAAAACCTTCTGCACTTCCGGGGTCCGTATCCCTCTATTCCCATCCTATTCATGTGTTTGTCAAGATGCCTCAGATAGAGTATTGTGCCCAGTACTGGGCACCACAATTTAGGAAACTTGCCAAAGCCTCGGAGAGGGTACTACATGGTACCAGTTATATGGAAATACTGGAACAGGTGGGATTGTTTTCCTTAAAGAAGAGAATGTTAAGGGGAGGTTTAATCAAGGTGCCCAAGATCATGAAGTTTTTTGATAGAGTAAATAAGGAGAAACTGCATTTTGGCAGAAAGGTTGGTAACCAGAGCACACAGACTTAAGGTAATTGGACAAAAGAGCCAGAAGTGAAATGAGGTGACTTGTTTATGCAGCAAGTTTTTGTGATCTGGAATGCACAGCCTGAAAGGATGGTAGAAGCAGATTCAATAGTAACTTTCAAAAGGGAATTGTATAAATATTTGAAGGGGAGAAAATTGCAGGGCCAACACAGGTATGATGGGTCAAATGACCTCCTGTGCTGTAAGATTCCATAATTCCATATCTGAGGACTTTGGCTGATCAAACCTGACCATATTTAAATAGCTGACAAATACTGCTTAGTACCACATTTTGAAGAATAGTTATTTGGATGGAACATCAGAGGGCTCCCTGTTAATTTGTGGATTCGTAGCCCAGGAAGAGCAATCAGGTTCATGATGGGGAGGGGTGCAATTCACCTTTCAAAAGTTGTCAGAAAGGTAAACAAAGACTGACAATCCATGGTTTATTTCTATGCTACTAATTGCTGTTAGGCTGTAAAACTCTTCAGGTATTAATATAACTCTGACTCTCATGCTGACTGCAGTTCTGTAAGAGCAAAATTACCATTACAAAATGTGTACCTAGGGAAAAATCAATAATTAATCATAAAAATTGCAAAGAGAGCAAATGCGTGTCAAGTGTTTGATTATATTTTCAGTGCTGGTATAGAACAAGTGTGGGAACCAGTCACTGCTTCAAAACAGCAAGGTCTTATGGGTTTGATGGGCCTTACACACGGCTTTGGCTCATAATAATTATACCCAGTAGCAAAATTAACATTGGCACTAAATTCATAGAGGACACTAACCTCTGTCTGTTCTGCATCAGATTCAAAGCTGTTAATGTGAAGGTCGTTACTCAGCCTCCTAGTGATTAATGATTAAATCATTAAATGACAACGACACTTCAATAGTCAGCCTTTCCTTCCATTGCTCTTTCCTCCTTATTTTATTTTGAGTGTATTTTTAGAACATTGCTCAGCAATCTAGAGCACTTGAGTTACCATGACAATGGTCATTTTACTAAATACTCTAGGTGGCCAATGGTCATGCAAGCTTGCACAATTCCTAGGTAAAGAAGACCTAAACCAACAATCAGCAATTTCACACAGGAAAAGCCACAGGGCAGCTGGTGTGGGAAATGGATATTTGTCACATTGGTGCCATGAGATTGGGCTGAGACATATTGTTGGGACAGAGTAGAGGGACCTTTACTCTAGATCTAGCCATTCTATGCTTGGTATGTTGATGTTGGCACCGGGTGTCAAAATAAAAAAAATCTATTCCCAGCACAAACCCCTCAGAGCAAAATAAAGATTCACATACGTACATAGGAACAGAGTAGGCCATTCAGCTGCTCAGGGCTGTTCTGCCATAGAATGAGACCACCTTAGTTCCACATCCTTTAAATACCCTTACCTAACAAAAAATCTATCAATCTTTGTTTTGCAATTTTCTATTAACCCCCAGCATTAACAGCTTTTTGGGAGAGAGAGTTCCAGTTTCCGCTATCCTTTGTATGAAGAAGTGTTTTTGATCATCCCTGAATGGCCTCGCTCTAATTTGAAAGTTATGCCCCCTTGTTCTCTTTATCTACCCTATCAAATTTTTTAATCATCGTAAGCACCTCAATTAGATCACCCCTTAATCTTCTAAATTCGAGGGCATACAAGGCTAGTCTATGCAACATCCTTAAAATGTAACCCTTTTAACCTTAATATATTTTCTGGTGGATCTGCACTGCACCCTCTCCAAAGCTAATATATCCTTCCTGAGGTGCATTGCCCAGTGCTGAATGCAGTTCTCTGAATGGTATCTAACCAGATGTCTAAACAGCTCTGTACTTCCACCCCATTGTAATCTAGCCCTTTTGAAAAGAAAGCCAGCAATTCACAAATTTTTAAATTATTTTTTGTGTTGTTCAAAATCCAGTGTCAATATCAAGCAATCCACTAGTCCACCAGTTTTTTGGTTTTTTTATTAATTCATTCACAGGATGCAGGCATCACTGACAAGGCCAGCATTCATTGCTCATCCACAATTGCACTTGAGAAGATGGTGGTGAGCCATCTTCTTGAACCGCTGCAGTCCATGTGATGAAGGTATACCCACAGTGCTGCAAAGGAGGGAGTTCCAGGATTTTTATCCAGTGACCATGAAGGAAGGATGATTTATTTCCAAGCCAGGATGCTGTGTGACATGGAGGTGGTGGTGTTACAATGCATCTGCTGCTCTTGCCTTTCCAGCTGGTAGAGGTTGCGGGTTTGGAAGGTGCTGTCGAAGGAGCCTTGGCAAGTTCCTACAGTGTATCTTGTAGATGGTACACATTGCAGCCACGGTGCATCGCTGGTGGAGGGAGTAAATGTTTAAGGTGGTGATTTGACTGCCAATCATGTGGACTGCTTTGTCCACGATGGTGTTGAGCTTCTGAGCTGTACTCATATGGGCAGGTAAATTACAATCCTGACTTGTGCAGACAGGCTTTGGGGAGTCATGAGGCAAGTTACTCGCTGCTGAATTTCAAGTCTCTGACCTGCTTTTGTAGCCACAGTATTTATATTTTTTATTTATTTTTTATTTAGAGATACAGCACTGAAACAGGCCCTTCAGCCCACCGAGTCTGTGCTGACCATCAACCACCCATTTTTATACTAATCCTACACTAATTCCATATTCCTACCATATCCCCACCTGTCCCTATATTCCCCTACCACCTACCTATACTAGGGGCAATTTATAATGGCCAATTTACCTATCAACCTGCAAGTCTTTGGCATGTGGGAGGAAACCGGAGCACCCGGAGGAAACCCACGCAGACACAGAGGGAGAACTTGCAAGCTCCACACAGGCAGTACCCAGAATTGAACCCAGGTCGCTGGAGCTGTGAGGCTGCAGTGCTAACCACTGCGCCACTGTGCTGCCCATGGCTAGTCCAGTTATGTTTCCGGTCAATGGTGACACCTAGAATGTTGATAGTGAGGGATTCGGCAATGATAATGCCATTGAATGTCAAAGGAAGGAGGTTAGACTATCTCTTGTTGGAGATGGTCATTGCCTGGCAGTTGTGTGGTGCAAATGTTACATGTGTCACACTTACAAGAAGTGCAACAATGAAAAAATCCAAACTCAAACTGAAGAATTATAAAAACTAACTTTACCTTTTTCTAAAAATGGACAATGCTGAAAAAGATGGTCGCATGAGTATTCGAACATTGCCACACTGTTCGTTGTGAACAAAGGATGCCTAACTAGGTTGAGAGGTGTCAATTACACCCATCCAGTAACATTCCTGAATTGAATGCATTCTACTGAAACAAAGAAGGTATGAAATGGAAACATCATAACTAGGTTATTCTCATCCTGGTGATCACCATTGGGGAAGAGACCAAAACGTCTTCTACTGGAATATGATGTGACAAACTTTTACCTGAAAAAGGCAACCCTCAAGGGAGAGGGACAGGCAGAAACGAAGCATCAACAAGAAGATTGTCCAGCCAAGAGCTGGGAGAAAATCCAGCAAGCCAGCAGGGAGGCCCCTGCTGTGAATTCTACATTTCCAACTTATACAGCAGTGAATTGAAAGGGATCCTCCGTCTTCAAACTGAACTTTCAACCAAGGGAGAAACCTGAAACATCTCAGGCCAGCAACCAACGAGAACTTGACTTTTGAGAGAATTCAACGTTTACCATGAACCCCAAAACCCTACCTCACATGTAAACCACTTACCCCTTTCCTCGTTATCTGTTTCCTCTAGCGTGTGTGTGTGTGTGTGTGTGTGTTTATGTATGTGTATGTGCGAATGAATGAGTGTATGAGGTTGTAATAATTTTGGGATAAGGCATATTGTGCTCAATTAAAGAATTAATCTTCTGTTTTCAACCTACAAGAGCACTTGGCGCTGTCTGTTTATTTGACAAATAAAGCACAAAGCAGTTAAACCCTAATAACAGAAAACACTTGCTGCGGTCAGGTGGGAGTTGAACAGTGGGAACCACCCAAACCCCTCACCACTTGGCCATAACACTTGCTACTTATCAGCCCAAACCTGAATGTTGTCCAAATCTTGCTGCATGCATGCGTGGACTGTTTCCTTATCTCAGGAGTTGCAAATGGAACTGAACACTGTGCAATCATCAGCAAGCATCAAGCATCCCCATTTCTGACCTTATGGTGGAGGGAATGTTACTAGTGAAGCAGCTGAAGGTGGTTGCGCCTCAGACACTGCCGAGGAACTCCTGCAATGATGTCCGAGGGCTGAGATGATTGTCCTCCAACAACCACACCCATCCTCCTTTGAGCTAGGTATGACTCCAACCAGTGACCTCAATTTTATTAGGGCTCCTTGATGCTACACTTGGTCAAATGCTGCCCTGATCTCAAGGGCAGTCACTCTCACCTCACCTCTGGTATTCAGCTCTTTTGTCCATATTTGGGCCAAGGCTGTAATGAGATCTGGAGCAGAGTAGTCCTGTCAGAACCCAAATTGAGCATCGGTGAGCAGGTTATTGCTGAGTAAGTGTCACTTGTAGCATTGTCCACAATGCCGTTCATCACTTTACTGATGACTGAGAGTAGATACATTGAGTGGAATTGTCAGATTGGATTTGTTCCTTTTTTGACAGGACATACCTGGGCAATTTTCCACATTGTCGGGTAGATGCCAGTGTTGTAGCTGTACTGGAATAGCTTGGTAGAGGTATGACTAGTTCTAGAGCACAAGCCTTCAGTACTACCACTGGGATGTTGTCAGGGTCCATAGCATTTGTACTCTCAAGTGTTTATTGATATCACATGAAGTGAATCAAATAGTCTGTAGACTGGCATCTATGATGCTGGGGACACCAGGAGAAGAGGTGGATCATCAGCTTGGCAATCCTGGCTGAAGATGGTTGCAAATTCTTCAGCCTTGTCTTTTTCCCTCACATGCTGGCTCCCCCATCATTGAGGATGAGGATTCTCATGGAACTTCCACCGAGTGTGTGCCGACCATCAACCACCCATATATACTAATCCTGCATTAATCCCATATTCCCTACCACATCCCCTCCTACATTAATCCCATATTCCCTAGCACCTACCTACACTAGGGGCAATTTACAATGGCCAATTTACCTATCAACCTGCAAGTCTTTGGCAGTGGGAGGAAACCGGAGCACCCGGCGGAAACTCACACGGTCATAGGGAGAACTTGCAAACTGCACACAGCCAGTACCCAGAACTGAACCCGGGTTGCTGGAGCTGTGAGGCTGCGGTGCTAACCACTGCGCCACTGTGCATCTTGTATATGGTACACACTGCTGCCACTGTGCTCTGGTGGTGGAGGAAGAGAATGTTTAAGGTGTCAAATGGGATGCCGATCCATCAGGCTACTTTGTTCTGGATGGTGTCGAACTTCCTAAGTGTTGTAGGGGCCGCACGCACCCAGGCAAGTAGAGAGTATTTCACCACACTCCTGACTTATGCCTTGTAGATGGTGGACAGGCTTTGGGGATTCAGGAGGTAGGTTACTCGCCGCAGCCACAGTACTTGCGTGGCTGGTCCAGTTCAGTCTCTGGTCAATGGTAACCCCCAGGATGTTGATAGTGGGGGATTCAGCAATGGTAATGTCATTGAATGTCAAGGGGAGTTGGTTAGATTCTCTCCTGTTGAAGATGGTCATTGCGTGGCACTTGTGTGGTGCTCTGTCTACAGAATGTTGCCTCTGCTGTTTAACATGCATAGTTGTAGCTTCACTGGGTTAGACCTCACTTTTAGATATGTCTGATGCTGCTCCTGGCAAACCTACACTTCTCATTGAATCAGGGTTGGTCCCCTGTCTTAATGGTAATGGTGGACTGAGTAATATGCTGAGCCATGAGGTTACAGATTGTCGTGGATACAATTCTGCTGCTGCTGATGGTCCACAGCGCCTCATGGATTGTTAATGGTAGGTTAATTATGTCAGTAAAGATACACAGGTGAAGGGTATTGTTTATTTAAGGACTCAGAGTGGATATAAAGTGAGCCTGTTGGGACACTGGGGTAAACAGGAGACAGAGATATGTAATGCTGCATTCTGTGAATAAACCTACTATCAAGAGACTGATCTGTGTCTCGCTACATTTTTCACTATGTGGCTGTGATCCAGTTAACATGGATGCCCAGTTTTGAGTTGCTAGACCTGTTCTGAATCGATCCCATTTAGCATGGTGGTGCTGCCACACAACACGATGGAGGGTGTTCTTAGTGCGAGACCACAAGGATTGTGCTATAGTCAGTCTTACCAATGCTGTCATGGACACATGCATCTACAACAGGTAGATTGGTGATGACAAGGTTAAGTAGGTTTTTCCCTTGTGTTTCTTCTCTCACCACCTGCTTCGAGACTGAGTTAGCTCAATTACTAATGGTGCTACTAAGCAGCTCTTGGTGATGGACATTGAAGTCCTCCACCCTGAGTAGATTCTGTGACCTTGCTACCCTCAGTGCTTCTTCCAGGTGGTTTTCAACATGAAGGAGTATTGATTCATCAGCTGGAAGGAGAGTAGTGGATGATAATCAGCAGGAGGTTTCCTTTCCTCTGTTTGATCTGATGCCATGAAACTTCAAGGGGTCTGGAATCAATGTTGAGGACTCTATGGCCACTCCCTCTTGACTGTAACAGCACTATGCTGCCACTTCTGGTAGGTCTGTCCTGTCTATGGAGGAGTCTGGAATATTAGCTGATAGACATGATTCTGTGAATATGACTATGTCAGCTGTTGCTTTACTAATTTGTGAGACAGCTGTCACAATTTTGGCACAAGTCCCCAGATGTTAGTGAGGAGGACTTTGCATGGTCACCTTGGCTGGTTGAGCCTTTGTTGTGATTTCCTTACTTGAATCCTTGGATTTTTCTGTTCGTCTATGATCCCTAGTTTCTCACCATTTAGAAAGTAATCTGATTTATCTTTCTTAGCTTTGAAGTGGATTACCTCATACTTTCCCACATTGAACAGTATCTGCCACAGTTTTGCCCACTTAATTAATCACATGCATAATATTTGAATTCATACACAATGCATTACTTCTGAAGTGCAGTAACTGGTATGCAGGCAAAAAATCAAACTGAAAACATAATTTTTACAGCTGCATCCTACTCTGCCACGTAATTTCACTAGATGTCTGGCAGAATTGCTGCTTACACAAGTAATTGTGTGTCTGCTGCATTTTCAGTGATGGATCATGTGCAGATCCAAGGAAATTCAGGACCAATGAGTGAGCTTCATACAAGGGTTTTTCATTACAATGCTTAACCCATAATCCTTGACAGGAAGAGATTTCCTCACAATACATGGATAGAAGATTGGCTGGCTGGCAAAAAACAGCGAGTATGCATAAATGTGTCCTTTTCTGATTGGCAGGATGTGACGAGTGGAGCTCTGCAGGGGTCTGTGTTGGGGCCTCAACATGTTACAATTTATATCAATGACTTAAATGAGGGGAGCGATGGCATGGTAGTTAAATTTGCAGATGACACAAAAATAGGTAGAAAAGTATGTTGTGAAGAGGATATAAGAAGTTTGCAGACCGATATAGATAGGTTGAGTGAGTGGGCAAAAATCTGGCAGATGGAGTATAATGTGGGAACATGTGAGTTTGTTCACTTTGGCAGGAAGAATAAAAAAACAGAGTATTACTTAAACGGAGAACGACTGCACACTTCCGAGGTTCAGAGGGATCAAGGTGTTCTAGTGCATGAGTCACAAAGAGTTAGAATGCAGGTTCAGAAAGTAATAAAGAAGGCTAATGGAATGCTATACTTTATTATGAGAGGAATTGAAAATAAAAGTAAGGATGTTATGCTTCAGTTATACAGGGCATTGGTGAGCCCACATCTCGAATACTGCGTGCAGTTTTGTTCTCCATATTTAAGGAAGAATGCATTGGAGGCAGTTCAAAGGAGGTTTACTAGATTGATACCTAATGAGCAGGTTGTCTTATGAGGAAAGGTTGGACAGATTGAGCTTGTTTTCACTGGAGTTTAGAAGAGTGAGGGGAGACTTGATTGAAGTATATAAGATCCTGAATGGTCTTGACAAGGTGGATATGGAAAGGATGTTTCCTCTTGTGGGTGAGTCCAGACCTAGGGGGCACTTTTTTTTAAAATTAGGGGTTGCCCTTTTAGGAGAGAGATGAGGAGAAATTTTTCTCTCAGAGCATTGTGCGACTTTGGAACACTCTGCCTCAGAAGGTGGTGGAGGCGGGGTTATTGAATATTTTTAAGGCATAGGTAGATAGATTCTTGTTAGGCAAGGGAATCGGGGTAGATGGGAGTGTGGAATTCGAAACACAAACAGATGGATCTTATTGAATGGTGGAGCAGGCTTGAGGGGCTGAATGGCCTACTTCTGCTCCTAATTCGTATATTCTTATATTTAACACAGGCTTGAATCAGCATATATTGAGAACAATAAGTGAAAGGGAGTCATTTGAAAAATGTAACAACATAAGTTCAACATTGTGCTTTAATTATCATGGTAAATTTATGATATATAAGGGCTGACTGATTTGTTCACATGTCTGTCTGTTACTAGGTGGCCATTCCAATGGAAGAAATGCAAAGAATACACCTGAGGTTTATGTTTAGACACAGATCATCGCAAGAGTGTAAGTACAAGTTGCATTTTTCATCTAGAAGTACATCCCAAAACACTTCAAAGAGGCGTAATCGGGCAAAAGAGTAATGATCATCACTCCCTCAATCCTCACTCAATCTTTCCCCGCATTCCGCACACACTCGTTCACTTTAGTCCTCATGCACTCTTTGCCCTTTCCCCATACCCACACTTTTCCATAGGCCCCCAGATTTAATTGGCTTTACTTCATTTGCAGCGAAAGACAAAAGTGAAAAGAATTTTGCAATGGCCTTTATAAGACTAATGAAAGACGATGGCACAACACTGCAAGATGGTGTTCATGAACTGCTAGTGTACAAGGTATGTGGTCCTGTTTTCACAATGGCTGGTCACAGATTGATCTCCTGACAGTAGCTTATTGTCTATTAGTTTCACAGAGCAGATTTTGGATTACTACCTACAGCATTTAGCTATATAATTGTTAGGTTGTATTGCTTTGGTGAATATTTCTGCTCAACAAAGTAAAGGATGTTGATGCTGTTAATGAAACACTATTCATTTCTAGCACCCAGTGTCAGCATCAAGCACCAGGTTAGGCATAGTATAAATCAATGCATTGTAAAGCTCCCTCTACTTCGTTCCAAAAATACAGCTCAGCCCCAACCTTGGAAGAACTTCCCATGTTGCGACATTTTACCACTCCCCACAAGAACCAGCTGTCATCTTTCTTAACTAAACCACCAATTTTAGTACCAAATTAGGAATATGACCACGAGGAATAGGATTGAGATACATTTTTGAGTTAGTTCTCATCAGTTGCCCTGAGAACGAAATGGTAGGCTTTCTACTTGAAATGTGCAGGTCTTACAGTGACATACTGCCTTGATGGTATTAAGTAGGGGATTCTAAGGTATTGACCCAGCAGTGATGATGGAATGGTGATACATGTCCAAATCAAACGCATCACAACATCCAAAAGCATCTTAAATGACAGTTTTCACCTTCAGTTTCTACCCTGATATGCGAGTCATTCCTTTTTCAAAGGATTTCCTCTAACCTCAGTCCTATATTCACTCTCTCCACCATCGACGCACAGTGGCAGCAGTGTGTACCATCTACAAGATGCACTGCAGCAATGCACCAAGGCTCCTTTGACAGCACCTTCCAAACCCGTGACCTCTACCAACTAGAAGGACAAGAGCAGCAAATGCATGGGAACACCACTACCTGCAAGTTCCCCTCCAAGTCACACACCATCCTGACTTGGAACTATATGGCTATTCCTTCACTGTCGCTGGGTCAAAATCCTGGAACTCCCTTCCTAACAGCACTGTGGGTGTACCTACACCTCAAGGACTGCAGCGGTTCAAGAAGGCAGCTCACCACCACCTTCTCAAGGGCAATTAGGGATGAGCAATAAATGCTGGCCTTGCCAGCGATGCCCACATCCCATGAATGAATAAAAAAAGTACTTTGGGTCTATGTTCCTTTCACCTACTGTCATGGCTTACCTTGGAGTAGTGCTTAGGCTTTAAGCTGATTTTTAATGTTGCTGTTGGAATGTGGGCATCAATAAGCAAATTATTTCCCTGGTCTAAGTTGCTATGACCAGGTGAGGAAGGGGTCTAGGGCTCCTCTCCCAGCCTTTTCCTGGTTTGGTCGTAACAGGGTTTAACTTTTAAAACAGTGTTTTTATTTTCCCTTCAGTGAGTCCTTGCTCACTACTGTCTAATTGTAATTGCAAAGGAATCAACCAGACAGGTTTTCTCAGATTTAAACAAGAAAGGTGTAAGTTTATTAACCTTAAAACTCTAATTCAGTTAAAACTACTAAAAATCACGTGATGTGACCATGCATACGCGATAAACGCACACACAAATAGAGACAGAGGAGGAGAAAGAATTAAAGGGGAAAGGTTTGAAGTAATAGATGGAGTTCAGTTACTATTGTAAAGTCTTTGATGGAAGTTAAGTCTTGCAGTTCTCGTTTGGGCCCAGTGCACACTTTCAAACTTGTTTCGCTGGTCTTCTGTCTTGCGACTTAAGTTACTTCTGTGGGTCCCTGGAACTTTGCATGCGAGAGAGAGGAGACCTTCTTCCTTGAAGTTCAATTACAGTTTCCTCCAAAACGTGTTCTCTGAACACAATTCAATTAACGCCAGGTTGGCCAGCAGGTTAGTCATGTGACTAGCTCCTTTTTTAAAACAGCCTTGCTTGCGAGGTTTATGGATTCCTCAGAGCTTACCAGACACTGTCAGTGGGGTGGGGGGGATGGCAGTGGTGGCTCTTATACATTCAATGACTCTCAAGAGGTGGTAGAGGCAGGAACCATCATATCATTTAAGAAGTATTTAGATGAGCACTTGAAATGCCATAGCATACAAGGCTACCGGCCAAGTGCTGGAAAATGGGATTAGAATAGGTAGGTGCTTTATGGCCAGCACAGACACGATGGGCTGAAGGGCCTGTTTCTGTGCTCTATGACTCTTTGACTCTATGACTCAATGTATCTTGATCATCACTATTGACAAAACCCATCTGGCTAATTGAATCTGGGAGTACTCCCATTGTCTCCCCATACAGCTGTCTTTTAGAATGAAAATGAGTAGCCATGTTTTCAGCCACTATTCTGTGTTGTTTTTTAAAACAAGTTATTTTCAATGTGCAGTAAGCATTCAAATTATGTTCCATATGATGAAATTAATATATTTCCATCTGGCAGGTGTGGTTTCCTTCACAAAGTGCTTAAACACCCTATCACACTTCCACTTACTGAGCCGAAGATTGAGGCCAGTAGTTAGATGGGCATTAGTAGGGTAATGGGATAACAATGTAAGTAGAAACAGAGAAAAGGAGTTGACAGGAGTTCTTTTTATTGGTTTTTCTGATGACAAGGCAGTATTCACTGGCTGTGCCTAGTTGCTCTGAGGGTGTTAACACTCAAACACAGAATATGGAACTGGAGTCGCGGGTATGCTGGGCTGCAGAGGGGTGTCAGGATCCTTTCTTTGAAGGACATTATTGAACCAATTTGGTTTGCATGACAATACAGTAGCTGATATAACTTCCTTTTTATTATATTAGCCCATGAATTACTCGTTTTTAAATAAAAATAAGGTTTTCAACTTGTCATACAAGAACACAAAAAATAGGAGCAGAAGTAGACCATATGGCTCATCAAGCCTGCTCCTCCATTCAATATGACCATGGCTGATCTTGGGCTTCAATTCTTATGGTACGTTTTGAAATAAAAAATGAATACCGTAATCATTAAACCACATTTAATTTTTATTTTCAAGTTTCCTCCCTCGGTCACCTTCCTTCCAACACAGTCCATTACCTATAGATAGTTCCACTGATATTCTCCCCTTTCATTAAGTGCTCAGTCTGACTGCATTCAGAATCTAGGGATGCTCCTCTAAACCTTGCTGCTTACTAAAAAGATGCTCCTATGCTACTGTCTCAAAGTGAGAGGTTGCAACGTTCGCAGGCAAATCCTTAATCTGTTCAATAGAACATTCCCTGGTCTGCTATTTTAGTGGCAGCATTTGCCTGTTTAAAACAAATGGGTTAAAATCAGAGGGGAGCTGAGGGGAATGTCTTATGCCTGAGTTACAGCTTGTCTGCCAACTCCTCCAACAGCTTATATGAGTTCAGTTTGCAAAAGGAAACCATCTCCCTCCATTAGCTGAACTCTGGGACAGGATTTTTATTAGTTCATGAGGGCGAGAAAGGGGGCGGGCGGTCGCTTAAGCCCGCCCCTCAATTCGGCATGCTGGTTTCCTGATGCGAAACCGGCACGCTCTGAGTTTAAAGGTAGAGTTGGGTCAATGCAGATGGACATTTAAGCTCTTTACTGAGCTTGTTGTTAACTCATTAAAGGGCCAATTTTGTATTTTCTTTCTCAGGTGCAGGTTCAATGCACCATCAGAACCACGACAGGCAGTGAGCCTGAATGGCGGGACAGAAGCAAGAGGCAGCATTTAAATAGGAAGGCCCAGAGAAGGCCTTCATTCATAGGCAACTAGTTGTGCTCAGTGGGAAGGATTACCTTTCACATTCTGCACTCTTGACAAGGGCATTTTCGGGGGTTGAGATTGGTGGTGGGGGGTTGGGGGTTGGGTCCTTCTGCTAATAGGTCTCAGAGGCTCATGACAGGGTGTGTCATGTGGTGGGGTAGTTCAGGAAGACCACATTCCATTGCCAACAAAGGAAGGGCATTAGAGGAAATGGGATCAAGCTTCTCCAAGCTTGTTCTGACCAGTGATAAAGAGCAACATCTTTTGGAGCAGAGGCAGACACGGGGGTGAGGAAAGAGTGGCAGGAAGGTTCCAGACTGTACACCTCACAGAATCTTCACCAGCACACTCCATCACTCTGCCAACCTCTACCTCCCATTCTTCTGCGTTTCGATAACATGAAATTGAAACACACAAAGCAGCCTCAGTACAACAACTTTCCGAGTGTTTTATTGCTTAACATTTCCCTATTACTTAGAGTAGAAACATACATGTGACCCACAAAGTGACATGACCTCCGCTGACGGCCACTACTACGAGGTGCTCCCATTGTGGCTCAGGATGAGGTTGGAGCTGAATGCTTGCTATTGCCAGGGAGCACCTCCAAAGGCTGCTGCACTGAAAGCTCTGCGGGAGCAGCTCCTGTCACATACCATGACTTCACAGATGCTTTGCTCATCGGAAGGGCCATGGAGGTGGATGATACTGATAATGGAGCCCCATGTGGGGTGGCCCCCTCATCACCATCTGTCACCTTCTCTTCTCTTTCATGGCGCCCTTGATCATTGGATGGGACCACCAGCTAGAGCGCAGTTGGCATCCACTTGCACCATTTGCACCACTGACTGGTCAATGCTACAGACTCAGGCATGCATTCTGTGCATGTCAGTGCACTGTTCCAGCATCGACTCTGACTGATCCTGCATATGGCTCTCCATGAGGTTGGCCACTGTCTCAATGGAGGAATTCATCCATTCAAAGCACTGAGACATTGTGGAGTACATGAGATGAATGGACTCCTCCATTGTCAGCCCATGACTCCGCAGAGCCTCAGGTACCTCCGACATGCGCACACACATTTCACACTAGTTCTCCAGGTAGAGCTGCCTGTTTCATGACAAGGCTCTGCATCTCCAGCCTGCTGAGCAGGGCTGCTCCTGCCCTCCATCCTGTCAATAGCTGAATCTGCCTCCTCTAAGTTCTCCAGCTCTGATGTGTGGTGTGCTTCACCCTGTGCCATTATATCTAATAACATGCAAGGATCCACCGAGGTGCGAGTTTCACGCTGGTGGAGGGGGCGCAAGCAAGATGTGATGGTGCAGGCTCTGAAGTGTGGTCACCCTCTAACTCCTTAGGAAATTTGTCTGGCCTCCTGCCCCTTTGCGACTGTCCCTGTGGGAGACATAAGAGCAGATGATTATAAGAGATTAGGGCAGTCAACAGATGCTTACACTGTTAAAAACAATGAAATGACAGCTTAAGTATTGACAGCTTGTTGCATGGGGAGCATTGCCATGCATCCCCTGAACATGGAGATGTTGAGATGTTTTCACCCTGTCTAGGGTGGATCCCCATTTCTCCATCCCCGTGGCTTGACACGCTGGCCAGCTCCTCAAAGTGTGTCAGCGATGCTGTCCGTGGCACCCTCTCGTTCTCCTTGGCGTTCAAGTCCCATTTGGCCTGCAAGGTGAATAAAGATGCAGTTAGGAAAATGCCTCTCTCCCTCACCACTCACAGCTTTTCAATCACATAAGACGTTTCTGTCTGAATTCCAGCCTCCTGTTCAGCAGCACAAGAGTTCTGACCTATGCTTATGGGTCATCAAGGCTGTTGTGCACACATCTCTCCCATGGTCAGGGGAACTCTATGCTCCTTCAGGATGCCCCTCGCTTTTGCACTCTGGTGACTGCTGACCGGAAAGCATGCCAGCTGGGTCTTTGGACTTTCCAGACATGGGAAGGTCATTGAAATGTTTCCAGCACTGCACCCAGTTCCTCCTCACCACTCCTCTGCTGCTGACCTCGCTAGCCACCTCCAGCCATGCCCTCTTGGTGCACCTTGCAGGTTTAGTTGCCACTGACGGGGAACATCCAAACTATCTGTCTGTGATTCTGTGATCAGAATAAGGTTATTTTTTAAATTTTAAGAATCTCTAAGACTATTTATTACCTGCGAGACTGAGACTCCACAGTTTCAGTTGTTCCCTTTCTGGACCTGAGAGGTCGAGTGGCATTAAAAGAATGTAAATCTTGTCATTAAAATGGTACCTAAACTGTTAAGTTCTAGCCCTAACTATCTGTGGAAAGTTTAATTGGCAATCAATGCACATCTGCAGCAATTTCTTAAAACTCATGGTGAGGTTGAGGGTGAACTGCAGCTTTCACGAGGCTAACAGTGAAGAAACTGTCCAGCAGCTAGCGGTGGTTCGCAGCTAACAGCATATCCCTACCTCACTACAAATGATTGGGTAACTAATAACGCCATGCATGTTAAACTGCCCGGTATTTTGCCGGAAAATTCTGTCCCAGTGCCTTGTGGAAGAAGTTGACAGTCTTTTTTTTGCAATAAAGTGATTGTAAAACATTGTAGGTAATTCAATTATTGCACTTAAAATGCAATAATTTGAATAATGCAATAAATGAATAATCCATCATTTTGTGTAAAGATTTTAAAAAATCCTGTCATACCATTTCCTGCCTCACGAACAAGCTGTGTCAAAGTTCCTCTGAACACAGGTCTCATTAACAAATTCTCTTTCCATCACAATCTCCTCTCTGCTACACTGACAGGCTCAAGTACTTTGTGGTTCTTCTTCTGACAACTGCAACTAGAAGGTTGGATGTTCTCCTTCATCATTCACGATTACACTGACCTTCCACAACCTTCAGACTGTTGAACATTTTCTTATTAATTGCATTTAAGCAGTGATTGAAGTCAGAGTTTCAAGAGTTATTCTTACTAATGTTACACACCCTTTGAACCCTGTCTTGCAAAATTCTAAGCCTGACTGCAGATTTTGACACTAAGCCTATGATTAAGGATTTAAGGAGTACTTGATCGTAGTCACAAGTAGGAGCATAGAGACCCAAGAAGAGGTGTTTCTGCAATATATATGGGACACCAGGTTCAGTTTGATAGAATTTTTCAGGTTATTCTTGGAGCCCCTGGGCTGAATTTTATCCGGGCGCATGCTGCACAGCGGCACCCTTTCAACTCAGTACGGCACCCGCATTTGGCGGCCGCCGCAGAGCCCCCGTGATATTACGCGCGGGAGCTCATTAGAATCACGGCGCCGAGCCGCCCTCCCCATGTTACATGGGGACAGGCGAGACATTCAGCGTAGTGACAGAGTTTTTGACAGTTGTGTAGCAGATGCAGGGACCCTATTTTAAGCGCCCCACCACCTGCTTCCTGACAGCTGTCAAAGAATACTTACCTGACTACTGAAGAGTGGGGCTGCTGTCAATCTGGCAGAAAAGCAGAAAGTGCTGCAGAAATCCAGCAGGTCAGGCAGCATCTGTGGAGAGAGAAGCAGAGTTAACTTGTCCAAGTTCACAGGCCTGAAAGTTAACTCTGCTTCTCTCTCCACAAATGCTGCCTGACCTGCTGAGTTACCCCAGCACTTTCCACTTTACTGCCATATACTTATCCTGCTGTGTCCCAATATCCTGTGAAGTTGCGATCCTCTTCTCCCACTCAAGTGTAACATTCTTTTTTGTAGGCGTGCCACACCTGGCTGAATAATCTTAATTTTGCACATTCCTGGACGTGAGATTTAAATACACCATAAAAGGTATTACAGAGAACACACTGACACAAATGGGAATGCATGGGTGTCACAGCAATGTAAATACGTCTTTCACTAAATGTTCCTCACAAACATGTGTGTTCTTTTCTCTCTGTGAATGATGTGTGCCAGCATGTAACGCCAATGTCACATCCCTTTGCACCATTGGCCCTTCAGGCGAGCCAACGTATACAATAACATCATTGCCATGCCACCATTACACATGAACGTCTCCATGGATGCAGTGACATGGACATTGACTCAGTCAGCTGATGCCTCTAATAGTTTATACAGGGATGCTGCAGATGTGGACTGGTGCACAGCAGGTGAGTGAGGGTGATGTGTGGCTTGCAGAGATCATGTCGGTTCCTATGGTGCAGACAGCCTTTGTCTGATAAGCCACTTACGTACATCCCTAGCTCACTGCTAGCCCTGCGTGCAGAGCCTGGGTGCCATCTGCCCTCCCATGCATCTTTCATGTTGCAGGTCCTCAGCGTCCTCATAGTCCGAGGAGGAATCCTGTTGACGTCTCTCCTCATCATGCCAGGCCTGGCCCCTATTGGGTGAGTAGTTGTGCAGAGCAGCAAAGAAAGGAGCTGGCCTTTTCGGCCCGTAGTACAGGGCATCACCCTATCCATCCAGGCATTGGAGGTGCTCTTTCAGCATGTCGATCTCCTGCTCAATGGTGGCTCATGTAGCTCAGTGGCTGGCGTTGTATCTCTCCTCTGCAGCAGTGGTGGAATCTCTCACTGGTGTCGGGAGCCATGTCTGCAAAGGATAGCCCTTATCTCCAAGAAGCCACCCCTCCATCTCAGCCAGTTCAGTAAACAGTGGTGGCAGCCGGGACTGGCGCAAGACCCAGGTGTCATGGCAGCTGCCTGAGAAGCAGTCAGACATTCACTGCAAGCATCTGCGGTGTTCACATACCAGCTTCACCTAGATTGAGAGGGCTCCTTTAATGTGACGTCTGCTGGTGGTAGACTGGCGGGAGGCCTGCTGTCCACGAGTGCAGTCTATGAACATTACAACCTATGGTTCTCCAGCAATGGTGCCAGAACCTATGGCCCTCTGGGCTTGGCTGTGAGAGTCCGTTTTGAAACAGACATCCTCACTGGCCCTGCGGTGCAGGGCATTGGTGACCTCCCTGATGCAGTGGTGCACTGCTGACTGTGTGACCCCAGAAAGGTCTCTGGTGGGCCCCTAAATGGCTGCAGAGTCAGTAGGCTTGAGAACCGCTGCCACTATGAGGAACAAAGGCATGGGATGTCCACCGGAGCCCAAGGGCTGCAGGTCATCCTCGAGCAGGGCACAGAGACGTGTCACCACCCTCTCTATATGCGCAATCTCCTCTGACACTGTTGCTCTGATATCCGATGGTATGTCATGTGGGGCCTGTAGTTGCACGGCAAACATAATGGCAGGCTCTCCTTGGGGGCTGCTGCTCTTGACTGGGGGCCTCTACGTGGATCGCGCCTGCCTGTTAGTATTGCCTCTGATGCATGCGGATCCTCACGTGCAGAGGATCACACAATGTAGGATGAGCCATACCTATTTTCATGTGATAAAGAAAGTTGAACCCTGCCTGTATTCAAAGGTTCCTAACAGGGCAGGGATTGATGTTGACAGGTACATCAGCTGCTTTCCTGGATCAACTATGTGGCGTGCCATGGCATTGCCCATCTTGGCCAACACTCTGAGTGGTACAGCATGACCACATCAAGATCCTACCAGCTGAATCGATTGCCCCCACCATCCATATAATCTTAATACTCCTGCCCTTTCTGGCACCCTCCCCGCACACAGGGTTCCTAGTGTGCCATTGCCCCCTCACAAACACAGAGCATACACTGTTCACAGAGTGATGGTACACAGTACCTGATGCCAGCAGAGCTTTCCTTCCAGTAAGCCTGGTCTCTCCTCTCTTCCAGAATGCAGAGTTCGACCCCTGAATATCCCCCCTCCCTCCTCCCTTTAGGAATGCAGAGTGAAACCCCTGGATAACCGAACGTAACTTCACTGGCACCAACTTCTGCCTCTGAAGGACCCGCTGGCTTTTCAAATCGTGAACGGAACGGCACGTGATAGCCGCCTGTTCAGTGAAAAATCCGGAAGTATCACTGGAGAGGCGGTAGACTGCATAATTAGCAAAGCTAAATACTCTTTACCATATGCAAATTGTGGTGCCGCTGCCATGCAGTGGGGGGGGGGCCGCACTGAGGTCCCGCCGCCGCCGGTAATATGCGGTGGGCCCTTCTCGACGTCGTGGGCCTCTCCCCGTAGCATTTTACCGGCCCCCGTGTCATGACCCGTGGTGTCGAGGGGCTGGTAAAATTCAACGCACTGTAACTACATTGACAGAGTCTTGGGCATAAGCAAGAGTGTCATCAAAGTACAACAAAGCTCTTTCAGTACATGCTACAGAAGAGTTTCAAATATTCATGAGTTCACTAATCTGACTGACAATATAGTTCATTAGAAGCTGGCTGAGCGTGTCTACCCTGAGGCACAGTGTGGCTTTCGAGCAGAGAGACATGCTGTTCTCCCTTCGTCAGCTACAGGAGAAATGCCATGAACAACAGATACTTCTCTACATTGCTTTCATTAATCACACCAAAGCCTTTGACCTCGTCAGCAGACGTGGTCTCTTCAGACTACTAGGAAAGATCGGATGTCCACCAATGCTACTAAGTATCATCACCTCATTCCATGACAATATGAAAGGCACAATTCAGCATAGCGGCGCCTCATCAAACCCCTTTCCTATCCTGAGTGGCGTGAAACAGGGCTGTGTTCTCGCACCTACACTGTTTGGGATTTTCTTCTCCCTGCTGCTCTCACATGCGTTCAAGTCTTCAGAAGAAGGAATTTTCCTCCACACAAGATCAGGTGGCAGGTTGTTCAACCTTGCCCGTCTAAGAGCAAAGACCAAAGTACGGAAAGTCCTCATCAGGGAACTCCTCTTTGCTGATGATGCTGTATTAACATCTCACACTGAAGAGTGTCTGCAGAGACTCATCGACAGGACTGCGGCTGCCTGCACCGAATTTGGCCTAACCATCAGCCTCAAGAAAATGAACATCATGGGACAGGAAGTCAGAAATGCCCCATCCATAAATATCAGCGACCACGCTCTGGAAGTGGTTCAAGAGTTCACCTACCTAGGCTCAACTATCACCAGTAACCTGTCTCTCGATGCAGAATTCAACAAGCGCATGGGAAAGGCTTCCTCTGCTATGTTCAGACTGGCCAAGAGAGTGTGGGAAAATGGCGCACTGACACGTAACACAAAAGTCCAAGTGTATCAAGCCTGTGTCCTCAGTACCTTGCTCTACGGCAGCGTGGTCTGGACAACGTACGTCAGCCAAGAGCGACGTCTCAATTCATTCCATCTTCGCTGCCTCCGGAGAATCCTTGGCATCAGGTGGCAGGACCGTATCTCCAACACACAAGTCCTCGAGGCGGCTAACATCCCCAGTATATACACCCTACTAAGCCAGCGGTGCCTGAGTTGGCTTGGCCATGTGAGACGCATGGAAGATGGCAGGATCCCCAAGGACACATTGTACAGTGAGCTCATCACTGGTATCAGACCCACCGGCCTTCCTTGTCTCCGCTTTAAAGACGTCTGCAAATGCGACATGAAGTCCTGTGACATTGATCACAAGTTGTGGGAGTCAGTTGCCAGCGATCGCCAGAGCTGGCGGGCAACCATAAAGGCGGGGCTAAAGCGTGGCGAGTCGAAGAGACTTAGTAGTTGGCAGGAAAAAAGACAGAAGCGCAAGGGGAGAGCCAACTGTGTAACAGCCCCAACAAACAAATTTATCTGCAGCACCTGTGGAAGAGTCTGTCACTCTAGAATTGGCCTTTTTAGCCACTCCAGGCGCTGCTTCACAAACCACTGACCACCTCCAGGCGCTTACCCATTGTCTCTCGAGACAAGGAGGCCAAAGAAGATAGTTCATTAATAAAGATTGTGTTTTGTAGGTAAAGTGCATGTTGAATGAGCTCCCTCAGCAGGGTTGAAAATGATCAGGAGCCATCTGAAGAACAATTCCTTGGAAGTAGATTTAAACCTTTACAAATACCCTGTCCAACTTTAACAAGGCAACAGGCAGTGGCTGATTGCTTTTTATTAGTTTAATAACTGCATGGGCTCGAACTGCTGCATTTTCTTCTCTTCCTCAACCAAGGTACAGTTTCCCCTTTTCACTGGTAAAAGGAAGTTTATAATTTGGCAAGATGTACCGATTTTGTCTGTTGTATTTACAATAATTCAGCCTGCAATCTCAAAGCCAAGAAGCAATGTTGAGCCTATACAAAACCTAAGTAAGATCTCAGTTAGCATACTGTGTGGTATTGAGCACTTCACTATAGAAAGGGGCTTTAGAGTACAACACAGTCTCATTAGGATGCTGCCTAGTAGGAGGAGACACAATGACGAAGAAAGTCTTGAAAAATTGGGGCTTTTTTTTAAATGAGAACAACATATATTACATATGTCACTGACCCGAAACGTTAACTCTGCTTCTCTTTCCACAGATGCTGCCAGACCTGCTGAGTGGTTCCAGCATTTCTTGTTTTTATTTCAGATTTCCAGCATCCGCAGTATTTTGCTTTTATATATATTACAGGGCGATGTGATAGAAGTGTTTAAAATTATGAAAGTTTGGAACAGACTAGATAATAGCAGACTTTTGAGTAGTTAAGGGGTCAAGAGCAAGGGACCATGAATATAGGATTAAATGTATGCCATTTCGAACAGAGAGCAGGAGAAACTTCTTCACAGAGAGAGTTGAGGGGCTGTGAAATTCACTTCCAGGGTCAGTGGTTGATGCAGAAACTATGTCAACGTTCGGTGGATGAAGGGAAAGGGAGTGGAAGGATATGGGAGCTGGGTCAGTAAATGTGGTTAGAACAATTATCTGAAGTGGAGGTTAATTGCTGCCATCGACTGGGTGAGTGAAATGGCCTGTTTCTGTGTATTTCTAGGTACACTTTATTGCTTCCATATCTCTGTGTGATTATAAAGTGTTATCTTTAAATGACCATTTGTGCATACAAATTCAGTTGAAGTGGATCTGATTAGATTTATCATACTGGACTCAATTATATGAAATGAAAACAGAAAATGCTGGAAATACTCAGCAGGCGGGGCAGCATCTGTGGAGAGTGAAACAGAATTAACTCTATTTCTCTTTGCACAGGTGCTGCCTGACCTGCTGAGTATTTCCAGTATTTTCTGTTTTTATTTCAGATTTCCAGCAGCTGCAGTATATTGCTTTTATATGCAACATGTGTTGAACTGTTTCTTGACTGTGATTGAGGAAAACATCTCTTGGGGGTTTGAGGGCATCATTTAATTGGTGGCTTGTCTGCATTTTATTTAGATCTTTGATTGGTCCTTTAAATTTGAAAAGAGAGCAATTTTCCTCCTCTTGTGAAAGTGGTAACTTAGGTTGGGGGATGGTTCCACAGAAGCCCTCTGAATGATTTATCCACTTTTGCTGTAGTGTCCGCCGAACCAGTCTCCCTTGTTAAGATCAGTTAATCCAGTGTAGAACAAGGATCGAAACTGGAAACTTCTATAATGGTCTGTACTGGCTCAATACAACACCAAGTGGTGCATATACTGGTTCAGTCCATCTATTTTAAAAGACATGCATCTAATTTATTTCTCTTTTTATCACTGGCTTGCAGGGCGATAGCAAGAAGATGGAAGAAGCTAATATATACTCAAAGCTGCCGTCCACCCGCCAGGCCTCCGATTACAAAGGCTCTACACTCAGCCGCAGCAACACTACTCTAGGTGGAGGCCTTTCCAGCAGTTCCAGAGACACCTTTGTCATTGCAACCCTCGTGTGCTCCACAAAACTCACACAGAACGGTACACAGATATCAGAGTTTCTTCTCAAGTCAAACCGTACAGTGGCCGCTGTCGGGGAGTCAGATGTGAGAGGGCAGTTGTGATGTAGTTTAAGAGATCCATGCAAAAATAGTGGTCACAAGGGCTGGCCAGTTCACTACAGTCACTACATTGCTCAGATATCCATAGAATTATATAAGCAATCCGGAAAAGAAAGGACTTGCATTTTTAATATGCCTTTTAGGTCCTCAGGATGTGCCAAAGAGTAATGCAGTCAAGTCCTTTCTGAAGTTTGGTCGCTGTTGTAATTCTACAAATTCAAACACAACCCTAGTTACTGTTACATTTCTTTGTAACTGGTTTATCCTGATTTACTTTTGTTTGTCAGGAGGTTTGGCAAAGGGCTATTCTTGGTGCTGTTGCCTCATTGCTGGATCGGTCCTAAATCAGATCCCCGAAATCTGTTAAGACCAGCAATTTGAGACAGTAGGGAACTAATGGGAACATTCATTTACTGTTACATGACTCCCCACCCTCCCCTCATAATACACTCCTATGTAGTCCACGGAGACAAAAAGCTTGGACAACATCTTTTTATTTTGAATTAAAGCATCTAACAGAGGAAGATAATTGACCAGCTTTTGGCCCTGCAACATACTGAGGGGCAGCACAGCATGACTGGCTGGTAGCATAAGCAGTTAGTTTTCAATAATGCAGAAGCCACTTGACATGCATTCCTTTAGCACAATACATGAATCATATCAATAATGTTTTTTAATTAGATTTTCAGACACACAAAGCGTTTTTCTTGATACCACAGTGAAGAGTGAGATGTAGCACTCCAATTTTTTTTTCGAATGTCAGTCTGAAGCTGTTGCTCATAATCATTCTCAGTTTTGAGACTAAGCACAAGGATGAATGGGAGATCCCATGGTCATAAGTTTGTGTGTTGGTGTACGTGTCACAGGCATATGGCATTTTAACACACATACAATGCCAATAATATTTGCATTACTATTTCTACTGATTCTTTATGTAATACTGAAACATCACAAAAAAGAAATGCTGCAGTGGGAAATAAAATGCCTTTAGCAAAACTCTCGTAGGCATCACTCTTGTCTTTTGGGCCAAAAGGTCATGAGTTCAAGCTTGACTCCAGCACTTGAGCACATGATCTTTCTTGACTCTTCGGTGCGATACTGAAGAAGTGCGGTACTATCAGGGAAGCCCATGCTTCAGGGGAGATGTTACACTGAGGCCTCGTCTACCTGTTCAGGTGGGTGTAAAGGATCCCAGGGCAACATCTGAAGAAGAGAAGAGAGTTCTCCTAGTGTCCCAGCCATCTATTTGGGCCTCCTTCAAATTAACTACAGCAAAAAATGGATGTTGTTTACGATAGAATGGTTGCTGCAATTAACCGCATCAGAAGTCATCACATTCAAAAATAATCCTTGATATGAAACACTTTGAGATGATATGATAAAGAACAAAGAACAGTACAGCACAGGAACAGGCCATTCAGCCCTCCAAGCCTGCGCCGATCTTGATGCCTGTCTAAACTAAAACCTTCTGCACTTCCGGGGTCCAAGTGCCATATAAATTGACTTTATTTTTTGCAGAGTCAGTACGCATGGTACAAAAACTCTTTTGTCCCCGCATTTATCAACTGTGTGAAAAAATATTCTGTGCAACACAGCTTAAGTTAAATTAGAAAATGTTGGAACATTAGAACATCGATCTGAAACATTAACTCTGTTTCTCTCTCACTTGATGCTCCCTGACCTGCTGAGTGTTTACCAGCATGATCTGTTTTTAATTCAGATTTTTCAGCATCTGCAGCATTTTGCTTTGGACTTAAGTTGAACCACATTGAAAGGCACAGATAATCATTGGTGCTTTCTTTTCTACAGTGGGCTTACTGGGCCTTCTGAAGTGGAGAACCAAACCTGAGCTCTTGCAAGAAAATTTGGAGAAACTGAAGATAGTGGATGGAGAAGAGGTAGTTAAGGTATGGTCAGTTGTAGCAATCAATCAGAGACATCTCTGTCTCAGAACTTCTCAATAGCTTTCTGCTTCTCTCCTATTTGTTTGCCACATGGTTCTTAACACCAGTTCATCTTCAGTCAAAATCCACCAAGATCGTATCTGAGAGCTGGTTTGGAGTCAATTATCGTAGTTAAGTCTGTCCTGTGGGAAGGTGCCTGAGTGGCAAGGATTTGCATCCTTATTGGCCCCCTTCCTGGGCAAGTTGCAACTTCCCATCGAGTATTCCTTCCAAACAGCAGGACTGAATTCCAAGTCCGTACAGTGAGCTGAGTGGATTTTATCCATGATTCAACCATCACCTATTTGTCCCCAAGGGGATGAATAGTCGACTCATGTTCCGAGGTCCCGATGCCTCCACAGAATACTTATAAATTGAAATGATATTTTTTGCACCAAAATATTTGAAATATGTAATAATTAAAATTAAGCAATGCAAGTGACAAGTAGGATTTCAGTGCTAAGATCAATGACCAGATAATGTGAATTAAATAACTTTGCATCAAAAGTGTACTGTAATGTTACATGACATGTTTACAAATTGTCAACACATAAGCTCCAAATTTGAGGTCAGACTATCTATGATGTCCAAATTTAAATGAAGCAAAGACAAAAAAAAACTCAAGGGTGAAAATGTACACTATTTTAAATATTTGCAGTAATAAACACATCATGCTCAAGAATATTTTCTATTTGCTTCCTCAGACACACTTATTAAGAAATCATTCTCTTTGCTACAGATTTTTGGAACCTCACATTTGTTAGGTAATATCATATTACTTCGATTGATCAGTTTTCAGAAAGGAGACCGACTTCAATTATTCTGAATCTCTCTTAAAACTGCGGAACTTTGTAGTTCTTCATTGAATCTACAGGCTTTTTAAAACCCCAGCTTGGTTTCTTGATTCATCTTTTTCAACTCTCCCATTCTTATGAAAGAAGCAGAAAGGAAGGATAACTCAGGAGTTATTATTAGAGATGTTGGAAATCATGAGGGTAAGAAAGCTAGCAAAAAGGCACTTTACCTGAATGCTCGTAGCATTCGTAATAAGTTTGATGAGTTAACGGCACAAATCATCACGAATGAATATGATTTGGTAGCCATTACGGAGTCATGGTTACAGGTTGGTCACGACTGGGAGTTAAATATCCAGCGGTACCAGACTAGTCGGAAGGACAGACAGGAAGGTAAGGGAGGTGGTGTAGCTCTGATATTCAAGGACAACATCAGGGCGGTGCTGAGAGATGATATAGGTTCTATGGAGAATGAGGTTGAATCCATTTGGGTGGAAATTAGTAACTCTAAGAAGAAAAAGTCATTGATAGGCGTAGTCTATAGGCCACCAAATAATAACATCACATTGGGGCGGGCAATAAACAAAGAAATAACTAATGCCTGTAAAAATGGTACGGCAATTATCATGGGGGATTTTAATCTGCATGTAGATTGGTCGAACCAGCTCAGTCAGGGTAGCCTTGAGGAGGAGTTCGTTGAGTGTATCCGTGATAGTTTTCTTGAACAGTATGTAATGGAACTGACGAGGGAGCGAGCTATCCTAGATCTAGTCCTGTGTAATGAGACAGGAATAATTAATGACTTCATAGTTAGGGATCCTCTTGGAAGGAGTGATCACAGTATGGTTGAATTTAGAATACAGATGGAGAGTGTGAAGATAAAATCCAATACCAGGGTCCTGCGCTTGAACAAGGGGGACTACAATAGAATGAGGGAGGACTTGGCTAGAGTAGACTGGAAACAAAGATTTTATGGTGGGACAGTTGACGAGCAGTGGAGGACTTTCAAAGCAATTTTTCAAAGTGCTCAGCAAAAGTATATTCCAGTGAAAAGGAAGGACTGGAAGAAAAGGGGTAATCTGCCATGGGTGTCTAAGGAAATAAGGGAGGCTATCAAATTGAAAGAGAAGGCATACAAAGTGGCCAAAAGCAGCATGAAACTAGAAGATTGGGAAAACTTTAAAGGTCAACAGAGAGCCACAAAAAGGGCTATAAAGAAAAGTAAGATAGAACATGAGAAAAAACTAGCACAGAATATAAAGACAGATAGCAAAAGTTTCTATAAATATATAAAACGAAAAAGAGTGGCTAAAGTAAACGTTGGTCCTTTAGAGGATGAGAAGGGGAATTTAGTTATGGGATATGATGAAATGGCCGAGGCATTGAACAGGTATTTTGTATCGGTCTTCACAGTGGAGGACATTAATAACATGCCAGTAATTGACAAAGAGACGAACATAGGTGAGGACCTGGAAACAATCATTATTACGGAAGAGGTAGTGTTGGGCAAGCTAATGGAGCTAAGGATTGATAAGTCTCCTGGCCCTGATGGAATGCATCCTAGGGTACTAAAAGAGATGGCGGGAGAGATAGCAGGTGCACTGGCGATAATTTTCCAAAATTCACTGGACTCTGGGGTAGTCCCAGCAGATTGGAAAACAGCAGATGCGATGCCACTGTTTAAAAAGGGAGGTCGACAAAAGATGGGGAATTATAGACCAGTTAGCTTAACCTCTGTAGTGGGGAAGATGCTTGAGTCTATTATCAAGGAAGAAATAGCAGGGCATCTCGATAGAAATTGTCCCGTTGGGCAGACGCAGCATGGGTTCATGAAGGGCAGATCATGCTTGACAAATCTTTTGGAATTCTATGATGACATTACGAGCAAGGTGGACAATGGGGACCCAGTGGATGTGGTGTACCTAGATTTCCAAAAGGCCTTCGACAAGGTGCCGCACAAGAGGCTGCTGTATAAAATAAGGATGCATGGCGTTAGGGGTAAAGTATTAGCATGGATATAGGATTGGTTGACTGACAGGAAGCAGAGAGTGGGGATAAATGAGTGCTATTCTGGGTGGCAATCAGTCACTAGTGGTGTGCCTCAGGGATCGGTCTTGGGACCGCAATTATTTACAATTTATATAGATGATTTGGAGTTGGGGACCATGTGTAGGGTGTCAAAGTTTGCAGATGACACTAAGATGAGTGGCAGAGCAAAGTGTGCAGATGACTGTGAAACTTTGCAGAGGAACATAGATACATTGAGTGAGTGGGCAAAGGACTGGCAGATGGAACACAATGTTAATAAATGTGAAGTCATTCATTTCGGTAGGAGTAACAGTAAAAAGGATTATTACTTGAATGGTAAAAAGTTGCAGCATGCTGCTATGCAGAGAGACCTGGGTGTCCTTGTGCATGAATCGCAGAAGGTTGGTCTGCAGGTACAGCAAGTAACTAGGAAGGCAAATGGAATTTTGTCCTTCATTGCGAAAGGGATTGAGTTTAAAAGCAGAGAGGTTATGTTGCATCTGTATAAGGTACTGGTGAGGCCGCACCTGGAGTACTGTGTGCAGTTTTGGTCTCCTTACTTGAGAAAGGATGTACTGGCACTGGAGAGGGTGCAGAGGAGGTTCACTAGGTTGATTCCGGAGTTGAGGGGGTTGGCTTATGAGGAGAGACTGAGTAGATTGGGATTATATTCATTGGAATTCAGAAGAATGAGGGGGGATCTTATAGAAACATATAAAATCATGAAGGGAATAGATAAGATACAAGTGGAGAGTATGTTTCCACTGGCAGGTGAAGCTAGGACAAGAGGGCATAGCCTCAAGATTAGAGGGAGCAGATTTAGGACTGAATTAAGAAGGAACTTCTTCACCCAAAGGGTTGTTAATCTATGGAATTCCTTGCCCAGTGAAGTAGTTGACGCTTCTTCTGTAAACATTTTTAAAGCTAAGGTAGATATCTTTTTGAACAATAAAGGAATTAAGGGATATGGTGAGAGCGCGGGTAAGTGGATCTGAGTCCACAAAAAGATCAGCCGTGATCTTATTGAATGGCGGAGCAGGCTCGAGGGGCCGGATGGCCTACTCCTGCTCCTACTTCTTATGATCTTATGATCTTATTATGATCTTTTGAGCCTTGGTGTCATCCTGCACTAGGACCCATTGTCGTCAACTGGGATAACACCACTCCTGAAATGGTGAAAGCATTGAGAGCTGTACCACAGTAAGAGTCAATGGAGCAGTCAGGGAATTGATCCATCGGCAAAATATCCAAGGAAAAATGAACAGAAATGATTCTCTCAGGCAGTGAGTTGTTATGATCTGGAATCCACTGCCTGAAAGCGTGGTGGAAGTAGATTCAATGGTAACTTTCAAAACAAATTTAGATATATACTTGAAAAGGGAAACATTTTCAGGGCTATGGGGAAAAACAGTGGAAAGTGGGAATAATTGGATAGCTCTTTCAAAGACCTGGCACAGATACGATGGGCCAAATGGCCTCTTTCTGTGTTGTATGATTCTATGAATACTAAACTGTCAGCTGCAGATGAACCATATTTTCAACACCAGATAGAGTCCCGATAGTAATGTTTCAGAGCCCGCATGATTTTCAGTCTAAATGAATGACCCTTATGCCCAAATTCCTTAGTTGTGTTCCCACAGCAAGAACTCCTATGCATGGAATATTAAGTCTTCAAATTAACCACAGAATTTACTGCAATGAGATTTGTTCAACAATGCAGTTAATGCTGCCGAGCCCACAATGAGTTTACTCAATGGTTTCTCCAAACTGGAAGCATATAGGGGAATTGAGAACAAGGGGACATAATCTTAAAATGAGAGCTGGGCCATTTAGGAATAAAATCAGGAAGCATTTTTTTGCACAAAAACTAGTGGAAATCTGGAATTCACTAAAACGGCTGTGAAAGCTGGGGCAATTTGAGCTTTCAAAACTGAGATCCAAAGATTTTTGTTAGGTAAGGGAATCAAAGTATATGAAGCTAACGCAGGTAAATAGAGTTGAGGTACAGATCAGTCATGATCTGATTGAATGGCAGAGTAGGCCTGAAGGGCTGAATGGCTTATTCCGATGCCTAATGTATCTACGCCCTTTAACTAGTAGGGTAGATAAGTGGGAACATCTCATTGAAATCTACAAGTAATGCGCTTCAGTATTCTGGAAGATGGACACTACCTGCACAGAGTGTTCATATATTGTGGGGAAGAGCTTGTGAGTTCAGTTTATTATTTCCAAGTGACATGGTACCCATCTTTGGAAATGTTTAGCATGTGATGGCACATCTCTTAGAGGCCGCAAAGGGTAAAGAACATTCAATGTCAAAATAAATCAACATCTCATCTATCACTGTGCACAATTACAGTTCCTCCAGGACACCCTAGATGCACTCTTCAACATCATGATGGAACATTCCCACACAGAGAAGTACGACATCCTCGTTTTTGATGCTTTGGTAAGGCATTTTTACTTTTAACCTTAATAATGCGACTATTGTTATCTCTTTATAACTTTCCACTCTTCCCTTGTGAGAATGAAGTGTTAGAAGGATTTGGAGGTTGATTAGCAGTCAGAGTTCCATTGCAATGCCCATCTTTATAACAGCAGACAGGGTGGTTGGTCTTATACAGCAGGAGGGCTTTATCAGATCCTGTACCCAATATGGTGAGAGGTAGCATCCAGATAAACTGATTGGGAGTATCCCACTGGATGTTAACCCAGAACTTAAACTCGGAGTTCTGGTCTCCAGTTTCCAGGACTGTACGGAGTAGCATTCAACCCCTGCACCTTCCAGCATTGAGGTGTGAATACGACCACTATGCCAAAGGCTATCACCAACATTACAATAACCAACACTGAAGGAATCATGTTTCGACTATGGCAGGAGCTTCACCCTTAAGCAGAGCACAGTTTAGTCCATTTTCCCACCAGTCATTTAAGCATTTAGAAAATCATGCTCAACCCATGCCCAAATTCCTATAATGCACCAGCAGTGGGTAAAACTGCCAGTCTGGAGAGGACAGCCAGAAAATTCTCTCACAAGCCTTGACTTTAGTTAACTCTTAAAGGAAGAGAATGTTAATAAATAAAATCTGGTTTTGCTTTTAAGATAAATTAGTTTGTGAAACAGCTCAGAAATATGGTTCTCTCATGTTTTCCAAACAGTACAATCTGCACATTGGGACAAGGTTATTGTTCTATTAATGATGTTGATGTAGCAATACTGGAGATAGCCTTAATTAAATATTAGCTCCAGATGCTATGCGCTAAAAATGAAGCAAAGTGATTTCTCATCCTGTGACATCCTGCAAAGTTTTCTGTTGTCTGCATGCAAAGAAAGAATTAGAAAATTTGCATTTACATCCAGGAGAGCTTGAAATATGGCTGGTCTTTAAGTGCCTCTGAAGTAGCCTAGCTAGCCACTCAGTTAAAAGAATACCCATTCTCAGGGACCTCTCACCTAAAAATACTGACACTTTACTGGGTACCCCTGCAAATACGGACACACCCTTGTGTACTCCCGCAAAGAATAACACATTCCTGGAGACTCTGCAAATAATGACATACTTGTGGGGACTCCCTGCAAATAAAGACACACTCCTGGGAATCCTTGCAAATAATGACACACTTCAAGCGACCCTACAAATACTGATACACTCCCAATGACACCGCCAATATTTGGCAGCCTCCAGGGATGTCGGAACTGAACTTTGGAAAAACCACTATCAATTGCCGAAAAAAGATATTGCTGTCATTGCAGAAAACTAATTTGAAAAAAATTATTTTGCTGTGACAGAAATAACACACCAGTATATTAGCAAGCACAAAAAAAACTCAAGAAATTGTGATTGACGGGCAGAATCCTAGGACTTGGTTAACCTAGCAATGGCAGTTCGAAAGCCAGTGGCTCCATGTCACTGCACCTCAACAGCTTCAAACAACAGTATACATCAGGCTCCTTTTACAGAGCTGATAGAATGAGCAATAATTGCAGGCGAACAGAGAGACTGCTACAACTTAACAACTGCAAATGAGAGGAAATGTCTTCTAGACCCTTATTAACTAATATATTATTTAAACTAATCTTGAGATCTAGCCTCTTCAATAGATACCTAATTAAGGTCAATTAATCTAATAGCTTCATATGGGGTGTCCTTGCCATTTTAAAAACATTACGTTTCATTTGATCCACTCATCTCAGTGCAGGAATCATCTTCCCTGCTTGCACTAATGCATTAGTGTCCTTTTGGATATCAGAGTGGATACAATCTCAGCCACACACAGAAAATGCCCATTTACAATCTTGCCCCATTCATTCAAACATTGGTCCATAATCTCTCCCAAACCCATTTTTCTTATTTAAATTCACCAAAGTACAACCTGTCAATTTGTAGTCAGACTGAAACTTCAACTTTTTTCACTGAATTTTTGCTCAAGGTGAGAGATGTTAGTCCTGGACAATGGAACTCTTTATATTTCAAATGCCCAGGTCCCAACTTTAGCTTCATGTGAATGAATGGCAAGGTGAGCTGGAAATTCACCCGCTGCTGCAGAAATCAGGCTCAGGCTATTTCAGCTACCCGGCATCATTAATAAGCTGGTGGTTCACTTTCTGCCTTGGTATCCCAAGGAGAGGATAGGCAATTATAACAAGCAAGTCCTTTCTTTCTTTCATTCAATTGGTGCTGTATCTGGAAATTTTACATTGCATATTTGTGCCCCATAGAGACTGCATTAAGACTGCCCAAATTCATCTCAAGTAACAGGCAGGCGGAGGAGAATTTCGAAGCTAATGGTTGCACATCGATAGATTACCAAGAGAAAATGTATAGAAAATGCCCATTTACTACACAGTAGTTACACTGCTGATAAATGGACATGTCTGTGCAAATTGGATTGACCGAAACTGTTAGTGATCGAGTCAGTGAATGTTCTAAGTAAGAACTGTACAGATAAGCACTTTAAATGGAAAGTACTCACTCTTTAACAAGTTCTAGTTACATTTTTAATTGGCCCAGGTATTTAGTTGTTGCAGGACTTTTCCATAACAAGTCTTGGGGGAAAGGGAATGCAGTTAAAAATATAAGAACGAACTGCACAGTTGACAGTGCACAACTCAAGTATCCCTGTGGCTGCCTTTACTCTGCTACATAAAGCTTTGATCATTTATCAGTGAAATGAATGACTTTTAGATTCAGTGGAGGACCAACTTCCTGGAAAATAAAGATAATTATACTCATATAAAAAGAAATCCTTAAATGTAATGGTACTCGGCCTAATAGCTATATAGTTCAATTAATTGTTATAATGATGGGTTTTCAATTGCAATCAACTATAATTATAAAAGCTTTGCACATTACTCATTGGGTAAATGCAACTCCTGGTGTGGTATGAAGATACACCAAAGGAGGAAGAACCCAGATTGTATCTCTAATCTGTGTGTATTATACATTCAGATCTACCATAGACACTGTTTTGGGTTCAGCAGTGTCAGTCGATGACATAAACTGATACCACGTCCCTTTTGGGCCAGAGTTCACTCACACTGTCCAATATCAATCTCTATAATAGCGTAACCCAGGGACTGTAACAATGTGCCCCTTTTGGCATACAAGCTGGATATTGTGCCTTTCGCATGTGTTGTCTTATGTGCAGCTCCAATCTTTGCAAAAATTGGACTGAAGATGCACCTCGTAAGATGAGATGGAAATGAGGCCAGATACGAATGATTAAATTGCTTTATGTCATATAAAGAGCAACAGTACAATCAGACTCATTTCATTCAATCAGTATAATAAGAAAGAAAGAAAAACTTGAATTTATAAAGTGCCTTTCACATCCACAGGATGTCCCAAAGAACTTTACAGCCAATGAAGTATTTTTGAAGTGTTATCACTATTGTAATGTAGAAATATGTCAGCCAATTTGCCCACAGTAAGCGTCCACAAACAGCAATGAGATCACGTTTTTGTGCGTTGATTGAAGGATAAATATTGGCCGGGATACCGGGATAACTCCCCTGCCCTTCTTTGAAATAGTGGCATGGAATCTTTTACATCCACCTGAGAGGGCAGACGGGACCTCAGTTTAATGTCTTATCCAAAGGACGGCACCTTCAACAATTCAGCACTCCGTCACTACTGGAATGCCAGTCCTAGATTTAAAACAACAAATAGCTTTTATGTAGAGTCTTGAAAGTGGTAAAATGTCCCAAGGCAGATCATAATAGCAAACAAAATTTGCCACTGAGCCATATAATGTGATGTTAGGGCAGATAACCACAGGCTTGGTAGGTTTTAAGGCTGAATGAGGCTGAATTTTGTGCCAACGGTGGGGTTCCCGGAGCCAAGCCAAAAAGGCCGGGGTTTGGGAGGGGGTGGAAATCTGCCTTGGCCATTTGGAGCCCTCCTGTGCCATCTAACAGTGCCAGACCAATCAACAGCCCGGTGCCAGGATCCCTATCCCTTTAAAGATGGGGATAGCGCCTCCAAGAGCTGTCGGCCAGGAGCAGTAACCACTGCCAGTACTGCAAGACATCTTGGACCTAGGCCCAGCGCTGGAGCCTGGACCCAAGGTAAGTGAGGCGGGGTTGCTGGGGCAAGAATGGCAGGCCCTGATGAGGGGTGGGGGAGGGGGGGTGTTTAGTGCAGGAGGAGGGGGGTGGTTAACTTATGTGGAGTTTTTCCCAACGGGGCCCCTCCATGGGCCACAGATTGCCCATGGAGGAGGGGATCCCCTTAAGGCTGCAGGGCGGTCACCTTGTTTTACTCGGCGACCTCCCCATGTGGCAGGGGCCCCACCAACGCTAGTTAAATCCCAGTAGCGGCAGGAAGAGGCCCTTAAAGTGGCTGGTAATGGACCACTCCAGGTCCTCAATTGGCCGTTGTCAGCCGATCCTGCCCCAGACTAAATTCTGATGCTGCGGGAAGGCGACGGGCCAACCATCTCTGCTTCCTTTCGCAATTCTATGGGCCCTCCCACGTCCGAACCCATCTCAGGGGGGTCCATAAAATTCAGCCCAAGGAGGGAATTCCAGAACTTAGAGCCGAGGCAGTTGAAGGCATAGCCACCAATGGCAGAGCGATTAAAATCGTGGATGCGTGTGAGGCCAAAATTGAAGGAGAGCAGAGATCTTGGAAGGTTGTAGCACCGAAGGAGGATACAGAGATAGGGAGGGGTATCAACTTGTCTTTGTGTAGTCATACTAGATAATGAAATCATTATACTTCCCCACATGAGTGGTTAGGCTTGCTAACTTACACGCAATACTTATAATTGGTCTCCTGTTTTCTAATCGTCCTGCACCATTTGTTCAGCGTGACTTTTTTTTATTTTGTTCATGGGATGTGGCATCACTGGCTAGGCCAGCATTTATTGCCCATCCCTAATTGCCCTTGAGAAGGTGGTGGTGAGCTGCCTTCGTGAACTGCTGCAGTCCTTGGGATGCAGGTACACCCACAGTGCTGTTAGGAAGGGAGTTCCAGGATTTTGACCCAGTGACAGTGAAGGAACGGCGATGTAGTTCCAAGTCAGGATGGTGTATGGCTTGGAGGGGAACTTGCAGGTGCTGGAGTTCCCATGCATCTGCTGCTCTTATTCTCCTAGGTGGCAGAGATCGTGGGTTTGGAAAGTGTTGTCTAAGGAACGTTGGTGTCCATCTTGTAGCTGATACACACTGCTGCCACTGTGCATCGGTGTTGGAGGGAGTGAATGTTGAAGGTAGTGGATGGAGTGCCAATTAAGCGGGCTGCTTTGTCCTGGATGGTGTCAAGCTTCGTGAGTGTTGTTGGAGTTACACCCATCCAGGCAAGTGGAGAGTATTCCATCACACTCCTGATTTTTACCTTGTATATGGTGGACAGGCATTGGGGAGACAGGAGGTAAGTTAGTCGCCACAAAATTCCCAGCCTCTGACCTGCTCTTGTAGCCGCAGTATTTATGTGGCTGGTCCAGTTCAGTTTCTGGTCAATGGTAGCCCCCAGGATGTTGATAGTGGGGGATTCAGCGATGGTAATGCCATTGAACGTTAAGGGGAGATGGTTAGATTCTTTCTTGTTGGAGATGGTCATTGCCTGACACTTTTCTGGCACGAATATTACTTGCCACTTATCAGCCCAAGCCTTGATGTTGTCCAGGTCTTGTATCTGGACATGGGCTACTTCAGTATCTGAGGAGTCACGAATGGTGCTGAACATTGTGCAATCATCAGGGAACATCCCCGCTTCTGACCTTATGATGGAGGGTGGGTCATAGATGAAGCAGCTGAAGATGGTTGGGCCTAGGACACTACTCTGAGGAACTCCTGCAGTGATGTTCTGGAACGGTAATGATTGATCTACAACAACTACAACCATCTTCCTTTGTGCTAGGTATGACTCCAACCAACAGAGAGTTTATCCCCTAATTCCTATTGACTCCAGTTTCTGTAGGGCTCCTTGATGCCATACTCAGTCAAATGCTGCCTTGATGTCAAGGGCAGTCACTCTCACCTCACCTCTGGAGTTCAGCTGTTTTGTCCATGTTTGGACAAAGGCTGTGATGAGGTCAGGAGCTGAATGTCCCTGGCAAAACCCAAACTGAGCGTCAGTGAGCAGGTTATTGCTGAGCAAGTGCTTCTTGATAGCACTGTCGCTGACCCCTTCCATCACTTTACTGATGATCGAGAGTAGACTGATAGGGCGGTAATTGGCCGTGTTGGATTTGTCCTGCTTTTAGTGTACTGAACCTACTTGGGCAATTTTCCACAGTGTCAGGTAGATTCCAGTGTTGTAGCTATACTGAACAGCTTGGTAGGGGCACAGCTAGTTCTGGAGCACATGTCTTCAGTACTATTGCCAGAATATTGTCAGGGTCCGTAGCCTTTGCAGTATCCAGTGCCTTCAGTCATTTCTTGATATCATGTGGAGTGAATCAGATTGGCTGAAGACTGGCATCTGTGATGCTGGGATCAGGAGGAGATGGATCATCCACTCAACACTTCCGGCTGAAGATTGTTGCAAATGCTTCAGCCTTATCTTTTGCACTGATGTGCTGGGCTCCCCCACCATTGAGGATGGTGATATTTGTGGAGCCTCCTCCTCCTGTTAGTTGCTAAATTGTCCACCGTTATTCACTATTGGATGTGGCAGGACTGCAGAGCTTAGATCTGATCCGTTGGTTATGGGATCACTTAGCCCTGTCTATCACATGCTGGTTCCACTGTTTGGTATGCAAGTAGTCCTGTGTTGTGGCTTCACCAGGCTGATACCTCATTTTGAGGTATGCCTGGTGCTGCTCCTGGCATGCCCTCCTGTACTCTTCATTGAACCAGTGTGCGTTTTATCTCTATTTGTTATCTCCCTCTATTTGCACTCAGGCAAGCATCTGGGAGCTGGTACTTCCAAGATGATAGCATGAGGTGTTTACTGATGACCAAGTCAGACTAATGAATTTGATTATTATTTTTGGTCCTTTTTGGAAAACAATTTTAAAGCCTGGTTCACTGACACTTTAAGCATCTTTTAGAATCATAGAAAGTTTACGGCACAGAAAAAAGGCCACTTGGCCCATTGTGTCTGCGCTGGTCGAAAAACAAGCCACCCAGCCTAATCCCACCTTCCAGCATTTGGTCCGTAGCCCTGCAGGTTACAGTACTTGAGGTTCATATCCAGACACCTTTGAAATGAGTTGAGGGTTCCTGCCTCAACTACGCTTTCGGGCAGTGCGTTCCAGATCCCCACCACCCTCTGGGTGAAAAAATCTTTCCTCATCTCCCCTTTAATCTTTTTACCAATCACTTCAAACCCATGTCTCAAAGTCACTGACCTCTCTGCTAAGGTAAATAGGCCCTTCACATCCACTCTATCCAGGCCCCTCATAATTTTGTGAATTTCAATCAAATCTCCCCTCAGCTTTCTCTGTTCCAAGGAGAACAACCCCAGCCTATCTAATCTTTCCTCACAGCTGCATTTTTCCAGTCCCGGCAACATCCTTTTAAATCTCTTCTACCTTCTCTAGTGCCATTACATCCTTTCTGTAATGAGATAACCAGAACTGCACACAGTACTCAAGTTGTGGCCTAACTAATGATTTATACAGTTCCAGTATAACCTCTCTGCTCTTATATTCTATACCTCGGCTAAGAAAGGAAAGGATTTCATATGCCTTCTTAATCACCTTATTGACCTGTCCTACCACCTTCAGGGATCTGTAGACATTCACTTCAATGTCCCTCATTTCCTCTACACCTCTCAGTATTCTCCCATTAATTGTGTATTCCTATCCCCTGTTTCACCTCTCCAAATGCGTTACCTCACACTTCTCCAGGTTGAATTCCAGTTGCCACTTTTCAGCCCATCTGACCAGTCCATCGATATCTTCCTGCAGTCTACAGCTATCCTCCTCACTATCTACCAAATGGCCAATTTTTGTGTTGTCTGCAAACATCTTGATCATGCCCCCTACATTTACATCCAAATCGTTAATATATACCACAAAAAGCAGGGGACCTAGTACTGAGCCCTGCGGAACCCCACTGGAAACAGCCTTCCAATCGCAAAAATACGTCAACAATGACCCTTTGTTTCCTGCCACTGAGCCAATTTTGTATCCAACTTGTTACATTTCCCTGGATCCAAGGGCTTTTATTTTTTTCACCAGTCTGCCATGTAGAACCTCGTCAAAAGCCTTGCTAAAATCCACGTAGACCACATCAACTGCACTACCCTCATCAATTCTTCTTGTTACTTCTTCAAAAAATTCAATCAAGTTATTCAGACAACACCTACCCTTAACAAATCCATGCTGACTACCCTTGATTAATCCATGCTCTCCTAAGTGACAGTTTATCCTGTCTTTCGGAATTGATCCAATAATTTGCCCACTACTGAGGTCAGACTGACTGGACTGTAATTATTTGGTTTATCCCTTGCTTCCTTTTTAAACAAAGGTACAACATTAGCAGTCCTCCAATCCTCTGGCACCATACCTGTATCCAGTGAGGACTGGAAAATGATGGTCAGACCCTCCGCTGTTTCCTCCCTGGCTTCTTTCAACAACCTGGAATACATTTCATCCGGCTCTGGTGATTTATCCACTTCCAAGGATGCTAATCCCATTAATACTTCCTCTCTCCCTATGTTTATCACATCTAATACTTCACACCCCTCTTCCTTAACTACAGTATTTGCATCATCCCCCTCTTTTGTGAAGATAGACGCAAAGTATTCATTCAGAACCATACCAACATCTTCCGTCCCTACACATACGTTACCTTTTTGGTCTTTTATGGGCCTTACTTTTTCCTTTTTACCTTTCTCCTCTGCTCTTAATGCATTGATAAAACATCTTTGGGGTCACCTTGATTTTGCTTGCCAATATTCTTTCATGCCCTCTCTTTGCTTTCCTAATTTCCTTTTTGATTTCACCCCTCAACTTTCTATACTCCTCTTGGCTTTCTGTAGTATTGAGATCTTGCTGTCTGAAATAACCTTTCCTTTTCTGCCTTATCTTACCCTGTAAGCTCCTTGGCATCCATGGGGATCTAGATTTGGCTGTCCCACCTGTTTTCTTTGTGGGAACCTGTTTACTCTGAACCCCCTGAATCTCTCCTTTGAATGTCTCCCACTGCTCTGACACTGATTTACCTTCAAGTAACTGTTTCCAGTCCACTTTTGCTAAATAACTTCTCAGCTTAATAAGATTGGCCCTACCCCAATTTAGAACTTTAACTCCTATTCTAGCTCTTTACTTTTTCATAATTATGTTAAAACTAACTGAATTATGATCACTACTACCAAAATGCTCTCCCCCTTCCACTCCTCCCTCCTGCCCAGCTTCATGACCTAAAACCAAGTCCAGAACTGTGCCCTCTCTTGTTGAGTTGCTACATACTGGCCAAAATAGTTCATCTGAAAGCACCTTAAGAATTCTGTTCCTTCCATTTTTTTCACACTAAAACTGTCCCACTGAATATTGGGGTAGTTAAAATCCCCTACTATTACTGCTCTATTGTTTTGCACTTCTCAGAGATTTGCCTACATATTTGCTCTTCTATCTCCATTTGACTGTCCCAGTAGTGCGACTACCCCAATTTTGTTCCTAAGCTCAATCCATATGGCCTCAATTGATGATCCTTACAACATATCATCCCTCCTCACAGCTGTAATTTCTTCTCTAACCAAAATTGCCACTCCCATCCCTTTTTATTCCCCTTCCCCCATCTCATCTGTAACCAGGAACGTTGAGCTGCTATTCCTGTCCCTCTTTCAGCCATGTTTCTGTAGAATCTATCTCGCCTGTAACCAGGAACATTGAGCTGCCATTCCTGTCCCTCTTTAAGCCATCTTTCTGTAAAATCTATGATATCATCCTGCCACGTGTCTATCTGAGCCCTCAGCTCATCTGCTTTATTTGCTATACTCGTGGCATTGAACTGAATACCCTTGAGCACTGCCAAACTCTTTTTTTTATTTTCCAATCTTTGGTTCCTCTGCCTTCCATTTTCATTTCTGATTTTGTTCCAACTGAGTCTATCCTCAGGTACCTATTCCCCTGCCAAACTAGTTTAAACCCTCCGCAACCGCATTCACAAAATGTCCCACAAGGAACTCAGTCCTGGCTCTGTTCAGGTGCAACCCATCCAGCCTGTACAGCTCTTTTTCAAATCATTTCATTGGAGGAGTGATCTATAATATGACAGTGACATCACTTGATCTCTGTCAGTGTGATGGTGTAAAGGGTACACTGTGCCCCTGAATTAATGCTAACCAGGGAGCCTGGTTGTGATCTCTATGTACCAACTTGTGCATGTGAATATCAGGTGTCGACTCAGTCATGATGTCCTCCCTGTATGATTTGTACAAAGTCACACAAACTTGTTGACACTCTGCTTCAAGGCTGGCACGGAAGAATTCCCTCTCGAGGTGGTCTGGGACTCTAGGGTCTGTAAGCCACAGAAAGATGATGCCTTAATGGGAGGAAAGAGGAGAAAATTGACCAATGTGATTCCGTGATACTTGTATGTTGAATTAGAATATGGAACATATTAAAAGCATAAGTCTACGGTACAAAATTTACCACTTTCAGGAAAATGAAAATCTCACTGGCACAGTAGTTTTACTCTTTATGACATGGATGTTAAAGAACATTGATGCAGCATTGCAGAGCTTTACTCTGTGGGGCTAGTCTGTCCTTGAAGGGAGAATGAACAGGTGGTAGGACTACAGAATAGTAGCTCCGATTCTCTGATCAGTGCTCCCTGAGAGTGCAGTCCCCTGCTTGAATCATAAAGGCATAGAGTTTACATTAGTTTGTGATCAGCCAAACCAGCATTAAAGACTGAGGCTTTTTAAGTGCAGCTACATCGAGCTTCCGCAATCTATCTTGCTGGTTTAAAATATATCATGCTGGAAGCCAGCCCTGCCCACATAAGTGGCTACGTACCTCGATCAAAATAATAAGGATTTCAGGTTTCCATGGATTGCACCTGTTTGTGACTGTTCGAGGAGCTGCTTCAAATTAAGCTTGCTCTTTTAGGCACCAAGACTGTAGTGGGTCCATTTTAAAAGTTATTTAAAAAAAATGAATTTGCTGAGAAACTTATTAGCATACACCAATGACATTAGTAAATGGTTCCGTATAGTTTGTTAAAGTCGTTTACAATGATATAATGTCAGTTTCCGCACGTGTGGCTAGATATTTATTAAAAATGCTTATTTTTTGTGATAACCCCATTTTCAGATGTATTGATTAAAACAAACCAGGTTACCACTCTTAAAAATTAGTTTGTGCAGAAATTTGAACCGAAATTTCACTTTGGAAAACCAGCACAATTGGGATCCAGACTGACGAATGCACCCGAGATAGAAGTCTACCTCATGGTATTTCATTGTACCTGGCCTGGGAATGTTTGATTAGACAATGTGGGTTTTACTGTGTGGCTAACCTGTGCTGTAGCTGCACTGGAAGTGTTTGATGGGTAGAGGGAGCTTTACTCCATAGCTAACCCATCCTGTACCTGGCCTGGGAGCATTTAACAGGACAGTGTAGAGGGAGCTTTAGGGCAGGATTTCCGTCCCCATAGGGGGGCGGGTACAGAGGTAGGCGGGCACAAAACTTCAGTGCCTGTTTGCTAGCACCATCACTCACCCGGGCCATTTTCCCAGAGGTGGGATCGGGGTTGGAAGGACCCAACCACAAGTAGCAGATAGCCAATTGAGGTAAGTTAATGGCCAATTAAGGACAATTAACAAAGGCTGACTGAAATGATTAGATTCTCTCTTGTTGGAGATGGTCATTGCCTAGCACTTGTGTGGCATGAATGTTACTTGTCACTTAGCACCCCAAGTCTGAATGTTCTCCAGGTCTTGCTGCATGCAGCACAGACTGCTTCAGTATCTAAGGAGGTGCGAATGGAACTGAACACTGTGCAATCTTCAGTGAAAGTCCACACTTCTGACCTTATGATGGTGGAAAGGTCAGATGATGAAGCAGCTGAACATGGTTGGGCCTAGAACACTACCCTGAGGAACTCCAACATGGCAGTTTGAGAATTTGAATGAAGCTGTTAGATTGTCAAAATTCCCACTGGTTCACGAATATCCATTCGGACATGAAATCTGAAATCCTTACTTAGTCGGGCCTATATGTCACTATAGTCTTACCAGTATGGCTGACTTTTAACTGGCCTAGCAAGCCACTCAGTTGTACCAAACTTTCTCAGGGTAACTAAGAATGGACAATAAATGTCAGTGTGGCAAATGGCGCACACATTCCAATGATGAATAACACATAAAGAAACATAGAAATACAATAACCGAGCTCCAAGTTCCCCTTCATCCTTACCTGGGAATCTGCTGCTGTTCCTTCAGCGTCACTGGGTCCAAATTCTGGAATTTCCTATCAGAGACCATAAGAGCTGCAGCAGTTCAAGGAGGAGAACCAACAGCATCTTCCCAGTGATGGTCAAAAAATGTGGCCTTGCCAGCACTATCTACATCCCAAGAACGTATATAAAAAAAAGATGGTTGAACATAAATCCAAGGGGAGGAACAATGAAGAGACCATGAATGAAAACTTCCAGCTCCTTTTGGTGTTCTACTTTGTGAAGACAGTTAAAACATTTATTGAAGTCATTTATTTCAACCATACAAAATTACTTTGCTAGTTAAAGTTTTATGTTAACGAACATTCCCCAATTATCTTTTGTACAATAAAGAACCAAATTACTTGCAGTATATTTCACACGATTAGACCAAATTCAGGAAACAAACCCGAAGCGATCCTGAAGGCTAAACAACAACAGAACCAAAAAAATCCCAGGAAGAACAGGAAATTCATATGTCAGTATTATTTTAATTGGATCAAAACTGGTGTCACTGGGTACCCCATAAATCAGCATGACAAGTACCCCCTTGAACTGAGAAGGGCGCCCCAATAATAAAACATAGTCTCATCACATGGTCCAATCAAACAAAAATGAGCATGAAGTAAAACTAAACTAGGATCTCGTCATGATCAATTAGACAGATCATATCTTGTGGCGCCTGCAGATTGTGAAAGACCTCAAAGGTACCGGTAGGCACTGTATGGCCCTTTCCAGTGCCACCCAGTCCAAGGAAGAGAGGCAGGTAGCCAGTGATCCTGCCCATGGCCCCCACACATCCTAGGCTCGTGAGTGGCTCAGGAGCAGCTCCATGAGAAGCTCCTCTGATATACGAGCCCTCCCCTCTCCACTGTTTGTTTTCAGTATCTCTCAAAAAGAAAGCACTTGCATTTATTTAACTTCTTTCACAACTTCAGGATGTCTCAAAATGCTTCACAATAAAGTATTGTTGTAATATAGGAAACGCAGCAGCCAATTTGTGCATAGCAAGGTCCCACAATAGCAATGAGACAAATGACCAGACATGTGTTTTTTCAGTGACATTGCTCAGGGATAAATGGTGGCCAGGACATCAGGCAGAACTCTTCTGCTTTTCTTCAGGTGGTTCCATAAGATCCTTTATGTCCACCTGAGAGGGCAAATGGAGTCTTGATTTGAAGTCTCATCTGAAAGACGGAACCTCTGACAGGGCAGCATTCCCTCGGTGCACTGAATCTTCAATAAAGAGTTAGTGAAAGATGCTGGTCAAAGGAGACAATGCAGACCCTTTTTGAGAGAAATTATATTAAAAAGAATAATTTCATGTGCTGAACCTGTCCTTTCCCATAGTGATTGTAACATAAACGTTTTTATTTTACAGATATACATTATAGGGCTGATCGCAGACAGGAAATTCCAGCACTTTAATGCTGTCCTTGAAGCCTACATCAAACAGCACTTCAGTGCCACCTTGGCTTATAAGTAAGTTCCGTTGCTGTACCTGCCAGTGCAGTAGCCTTGCTTTTAATTGGGTCATCCTTCACTGTTGTGGGAATAAAATGTGACAAGTTGCAGCAAGATGTTAGACCAACAAGATGTTAAAAATAGGGTTGAGCATTTCCCTCCAGTTAGGTGAGCACTGTTAATAAATGGAGTGGATATTTATGACGACTATTAAGAAAGCTGATAGAACAAGTACATCTCTTCCTCTTCATCTATTGTAGATGTAGCGGAAATGTTTCCACTCATGGGGAATCCAGGACAAGGGGCCATAAATATGATAGTCATTAATAAATCCAAAAAGGAATTCAGGAGGAACATCTTTACCCAGAGAGTGATTAGAAAGTGTATATTACTACGATATCAAGTAGTTGCATCAACATTTAATGGGATGCATTTAAGGGGAAGCTAGATAAATACATGAGGGAGAAAGGGATAGAACGGTATGCTGATAGGGCTAGACGTATTAGGGTAGGAGGAGGCTCATGTGGAATTTAAATACCAATAATGACCAATTGGGTCAAATGACCTGTGTCTGTGTTGTATATTCTATGTCATTCTACATAGTCAACATGGTTTACCCTGAAAAATAAGATCCTCTCTTGTAATAAGCAGATGGGTGCTTGATGGTCGGCGCAGACGGGTTGGGCCTAAGGGCCTGTTTCTGTGCTGTATGACTCTATGACTCCTCTGCTGAAGGCAGTAACTAAATTTGGGGGTATATCTCTATATACAGGGGCAACACTCTCATATCTTTCCCAATAATCATACTTCACACATGTCTGCCAATCCCAACCATCTGGGTTCATGGAGAAAAGCCACTTTGGCAAGATACTAAGAATGGTTGGCATTCATGGAGTGATATCCAACAGGAGTTACCATATTTGAGGGAGGAGGAGAGAAAATTGGAAATATGAGCAAAAAACAAAAAGGTAGAGCATTTCAGATGGTAAGAAGAGCAGTGTCAAGACTGTCACTGGGAACAAATCCAAATGTTTATACCAGGAACACAAGAGTTACTGCAGCTGACCCTCACTGTTGACTGTCAGCATTTCACACAGACTGTCAGCACAGATTAGGACCTCTTTCCCGCAAGCTTGACATCCACCTATCTATGGCACACATTAGCATGAAGAGCAGTGTTGAGTGAAGGTGAGACCAAGTCCAATGCAATGGAAGCCGGATTTTGCTAGAAGTGACATGAAATGACTAATGGGGAATAAATGCCAGTTAAAACAATGGGAATGAATGGTAGTGAAAGATAGGAAATAGCAATGAATAAAGGAGGGAAAGGGAATTGGATGATATTGAAGAGGAAGAGGAATTGGGGTATGGATTGGGGAGTGGTGTTTTGGGGAGTGGATTGGCAGCATTAATTGACAGTGGGCAGAGTGAGTACCACTGAGTCACGGAGACATAGGAGCAGAATGCCAGGTTGAGTTGAGTGCCAGCGTGTGAACCAGGAATGTTAAAAGAGAAAAGGGGGTCTCTGTGAAAGGCCAGCAAATGATTGGTTCTTCCCTTCAATCTTTCACTTACTTTTTATTCCTTCAGTACAAATGAAGGATATTCTGCCACTTAAGGTGGTGTGTTTGCTCTCACATGTTTTGGCTATTTTTAAATTGCCAGCTTGTTGAGGCTCTTTCTGAAATTGTTGGTCTACTTTTGCTGGTTGTTTTAGGTTGGCACGTATGTCAACATTCTGTATTAATTGAGAAGCCATCTGCCTGAAAAACATCTGTGCCGAACCTCAGTGGAAAAGCTTCCAATTCTGCTCCTGTCTTTAGCATAGCTCAATCGCATACAGCTCCTTTATCTGGAGCTTGTTTCTTTGTGCAATTAAGATCAAGTGGCTAGTTAATTATCACTTTACTGATCTTGGAATATTGGATTATGGCAGAATTTTCGAGTTTGTCCTCTGATACCCTGTTGTAAATTCAGGTCTGCCACAGATATTCACTTGAATCAGTCAATTCTGTAAGAGGTCTGAGTGAATTACTTTATATGGTTCTGCATTCCCACAGTATGGTAATGGGGCCTACGTGCGTAATAATGAATCTCAATTGTGATCTGGACCAAATCACCTGGTCTTTCATGTTGTTCTTCAGTCTCTCTGTAGGCAGACTAAGTTAACACTAGGTGAGAAGTTTGATTTGAATTAAAAACTACTTTACTACAGAGAAAGGCAGATGTGCAGAGCAACAGGATGATTCACTTAGTTCAATCAGTATAACTTACAATTATATAAAATTATAATTATATAAAATCAGATAATTATATAAAATAAGTAACTTACCATGCTACCCCACATCAGTGGGACTTGTTACTTAATTTACAGAGTATTCTTTTTCTGCATCCTGCCCTGTAACGTAGTTAAGAACTTCTTTCCCTGCAGTCTTTCATCTGCTTTTAAAGTTCTGAGCACTTCACTGCCTGACTGTTCTCTCTGTTTCAGAAGTCCTTTTGGCATCTGCTTTCCAATACCTCACAAGCCTCTTTTATAGATAAACAGGGATGAAAGGGTTTTCCAACATCACATTGAGAGGAATCTTTCTGATTACCCAGACTAGCTGGCAAGTTGCTTATTGTTCATTCCTGGGAGAAATCACCTCTCATCTGGATGCCAAATCTTTTTTTTAAAGCTCGCTACAGTTGCAGCAAGATTTCCTCACAACTTGCAGCCTACTGTTTTGGTGTCAGCCATGGCTCAGTGTTAGCACTCCATCCTATGTGTCATAAAGTGTCATTCTAGAGACTTGAGCACATAATCCAGGCTGACACTTCAGTGTAGTACTGAGGGACTTTGCTGCACTGTTGGAGTTTTTGACTTCTGGATGAGATGTTAAACCGATACCCTGTTGGATGGACAAAAAAGATCGCGCGACACTGTTTCAAAGAAGAATAGGGGAATTCTTCCCAGTGTTCTGAGCATTATTTATCTCTCAATCAGCACCAAAAACAGATGATCTGGTTGTTATTATAATGCTATTTGTGGGAGTTTCCTGTGTACAAATTGGCTTCCTACATTAAAGTAGTGACAATAATTCAGAAGCATTTAATTGGCTGTAAAGCGCTTTGGGATGTCTGGATGGTTGTAAAAGGCGCTATATAAATACAAGTCTTTCTGTATATAATGCAGCATTTTATTTGTTCCAGTGTTCCTTTTTCAGTTGTTGGACATGTTTAATGTTGAGTCTTCAAATTCCCTTAAATCTCTTCAATTACATTGATAGTTATTTCAATATCAAATATTACAGTTGAAAGAAGATCAAAATCACCAGTGTAAATAAATCAATTATCGACAGGCGCACAATTTTTTTTTTAACAAACACAGAAAATGCTGGAAATACTCAGCAGGTCAGGCAGCATGTGTGAAGAGAAAAACAGAGTTAAAGGCTGGAATTTTATGCCCACCAAAAGAGCGGGCTGGTGGTGGGGGGACTGTAAAATGGAGTGGGAGGTGGGGGGGGCCCTTCCCGATCCACTCCCACCTCTGTTGACAATTTACACGGGGACAGCGGTGGCGAGAAATAGCCTGCCTGCCCCAGGCCAATCAAGGCCCTTAAGTGGCCAATTAACTGCCACTTAAGGGCCTCCGCCTGCCGCCATGGGTATTTTATGCTTGGCAAACGGGCGGCTGAGGCCTCAGAAAGCCCTCCTAATGAAACTAGGCAGCCTTCTTGCATTCTGGGGGGTGTCCCTCCTCATCGGGCACCCCCGCCACCCCCAACTGACCCCCCTTGGCTTGCTGGGGCCTGACCGATTTTTTAGCGCATCGCCGGGACACTTACCTTTTTTCCGGGGACGTCCTTCATCTTCCTCCTGCAGCTGGTTGTAGTCCCAGCAGTGCCTCCAGGAGCGGTGGTACTGCTGGGACTAAGAGCTGCTGGCCCGCTGATTGGCCAGCAGCTCCATTAGGCGGGACTTCCTACCTCAATGAGATGAAGTCCTGCCCAAGACCAATTAAGGGCCTGGGGAGAGTAAAATCGGTCTGGATCCCCAGGCCTGGCGGAGGCAGGTTCGCCACCAACTTTTCGGCCCCCTCCCACACCTACCGTAAAATTTCAGCCAAAGTTTCAGGTCAATGAAAGGTCATCGACCTGAAACATTAACTCTGCTTTTCTTTCCACAGATGCTGCCTGAATTGCTGAGTATTTCCAGCATTTTCTGTTTATATTTTTGTTTCAGATTTCCAGCATCTGCAGCATTTTGCTTTTGTACAATTATATACATTTGTCATTCCTCTTCATTTTGTTCTGTGAATTTTACTCTAGAAAACTGATGACTGTGTTGAAAAACTACCTGGATTTATGTTGCGCAGGCAAGCAGTGTGAACCAATCTTACGAACATTGAAAGCACTGGAGTACATCTTTAAGTTCATCGTGAGGTCTCGATCGTTATTTGCACAGTAAGTTCCAGACATTGATTTACTTCTCTTATTAATTGATCATTTTAACATTCCATTATCTTAATCAGACCGCTTGTTTAAAAGAATAGATATTTTTAAAGTATTTCTGGTTTAATTGTAAAAACAAAAGTGGGGTTCTGAAGGCGGTCCATAAGCTGCCAGAATTTAACATAGTAAGCACTTTGGTTATCAATCTTCTAAAAATATTACTTGATCACCATTGGATTTAAGAATTTGGACAGGTGTTTCTGACATTTGTACGGAAGGCTGTAGTGAATCCCAGTATAAATGGATGCAAAGCAGCTGCCAAAACCAACACCAGTTAGAAGGAGGTGTCGCCCTGTCCTCAATAATGAATAATAAAGCTGATTTAAATAATAGATCATCGTCTAGTTGAGAGTACTTCTCTTGCCATTTCTACTTGAAGTAGAACTGATATATTATGATGAAAAATCTTAAGCAATTGATTATAAATGGTACAGAAAAGAATATTTAACTAATTGCCTTTATACTGTTATAGCTTCTCCTAGCTTATTTATATACTCATCCATAAAGATTAGAGAGGTAATAAGCCACCAGTGACAGTCCTCGACAGGAGCCATTTGAATACCCACAAACTTCTAATGAAGTAGATTAGCTCATGTGGTTAATCTTTTACTACTGAGTCAGAAGGTGATGGGTTCAAGCCCCACTCTAGGCCTTAAGCATGTTATCTAGGAATGACAATACAGTACTGATGGAGTACTGTGCTGCCAGAATTGTTGTCCTTTAGGTGGTGATTCTATTGGCCATTTAAAGAGATTATACTCTAAAACAATTCGTTAAACGCGAACAGTGTTGAGATGTTCCTGAGAGACAATATAAGATCCTATATGAATACAAATCATTCATTAATGCGGATGATAAAAAATAAAATAAGTTAGATTAGAATATTAAAACAGATAATGAAACATGGTAACTATCATCAAGTTATCATGTTGAATGTCCTTGGGCTGAACTTTGCCATGTCCTGCAAGTCCTGCCTCCGGGGCCGAAAGTTAGAGGTGACCCTGCTTCGATAGGTGGCGGGACCTGGGATGGCATTACCAACAGTGGCCAATTGACAGGCTGTCACCAGAGCTGCCATCAATTATATTTTGGGGAAAAACAAATCCAATTAAGGAGGGCAGCCCGGCTCCAGTGAACATCAACACAAGCTCGAGGAACAGCATCTCATTTACTGATTAGGCACACTACAGCCTGCCGGACTGAACATTGAGTTCAATAATTTCAGAGCATGATTGCACCCCCCCCACCACACCCTTTTATTTTTAGTTTTACTTTTTTTTATTTCATTTTATTTTAATTTGTTTCATCATTCAATTTTTTTTACCATGTGCCTGCCCGCTTATTTTTTCATGTTTGTGCTTTTGGCTAGGGCTTTCATTATTCTGTCTTTTAACACCCTCTCTGCACTAACGCTTTGTCTTTCACCACACTATTTACACACTCTTTGCCTTTGCTCCATGACCTCCTTGCCAGTTATTCTCTGTGACCCTATGTCCTATCAATAGCAAGAAGCTTTTTCCCAGAGTGGGGGATTCAATTACTAGGGGTCACGAGTTCAAAGTGAGAGGGGAAAAGTTTAGGGGGGATATGCGTGGAAAGTTCTTTACACGGAGGGTGGTGGGTGCCTGGAACGCGTTGCCAGCGGAGGTGGTAGACGCGGGCACGATAGCGTCTTTTAAGATGTATCTAGACAGATACATGAATGGGCAGGAAGCAAAGAGATACAGACCCTTAGAAAATAGGCGACATGTTTAGATAGAGGATCTGGATCGGTGCAGGCTTGGAGGGCCGAAGGGCCTGTTCCTGTGCTGTAATTTTCTTTGTTCTAATACCTCCCCTTTGTTCTCTTTTGCCCCACCCCCACTCTATTTGCTTAAACCCTATTACATTTCTAACCATTGCCAGTTCTGATGAAAGATCACTGACCTGAAACGTTAACTTTGTTTCTCTCTCCACAGATGCTGCCAGATCTGCTGACTATTTTCCAGCACTTTTTGTTTTTATCCCTATTTTTCTATGTTCCTCTGTTGTGCAGCTTGGTGGGACCTTCCTTGCCTGCTTCCATTTGTTTCTATCGAATCATAGTTAGATAATCACCTGCAATGCCTTCTCTTCCAACTCTCAACATTAGATTTGGAGTTGCGCAAGGATCTATTCTTAGCCCCTTCTATTTCTCATTTGCATGTTTCTCCTTGGCGACATCATCTGAAAACACATCAGTTTCTACATCTACACTGACTATACTCAGATCTATCTCTCCACCACCTCTTTTGACCCCTCCACTATCTCTGATTAGTCACACTGCTTGTCTGACATGCAGTCTTGGATAAGCATAAATATTGGCAAGACTGAAGCCAGTGGCTTTAGTTCTGCCACAAATTTCATTCCCTGACCACTATTTACACTCCACTTCCTGGCAATTGTCTGAAGCTGAGCAAGACTATTCACAATTGTGGTGTTGTGTTTGAACCTGAGATGAAGTTTCAACCAGCTATCCGCTCAATCACCACCTCTGTACCATTGCCTGCCTCTGCCTCTGTCACGGCTCATTAGCTGTGGAAACCTTTATCCATGGCTTTGTCACCTCTGTACTTGACTATTGCAATGCTCTTCTGGCTGGCCTCCCATCTTCCACCCTACATAGACTTTTGCGCATCCAAAACTCTGCTGCCTTTATCTTAACTCATTCCAAATTTCATTCACCCATCACCCCTGTGCTTGTTGACTTGCTCCCAGTCCAACAAGAGTTCAATTTTAAAATCTTCATCCTTGTTTTCAAATCTCTCCATGGCCTCGCCCCTCCCTATCTCTAGAACTTCCTTCAGCCCTAGAAGCTTTTGAGATCACGTGTGGTGGAAACGGAGACAATCAATGATTTCAAAAGGAAATTGGACAGCTGCTTGAAGGAAATAAATTTGCAGGGCTACGGGGATCAAGCGGGGGAGTGGGGCTGACTGGATTGCTCCGTGGAGAGCTGACATGGAGTTGATGGGCCAAATGGCCTCCTTCTGTGCCATAAATGACTCTATGACTTCTCCAATTCTGGCATCCTGTGCCTCTCTGATTGGCAGCCGTACTTTTAACTGTCTTGACCTCGGGCTCTGGAATTCCCTCCCTAAACCTCTTTAACTCTCTCTCCTCCTTTAAGATTCCCCTTAAAACTTAACCCTTTGATAAAACTTCTAGTCATCTGCCCTGACATCTCCTGTGGCTCGATGTCTAAAATATTCATTGATAACACTCTTGTTAAGTGCCTTCAGGTGCTTTACTATGTTAAAAAATGCAAGTTGTTTTATTATTTCAAAAGCTACTTCTATAAAAATAATTTGTCTTGACATTGCACCTTCTTTCATTTCCGATGACATCAGAAAGCATTTGTTTTGGAACTACTGTCTCTTGTTATGAGGGGAAATGCAGCGAGATCCCACAAAACAGTAAATGGGATGAATGACCAATTACTGTGCTTTGGCATTATTGGTTAAGGACAGAATGTTGGCTAAGACACTGACAGATGTCCCTGCTCTTACTTGAATAATATCAACCTGATCCATTGCAACATGCAGTCAGAACTATGGTTTAGCATCTCTTCTGAAGGATAGAAAACAAATGTGTTTTGAATAATGCACTAATAGAAATTGCCTTGGATTAAGGCTGAGAATTGAAAATACAAATCTTCATTAAGAGATGACCCAACTAACTATTACAATCTCGAGAGATTGATTTCAGTGTTTTCTGCTTCTGGAACTCTCTTCCGCAACCAATATGCCTTATTACTTGCTAAAATAAAAGCAAAATACTGCAGATGATGGAAATCTGAAATAAAAACAGAAACTGCTGGAAGTACTGGAAAACCCTTTGCCAGTTCTGATGATAGGTCACAGACCTGAAACGGTAACTCGGCTTCTATCTCCACAGATGCTGCCTGACCTGCTGAGTATTTCTAGCACTTTCTGTTTTTATGCCTTGTTGCTTGCTTTGCTGTCTTCAAAAAACCTTCCAAGAATACTTCTTTTTTGATCGTGGCTGATTTACTTCTGTCAAATCCCTTGTTTTTCTATCAGTTGGTAGCACTCTCTCCCAGCAGTCAGAAAGTTATAGTTTCAAGTCCCCCTCCAGGGAGTGCTGCATTGTCGCAGATGCTGTTTTTCTGATGAGAGGTTACACTGAGGTCCCATCTGTCCTCTCAGGTGGATGTGAAAGATTGCATGATACTGTTTTGAAGAAGGGCAGGAAAGTTTCCCCGGTGAACTTGCCAATACTGACTGACATCACAAAGTCAGATTATCAGTTAATATTTTTGCTGATGATTTTGGGACCATGATGGGTGGCACAGTGGCGCAGTGGTTAGCACTGCAGCCTCACAGCTCCAGCGACCCGGGTTCAATTCAGGGTGAGTTTTCTCCGGGTGCTCCAGTTTCCTCCCACAGCCAAAAGATTTTTTTTTTGATTTTGATATACAGCACTGAAACAGGCCCTTCAGCCCACCGAGTCTGTGCTGACCATTAACCACCCATTTATACTAATCCTACACTAATCCCATATTCCTACCACATCCTCACCTGTCCCTATATTCCCCTACCACCTACCTATGCCAGGGGCAATTTATAATGGCCAATTTACCTATCAACCTGCAAGTCTTTTGGCTGTGGGGGGAAACCGGAGCACCCGGAGGAAACCCACACAGACACAGGGAGAACTTGCAAACTCCACACAGGCAGTACCCAGAATTGAACCCGGGTCACTAGAGCTGTGAGGCTGCGGTGCTAACCACTGCGCCGCCCACCAAGACTTGCAGGTTGGTAGGTAAATTGGCCATTATAAATTGCCCCGTGTATAGGTAGGTGGTAGGGAAATATAGGGACAGGTGGGGATGCGGTAGGAATATGGGATTAGTGTAGGATTAGTATAAATGGGTGGTTGATGGTCGGCACAGACTCGGTGGGCTGAAGGGCCTGTTTCAGTGCTGTATCTCTAAATAAATAAATAAATGATGTGCTTAAATTGGCAGCCATGTTTCCCTACATTACAACAGTGACTATATTTCAAAAGTACTTCATTAACTGTAAAGCAATTTGGGGTGTTGTAAGGTCATGAGACTTGCTATATAAGTACAATTTGTTCCTTTTATTAAAGCTCTTCTTGGATATAAAAGTTCGATTATTCGATTAGAGATACAGCACTGAAACAGGCCCTTCGGCCCACCGAGTCTGTGCCGAACATCAACCACCCATTTATACTAATCCTACACTAATCCCATATTCCTACCAAACATCCCCACCTGTCCCTATATTTCCCTACCACCTACCTATACTAGTGACAATTTATAATGGCCAATTTACCTATCAACCTGCAAGTCCTTTGGCTTGTGGGAGGAAACCGGAACACCCGGAGAAAACCCACGCAGACACAGGGAGAACTTGCAAACTCCACACAGGCAGTACCCGGAATCGAACCCGGGTCCCTGGAGATGTGAGGCTGCGGTGCTAACCACTGCGCCACTGTGCCGCCCCTTATTGTGGTTATTGTGATCTCCTGGTACTTTGTTCAAATGTCAGAGGGTGGCCAATGCAATGTATTTGTTCAACAAAAGGAACAGCAAGAAGCCAGATAATTGCACACCAGTCAGACTAATATCACTAGTGGGTTTGTTTCTAGAGGTTATGATACAGGTTAAGGTTAATACTAAGCTGAAGCATGGTTAATTAAGGACAGTCATCAGGGAGTTCTTTTGAGGAAATAACAAAGTGTAGTGATAAAGGGAATGCAGTGGATGGTGTGTATATAGACTTTTAAATGTCTTTGATAAAGTGCTGTATTGGAGGCTTTGTCATAAATATAGCATTATTTTTTTTTGAGGAGAGAAAAATAGAGAGAAAGGAGGGAAAGGAAGTAAGAAAGAGGATAAGATAATATTTTAGGCAGAAAGTGACATAGGACATATGTTGCCTCATCAAAGTCGAATCCATCATGGCTTTTAAAAGGAAAGTGAGTAAATATATGAAAATGAACATTTTAAAAGGCATGACAAGATAACAGGGAAATGGGACGAAGCAGAGAGCACTTTCAGAGAACTAGCACAGGCACTACATTCCACAACTCTATATTCAAGCACGTTTCTCTTTCTCCCATCACAACATTTCTTTGTTTTTAATATCTGCTACAAAGCGATTACACCTCTGAATTTTCCTCTTCTATTTCTTTGTAACTCAACATATTAATTCAAGAATTCCTCTTCCTCTTTGAATCCTCACTGTATGAATTCAGTACTAATTGTACCATCTCCTACTCAAGTTCAGTTTTGCTACCCAGATCTTAAATCTGTGGAACATACCAATTAGGAGCAGGAGTAGGCCACTCAGCCCTTCGAGCCTGTTCTGCCATTCAATAATTTTATGACCGAACTGATTACTCCACATTACCACCTACCCCTGATAACCTTCCACCCCCTTGCTTATCAAGAATCTATCTACCTCTGCCTTAAAGATATTCAAAGACTCTGCTTCCACTGCCTTTTGAGGAAAAGAATTCCAAAGACTCACAACCCTCTGAGAGAAAATGTTTCTCCTCATCTGTTTTAAATGGGTGACCCCTTATTTTTAAACAGTAACCTCTAGTTCTAAATTCTCTCACAAGGGGAAAGATCCTTTCCGCATCCACCCTGTCAAGACCCCTCAGGATCTTATATGTTTCAATCAAGATGCCTCTTAATCTTCTAAATTCCAGCGGCTACAAGCCTAGCCTGTCCAATCTTTCGTTATAAGGCAGCCCGCTTATTCCAGGTATTAGTCTAGTAAACCTTCTCTGTACCGCCTCCAACGCATTTACATCCTTCCTAAATAAGGAGACCAGTTCTGTACACAGTACTCCAGATGTGGTCTCACCAATGCCCTGTATAGCTGAAGTATAACCTCCCTACTTTTGTATTCAATTCCCCTCGCGATAAACGATAGCATTCTATTAGCTTTCCTAATTACATGCTGTATCTGCATACTAATCTTTTGCGATTCATGCACTAGGACACCCAGGTCCCCCTGCACCTCAGAGCTCTGTAATCTCTCACCATTTAGATAATATGCTTCTTTTTAATTCTTCCTGCCAAAGTGGACAATTTCAGACTTTCCCACATTATACACCATTTGCCAGGCCTTTGCCCACTCACTTAACATATCTATATCCCTTTGTAACCCCCTTATGTCCTCTTCACAAGTTACTTTCCTACCTATCTTTGTGTCATCAGCAAATTTAGCAACCATACCTTCGGTCCCTTCATCCAAGTCATTTATATAAATTGTAAAAAGTGGAGGCCCCAGCACTGATCCCTGTGGCACACCACTTGTGACATCTTGCAAACCAGAAAATGACCTATTTGTGCCTACTCCCTGTTTCCTGTTAGCTAGCCAATCTTCTATGCATGCCAATATGTTACCCCCTACACCATGAGCTTTTATTTTCTGCAATAACCTTTGATGTGGTACCTTATCAAATGCCTTCTGGAAATCTAAGTACAATACATCCACCTGTTCCCCTTTATCCACAGCACATGTAACTCCCTCAAAGAACTCCAATAAATTAGTTAAATATGATTTCCCTTCCATAAAACCATGTTGACTCTGCCTGATTACCTTGAATTTTTCTAAATGCTCTGTTAAAATGTCTTTACTAATAGCTTCTAACATTTTCCCTAAGACAGATGTTAAGCTGTTAGGCCTGTAGTTTCCTACTTTCAGTCTCCCTCCCTTTTTGAATAAAGGAGTTACATTCGCTATTTTCCAATCTAACGGAACCTTCCCCGAATCTAGGGAATTTTGGAAAATTAAAACTAATGCATTAACTATCTCACTAGCCACTTCTTTTAACACACTAGGATGAAGTCCATCAGGACCCGGGGACTTGTCAGGCCGCAACTCCAACAATTTGTTCAGTACCACTTCCCTGGTGATTGTAATTTTAAGTTCCTTCCTCCCTTCCATTTCCTGACTTATAGCTAATACTGGGATGTTACTTGTATCCTCAATAGTGAAGACCGACGCAATATATCTGTTCAATTCATCTGCCATCTCCTTATTATCCATTATTAATTCCCCAGACTCACTATCTAAAGGACCAACGCTCACTTTGTTGACTTTTCTTTTTAAAATATCTATAGAAACTCTTACTATGTGTTCATATTTCTAGCTAGCTTTCTCTCGTACTCTAATTTTACCTTCCTTATCAATATTTTAGTCATTCTTTGCTGTTTTTTATATTCCGTCCAACCTTCCGACCTGCCTCCCACTTTGCACAATTATAGGCTTTTTCTTTAAGTTTGATACTATCTTTAACTGTTTTAGTTGACCACGGATTTTTCTTTCTCATTGAAATTATCAATTATGTGTATTCTGAAATATCCTCTTAAATGTCTGCCTTGAAATGCATCTCTATTGACCTATCCCTTAACCTGATTTGCCAGTTCACTTTAGCTGGCTCTGCTTTCATGCCCTCATAATTGCCCTTATTTAAGTTTAAAATAACTAACTGCTCTGTTTTCAAGGTTCAAAACCCAAGTCATTGGATCACTTTACTGCTCCTTCAGTTTGATCTGAACCTTCTCTCCTCTTTTCAAACTTTTGACAACCTGCTCTAAGGGCCTTAGTCTCTCACTTTGATTTCCAACTTGTAAAAACACACAATCCTCGGAATAAAAACAGAAAATGTTGCGAATATGAAGCAGGTCTAGCAGCATTTGTGGAAAAAGAAACATAGTTGATGATTCAGGTCAATGACCTTTCTGGGAAAAGTTAGAAATGTAATAGGTTTTAAGCAATTGAAAGGGAGAAGGTCTGAGTGGAAGACAGGACAGATTAAATGACAAAAGAGTTGGTGGTGCAAGTCCAAAGGGAGTGGTAATGGGACAAGTAAAAAAACAAAAGATGTGCCTAGAGGATGTCTGAATGGCAGAATCATGAACAGTTGCCATCTGAAAGGAAAAACAAGAGAAAGAAACGAGATCAAAACCAAAACCTGCAAAGAAAAAGGAAACACATCAGGCAATTTTTGAACTCAGTGATGAGTCCGGAAAGCTGTAAAATGCCTAATTAAACAATGAGGTGCTGTTCCTCGAGCTTACTTTAAGCTTCTTTGGAACATTGCTAGAGGCTGAGGACAGAGAGGTCAGCATGAGAGCAAGGTGGGGAATTAAAGTGACAGGCAGTCAGAAGCTCAGGGTTATGCTTGCGGACTGAATGGAGGTGTTTCACAAAGTGGTCACCCAATCTGTGTTTGCTGTCTCTAATGTAGAGCAGACTGCACTGTGAGCAGCAAATATAGTATATTAAATTAAAAGAAGACAGTCCTAAGGACACCAGCCTCAGTTGGAATTTACATTTGGACCATTCTTCGACATTGAGTTGTCAATGAGTTGGGTCTTCAGACTTGAAAGAGAGGCAAGTAAAGGGAGAAAAGTGCCCAGGTATTCCAGCCATGTCAACTTTTCAACTGACTAGGGTCAGAATGGTTTTGGCAAAGGGAGGTAACCTCACTGCCTAACAGATCCTTTAGCCAGAGTCCAGGAAAAGTGATGAGTGAGTGAACAGCTAACAATTAATGCAAAAATACTTGTCTGTGTTAATGTAGACTAAACCTACACAGGCCTTGCACCTCCTTTCTTAGAAATGCTCTATTTTTCTACAAACATTCCCAAATTCACGTGTTACTGAAGATTATATGTTATTAAACACCAACACAGTGGATGCTTTAAAGACGCATGTTTGCCCCCCTAACTACAAAAATCTTTCTCTTTGACCTAGGCTGTATGAGGAGAAGGAACAGGCCGAGTTTGAACTGTCACTGAAAAAACTGTTTGAATCTATCAACAACCTGATGAAAAGTCAGCAAGTGACCACAATTCTGCTACAGGTCAGTTGGCCAATGTACAAATGAAATTGGAACGGGGCTACCTATGTAGGGATTGTGCAAGAAGATGATGGGAGAGATTGCTGAACAGTAGGATATATTTGTTTCATGATTAGGATAGGGAAAAAGATACACATGTCCCTTCAAATTATCCAAGGAATTACAGAAACAGCACAGAAGGAGGCTATGCAGCCCGTTGTGCCTTTCCAGGCTCTTTGAACGAGCTATCCAATTAGTCTCAATTGCTTGATTGTAGCTCATAACACTGTAGATTTTTCCTTTTAAAATATATATCCCATTCCCCCCCCCGGACATTACCATTGAATCTGCTTCCACCCCCCCTTTCAGGCAGCGTGCTCCAGATCATAACAACATACCGCGAATAAAAAGAATTCTCTTGATCAAACTCTCTTGATCATACTTTTGCAAATTATCTTAAATCTGTGCCTTCTGGTTACCAACCTACCTGCCAATGGAAACAATTTCTCCTTATTTACTTTATTAAAACCCCACAGAATTTTGAACACCTCTATTAAATCTGCTTTTAAATATAAATCTATTTCCTATTCAGAATCTAATCATACTGTTTAGATGTTAAAATGTAATTGGCAAAAAGAAGCAAAGGTGGGAAGAGTTGTGAGTATATGCAGTGAGTTGTTATGATCTGGAAAGCACTGACTGAAGGGATGGTGGAAGTAGATTCAATAGTAACTTTCAAAAAACAATTGAATAAATACATAACGATAAAAAAATTGTTAGGCTATGGGGAGAGAGGAGGGGAGGTGGATTCATTTAATAGCTTTTTCAAAGAGTTGGCACAAATATTATGGGTTGAATGGCCACCTTCAGTGCTGTAGCATTCTATGATTTTCTACATGAAGTCATATACAGCACAGGAGGCCATTCAGCCCATCGAGTCCATGTCGCTCTCCACTGAGCTATGCAGTCAGTCCCACTCCCCGGTTCGATTCCTGTAGCCCTGCATGTCTATTTCTCTCAGGTGGCCATCCAACTTCCTTTTGGGCAGCGAGTTCCAGGTCATTACCACCCGCTGCATTAAAAAATGCTTTATATTCCCCCTGCATCTTTTGACCTAAGCTTTCAATCTGTGTCCCCTAATCCTTGTACCATTTGTTAATGGAAACAGTTTTTCTTTGTCTGAGTTATCTAAGCCTGTCATAATTCTGTACATTCTATTAAATCTCCCCTCAATCTCCTTTGTTCTGAGGAGAACAAACCCAGCTTTTCCAACCTAACCTTGTAACTAAAATTCTCCAACCCTGGAACCATTTTGGTAAATCTACTCTGCCCCCTTTCAAGGACCCTTGTCTGAAGAATTGATTTCAAATTTCAGTCCCATTTTTCCATTCCTCCTTCTTATCTACAGCAGTGGCACATTAGGAGATCTCCATGGACATTGGCAATCCTCAAGGACCTTGTCCATATGTTGATACATGACCCTGAGTGAGTAATGGTCAGCAATTTGATTATATGGAGTGAGGGAAGGAAAAAAAAAAGAAGGGTTGCACTGATGAGCCTTTACCACCTCCAGATTTGGTTATTCCAATGCTCTCTTTACTGACCATCCCATGTCCACCCTCAATGAATTCCAGCTTTTCCAAAATGCAGCTACCCATATCCTACCCTGCACTGAGTCCCACTCACCCACCATCTCAATTTTTGCTGATTAACTCTATTCCCCTGTCCTTCAACACATTCAATTAAAAACCCTTATCCGTCAATGGTAGATAGGCAGGGAAGGAAATAAAGAAGGAAGAGATGGGAGGTTTAAAGGAGGAAACAAAAATGGAAGGAAATAATTTGCATGTTTTCAGCTCTGCATCACATTTCAAAGAACTTCACCCAAAACATTACATTCATTTATGTTACTGATTAACTAGGTGTTAATTGTATATAAATTGTGTTTAATTACATGCAGGTGAAGGGCATTAATAGGGGTTTCACTTGAGCACAAATAAAGAGACTTACTGACACTGTGGTGTGGTTGAGTTAGGAGGTGTATGCTTGTAATGTTTCACTCTATAAATAAATGTTAGACTGAGTAAAGATGGCTTCAGTACTATCCTTCACCAACTGGCTTTCTGGAATATAACACTAGAGCAAGTAATGCAGTGCACAGAAATATTCCTTTAAACTCTAGACATCCCAGACACAATCATTTGGTGCCCAAGTATCGAAGTTTTACATTTAAAAGATTGCAAAGGCTTTCTAATCAGAGCTGAGAAAGAGCAAATCAAGAGATGCAGTGAATGCAAAGTCGGAACAGAGTTTTCAGTTTGTGATAGGTCGATGGACATGAGGCTCCATCAAGCTCTCTGATGTGTATTCAGAGTAAAACTACGAGGTCTTAACTGGAAGTAGCCATGTTGGAAATGTTTTATTTACACCTCACAACAGAGAGGGCAGCAGAGGGGCAGCGTACAAAAGATATTACAATACAGTAAGCCAGTTTAATACAGTATACTGCACTCCCTCCCCATTTAAAAAATAAATTACATGTAAAATGGTATTTGTACATAATTTCCCAGAATACAATAGCAGGGTTGCATGCCTGTTATTACTGTAATCACAATGAAATCACATATAACCAATATTTCCAGCTTAATTTACATGTTTTTTTTTCTTAACACTAGTCTGTCATAACAAAAATATCATCATTGACAAAACATAATGAAAAGAACAACTTATTTCTTCTTCTTTTATACATACTTTCAATTAACCTATCTGGCTTCTTTCTCTTTCTGTCTGGGTATCTTCTTCCATTTCCATTAGCTTGACTCTGCTCTCCCAACATCTCAGGCTGTGACAACCCTGAACTTTGACTTTGACTACCCACTCCACTTAATGATTTGGACTGTGAAATTGATTGATTAGTCTTAATCAAAGAGCCTGACTCACTGAGCTCTACCGGTGGATTCGGTGATACCGGCAAACTTTCAGTTTCTTTGTGACTTGCACTTTCTTTCTGACTTTCGCTTGCAACTGTAGGAACTTGGACTATAAGAGGGTTTTCATGTTCTCCCTTTCGTCAGATTTCCTCTTTCAAGCAAATGATCAACATGACACTGACGGAGTCTTTCTCCAATTTTCACGAGATATGTGAATTAACCTAGCCTTTTTGCAACAACTCCAAACACATACTTCTCCTTGTCTCTTCGGAAGCCTTTTCACCATGACCTTCTGACCAGCACTGAGCTCTCTAAGTTTCATGCCTCGAGCATCATGACTCATCTTCACTCTGTCTTGCTTTTCTCTTACTTTGCTATTGACGTCAGGCTTAAGCAAACTAAATCTTGTCCTAGAAGCGTGTTTAAACACTAACTCGTAAGGTGACCAATCCGTTGTAGACTGTGGGGTTATTTTGTAAGAGAACAGAAAATTGTCCAGCCTGTGTTGAAGAGAAATACAGAAATTACTGCCTAGCTTGTCACCCAGCAAATACTTCTGCAAAGACCTCTTCACAATTTATATACTTCTTTCTGCAGCACCATTTGATCCTGGATGATATGGTGGTATTAGAATGTTTTTGACTCCATGCTTACTCAGAAATATTTCAAACTCTTCTGGTGCAAACGCGGACCATTATCTGACACCAACACTTCTGGCAATCCATAAATTGCAAACCAACTTCTCAAAACCTCAATAGTTTTGGGGGGGGGGGGGCACTTGTGGTATTGAGCATAAATTCAACATTTATCCACTTGCTATAGATATCGACCAAAACAAAATACTCTTTACCTTCCACGTCAAAGAAATTGACATGTACCCGTTCCCACAGTGTTCTTGTGTTTGACCATGGAATAAAAGGAACCTTGGTTGGATCATTTCTCATTCTGAGACACACTTCACAACTTTTCACCAACTCTTCAATATCTCTATCTACCTTTGGATACCAAAAATAGCTTCTTGCTACTGCTTTCATGCAGACTATCCCTGCGTGTTCTTGATGAAGTTCCTCTAACAATCTCTCTTTAAACCTTGGTGGAACAATGATTCTTAAACCCCATAGGAGACAGCCTTGATCTACACTTAATTCATTTCTACGTGTAAAATACTCCTGCAATTTCTCATCATCGCACTCTTTAGACCAGCCTTTCATGATATAATTAAGTACTTTACTGAGCACCACATCCTTGCTAGTATCTTCAGAAATTTCTCTGGCAGACACTGGCATGTCATTTATATATGCAAAGTCATTCACAGGTAACTCATTTGCTAAAATTGAATCAGTCTTCAGTTCCTCAATGCCAAATGTACTTTTACTAATCCTGACTGTAAATAACTTGACCCAGTTTAAACTGGGTTTCTTAAATTTCTTCCCATCAGGGAGACTTTATTCCCTCCTACTGCTACCGATGGCAAGTAATAGGATGCATCATTGTATTCCACCTTAACACTTCCTTCACCTAATACTGGAATACTGTTATTGGAATAACTAGTAATTTTCACACCAATTTTTCATAAGGGAATGTGAGATAGGGACTTCTTTACTGTCCTTCCAAGATAACACTCACCACTGCAGCTGTATTGACTACGAAAGTAAGTTGTGAATCTCCAAATTTCATCTTCCAAATTTTTAGCCCTTTTTCTCTCAACATCCATGTTCTGCTTTTCTTGTTCTGTGTCTGAGTACAACTCTTGATCTTCCTGCTCGATAGCATCTACTTCTGTTTCCAAATCTACCATGTGCACATTCGAAGACTTCCAGGAGCCTCAACCAGCTTTAGGTTTGCCATGACCTTGACCTGGTGCATTGCTGCGATCTGGAGCTTTTGCAAGACCTGGAGCATTATTGTTTCCTCTACTCCTGCAGCCTGTCTGGATTTGACTAACGTTCCCACAGGCATAGCACTTTGACTGAAAATGGGAGCATTTATATGGTTAGTAGCTACCCTGGCAACAATAGCATCTAAATTTCTGACTCTGAGTCTGTGAACCTGGCTGCCTGGTTCCTGCTGAAATCTGGTGGACCTTCCCTGCCAGTTCAGGAAAAGAACTTCCTTGCAATCTGCCACTATCTCTTCCTGTCATTTCCCTGGTTGTGGCCTCAACACAGGCCTCCTTCCATGGCAGCTTATTGCCTTTACACAAAAGCATGGCCTGGATTTTACTGTTCTTTAGACCTCCGAATAATGTGTCTCTAAGGTTGACATCTAAGTTGGCACCATAACCACAGTGATGAGACAGTTTCTTTAATTCAAGAATATAATCTGCAATAGGCTCATTTGACAATGGCTTCCTTCCACGGAATGCAACTCAGTTCTTAGTCGAGCCATCATATCAGTCCAGAATCTCATTTACTTCAGAATAGTCCAAAGTACTGGGGTCTCGCAACATTGGTTAAACACCACCTCAAATGCATCCAGCCCCATCATGGTGAGGAAAACATTCATTTTATCCTGAGCTCTGATTTTGTTAGCTTTAAGCCAAATGTGTAGCCTTTGTTCTTGTCCTCCTTGTTGGAGTTGTATTCCCTCATTGTCCCAAAATAAGTCTTCAATGCCATATTTTTTTAAAATTACCTACTCACTGTGTTGTAGCTGAACACGAATTACAAACACACAAAGAATTCTTTCAAATCGCTCAAGCTTCCTCAAAATCGACATTGGGAGGTCCAAAAGTCAGACTGTAATCGCTAGAATTAAATGTAAAACAAATCAAACACATCCTTTCGTCGCCATGATTCTGTTATATATTCAGACTAAAACTAACATGAGGTCTTAACTGGGAGCAGCCATGTTGGAAACTTTTTATTTACACTTCCCAACAGAGAGGGCAGCAGAGAGGCAGTGTACAAAAGATATTGCAATAAAATAAGCCAGTTTAATACAGTATACTACATTCTCATCCTCAAACATTTCTTCTGAAGTAAAATTGATTTACTGTAAACTGATGTCCAAGTGGAGTCAAAGCAGCAATTCTATTTGAGCTGCTCAGTCCTGCCATTAAAATAGTGACCATATTTGAAATGTAGAAGGGATGGGTCGTAACCTTTCACGCAGAATGGAACAAGTGTGCATACCTTTAAAGAATGCTTGAGAATCAACCCAAACAGTGATGGCTACAAAATACAATACAAATACAAATGCATCAATAATCAGGCTGTGAAGATGGTTGATGTATGTGGACTGCAGGTTTCTGCAACTTCACTAATTCTACTTTATTTTCCTGATCCCAGGTTGCTTCTTTGAAATACCTGCCATCAGTCTTGCATGATGTGGTGACAGTCTTTGATGTCAAGTTACTAAGGTAAGATACACCCTGCTGAAGAATTCTTTCCACATCATCTTTTATTGTTGCATGGAAAATAGGAAGGGAAAGGATGATTTTCACTCATGTAGCTCCTGATTACATCATTTGGGCAGCACAGTGGCGCAGTGGTTAACACCGCAGCCTCACAGCTCCAGGGACCTGGGTTTGGTTCTGGGTACTGCCTGTGCGGAGTTTGCAAGTTCTCCCTGTGATCACGTGGGTTTCTGCAGGGTGCTCTGGTTTCCTCCCCCAGCCAAAGACTTGCAGGTTGATAGGTAAGTTGGCCATTGTAAATTGCCCCTAGTGTAGGCAGGTGGTAGGAGAATGGTGGGGAATATGGGATTAATGTAGGATTAGTATAAATGGGTGGTTGTTGGTCAGCACAGACTTGGTGGGCCGAAGGGCCTGTTTCAGTGCTGTATCTCTCTATGACTGTATCTCAAAGTCCTTATCACTATAGATTACATTTCTTATTTGGAGTGCAGGCAAAGACAGATAAACTAGAAGAGATATAAGACATTGGTAACATCACCCATAGGTGATGCAAAGATTTTAAACTTGATTTACATCATGTGTCACATGCCCATCACCTAAATAAAAGGATTGGCAAAAACCAAAGTTTCCTCTTTAGAAGAGGCATTTCCAATTCAAGGAAAAAAATGCTACGAATAATTTGCAAGATTTAGTTTAGATATTAGAACATTACAGCGCAGTACAGGCCCTTCGGCCCTCGATGTTGCGCCGATCATTTAGTTTAGAAACAAGAGGAGTAATACCATCATGTCGCTGATCACCTGCCGAGGTCTAAACTTTCCCCATTGGGCCTTCCCCCATGGTGGACCTAGAACTGAGTTATCAAAGCAGGTTGCTGCCAATTCCACTGGTAACTGAGCCTCGCTAATAATGCCAAGCATTCCTTTTCTAACACTATTTCCGTATGAAGTTTGGACTCATCGAGATGAGAGATGTCAGTGCACGCAATAGGATACATTTCAGTCACTCTGAGATGAAGTTCACGTGGTTGAGTAAATCTCCCTCTCCTCTTCCCCAAACAAGATAACCTAATACTAATATTGGAAGCACCAACTCCTAGCCCACTGTGATATTTCCATTTCCCACATCTGCTTTCAGTGAGGTTGTCAACTGATGCCAAATTAGGGGCAGCTTTTTTGCTGCACGGTCCTTGCTCACACAAATTCATTTCACATAGTATCTTTTCAGCTGACAGACAGAGGAAAGTTTCATTTCATCACTCAGGGCCAAATGTGAACCGAGCTCCCAGCGATGAAGGCCCAGTGAAGACAATCTCAAAAGAAGTTTTACACAGCGAGTTGTTCTGATCTGGAATGCACTGCCTGAAAGCATGGCGGAAGTAGATTCAATAATAATGTTCAAAGGGAATTGGATAAATACTTTTGTGCTGTATCATTTTATGATTCTATGACTTTAATAACATTCATATTATTGACAATATGCTAAAAATGCACATTGAAATGTTGAATCGGATGATGGAGAATGAGCTCCAGAGTAAACACTGCAAACAGATTCATGCCTTAGAAATGTTCTCTCAAGAGAAACAGGGTATGCTTTGATGACCTTGACTGGCTGAATTGATGGATCCCTGTGCCTTGCTTGTGGGGAGAGTTAATAAACAGATAGATGCTTGCTGTGCTTTTTGATTTTATGCTGCAGTTTAACCTGACCAGCATATCCAATGTGTAACAGACCAGTTGTTCATAGCATGACCTTAGTAGAGAATGATATCTTACACAAGTCAGGATGAGATGATCCTCTTCACCTCTTGTAGGTTGATGAGATCATCGGTAGTACCAGCAGTGTTTATTGAATCAGGCAGGAGTCTACACAGATAATCATTCTTTCCGTTATTAGTCTAGTCAAAAACTGACGTATCGGAATAAACAGAAATATTTGCAGGGCATCTTTATATGTCCTGAGGATGCCCTAAAGTGCTTTGCAGGTAAAGAATTACATTTGAAGTATCATCATTGCTCTAAATGCAGGTAAATGCAGCAGCAAATTAGCAGACAGCAAGTTTTCCCGGACAGCAAATAAGATGAATGATGGTTTAATCTGTTTATGGTGGTATTGATTTAAAGGATGAATTTTGGCCAGAATGCTTGGAGAACTCTCCTGCTCTCTTCACATGATAGCACAGGATCTTTTACATCCAGCTGGAATGGCCAATGGGGCCTAGCTGAATAGCTCCCCCTATCCTCCCATGCCTGTGCAGCACTCCTTAAGCAGAGCACTGCAGTTATAGTCTAGATTATGTGATCAAGTCCTGGAGTCTAGACTTGAACATGCAATCTCCTGACTCAAATGTGAGAGTGCTATCGACTGAGCCAAGATCAACCATACAGATTCAAACTACATGCTTGGTTAGAATCCCTCTATACACTAGTAATAATCACACTCACTGTTCTGGCAACAGTCATCTTTGTTCCTTCTCACACTTACCTTTGTCCACCAAGCCAAACCTTCCCTCATGCTCTCCCTGCCCTATCCTCGAACCTGTGCCTTTATCTCTAGTTTCAATCCCCCTTTTTCCCTTGTGTACTCTCCAAGCTCATTTTGTTTATAAGACCCACATGCTGCTCCCTTGAACTCATACTAAAGTGCTGACCACCCAATTTGTATACTTGTATTGACCAGTATCTTGACATATGATGGCATAACCCAAAGGGCAAAACAGTGTGTGTACTGGATGCTCTGGGCTCAAAATTGGGTTGCCCCAATTTTTGGGTGCAGGATTTGCAAATGGTGACCTGCCTGTGCTGGTTCCGTTGGAGGTGGCAGCATGAAAATTTGGTGCTCGCACTTCACTACCATGAGAGTAGCATTGGGCCAAGCATTGTCCTCGTTGATGGCTGCCTCTTCATGCTGTCAGCTGCCTTACTGCTCAGCAGGGGATCGAAACATATTGCCTTGGGAGCATATGTTGCAACCAGACTTCTATTCTTAAAGGCAGTCTGTCCCTCTTAAATGGAAGCTGCATTGAATAACATTGCTGCAATTTAAAATTTGGAAAATGGAACACCAGGGCAGAGGGTTCCAGGGTAATGGATGTGAAATGGAGGGATTAATGTCCTCTCCCCACTCTGATCTGCTGTCCTTCCCCCACAATCCTCTGTCCTTCCCCCCCCCCCCCCAATCTCCTGTCCTCTGCCCCCTTCTGATCTCCTTGTCCTCTCCCCCACTCTGATCTCCTTTCCCCCATCTGATCTCCTGTTCTCCTCCCCGATCTCTAGTCCTGTCCCCACTCTGATCTCCTCTTCTCCTCCCCTGATCTCCCGTCCCCCGCTTCTGATCTCTTCTCCCACCCATCACCCATCCTCTCCCCACTCTGATCTCATGTCTCGCTTCTGATTTATGCAGGATTGCAAAATCTGTTTCAGGTCACAGACACCAGCTAGCCGCATGCATAACAGCAACAATGGGTATGCATGCTTGGCACCAGTTGGGAGGGCTGGGATTCTGCTTAGGCTCAGCCCCCAGGCGCTGTGTCAGCAATCACAGCAAATAATGAGAGCCATGGCATCTGCACTGCCTGTTTAGCTATGTCCCCTGCTGCCACCTCAGAATGGAAACCAATCCAACATTACAGGTATGAACCTATTGAATATGCCAATAGTAACTCCTCTCCGTTGTTTCAAACTAATATACAATCCTGATGGCTACTTAATCTTGTACTTCAACTAGGTCCTATTCAACATCCTAAACAACTTGTGTCTTTCTGTGATTTTACCTCTTGTGTACCAAACTTAACTTGATCGCATCATGATTTAAATTAACTGAACATCCTTCTCCCAAGGCCAAATGGACAAAAGTCTTGAAACATTGGAGGGGCTTTATAATATCTGATGCTGCTAAAGAGTCCTTTCTCCTTCCTCTGTAGCCAGCTCCTGTTGGAGTTTTACACCAGCATTCCTCCCAATAAGCTCCAGAAACAGAAGATCCAGTCCATGACAGAGATTGTGCACAGTGAACTCTTCAAGAAAAAGGGTAAGTCAGTCAGAATGACTACGAATTAGCATATATTTGTCGGTGGGAGGAGGAGAAGAGAATTTGTACTCGTAAAGGGGAAATGTATTCGATTTAATTTTTCCATCAATGTTATAAAAAGGGCACATAGCCTGCACTACTCACACCATCCTTACATATCATAGGCAGCTGCTTATATTGGGTAAATTGCACTGATATTTGCCATTACCATAGGCATCCATTACAACGGTGTTGCTTATAACGTACTCAATAGGCTAGCTATGTCGGACAGTTCAGTATGTACTAACCCTGTAGTTACTGATTTTAAAAGGACCTCTGGTTTCAACCAAAGTCTATATGCATTCAATCAGCTGTTCCCACTCATTAAAGTGTTTAGTGATGAAATTCTGGATGTAACTTCAAACAAACAGGAGAGGCAGGGGATAAGCGAAGATATGTTTTTAATTCTATGTTGGTTATTTTGTTCTTTTGGTTCTACTGTCTACTGCATATAGTGGAACAATTGCGTTAACACTAATGCACCTGCTACAAACGATGGGGAGATAATTGCACAATACCAGGCTCTTTAGGTTATCTTTGCTTTGAGCTGTTAAAAAACAACCTGCAAGCAGACATTTTGCAATTTGACATTGTGGATGATTGCTTCCCACAATCCTTTGTTCACATTCAAGAAATCTCTGGAGTTGAATTTCACACAACAGAAGTTCTCTACAAAATGGCTGCCCCAACAGCAATACTGAAGCCCAGTGACAACTCCGAGTGATACCAGCAAGTGTACAGGACAAGATCTTTATAACATTTCAGGTTTATGTGATGATTCAGTGCAATACCTTTATATAATTGCGATTCATGTTTACCCACAGTTGATAGCTGCAGTTCCCACATTTTGGGTTGGATTTTCTTCTCCCGTTGCTGGGAGCGGCGGCGGGCGAATAAAATGGTGGCCTGCATCACACACCACCATATCGCCGCGATCTTCCATCCCCCAAAATCATGTGGAGGGATGGGCTGTGTGCAAGCGCTGGCATCATTTTTAAAGGGCAGCCAACCCTGCTGGGTCATTTAAATTTTTGAAGAGCTACCCCCCCGCCACACAGTGTACTGCCAATAGATCTATCACCCTTCCCCCCCCCAATAACAATTAAATTCAACATTTGTCGTCTCCCCCCACAAACTGATCAAAGTGCAGAGGACTCCCCTTCCCACCCTCCCCTACAGTAGTAATTTGCATTAGACCCCGTTTCCCCGCCCCCCCCACGCCTCCCCCTCCGCCTCCCCGCCACTGCACTAAACATCATGTTCCCCCCTTCCCCACCATGGTGGTGCCTGCTTTCCCTGGACGGGAAAATGAAGGTGCCTGAGTGCCGACCACTGTTCGGAAGATCGCGGCCCGAAGGTGATTTTATTTAAATGTATTCATTTAATTAATTTAAATATGTTAATCCGGGTCCCATTGTCCAGCGGCGGGGGGGGACCGCCATGGAGCCTCGCCACTGACAGGAAAATCGGGCCCGGTACTCCCGGCGTTGTGCTCCATGGCGGGCCACTGCCGGAACGTTCTTTCCGCATCCCCCCTCCCCCTTCCCTCCCCAAACCCCCACCATGGAGCCCGACATTGGAAGCTCAGTAGAATCCCGGCCTTTGTTCATACATAAATTTGACTTAGCTGCTAGCTTTTAGCCATCTGCACAGACTGATCAATGTGACAGCAGTGAGCATATTATGATATACCTTCATTAGCAGTGCAATAATCACATAATCATATACAATCATTGATTTTCTTCTATTACTGCACAATGTTTCGACCTTGAATGCAAGCACCACAGATAAGTCCTAAAGACATTTTGTTGTGAGTCCATTATTGATTTCAATTACGCTTCTTCTCAGTAAAACCACCACTTGCAGAGAGCACAGGGTATTATGGAGAGTAAAGGGTGGCATACGTTATCACACTGTCTTTGCATTCTTTGGTTTGAATCCAGTCCAATACTGGTTCAAAATGTAACGAATTTGGAACAACTCAGTTTCCTTTGGGCAGGAGTCCACCACACCACTACCCATAATTCAGAGCTAATTGCCACCAATTTATCTATTTTGAACAGCAGTGTAGATGGAGGAGCAATGCATCAGATGCAAATGGGAACATAATGTTCATTGTTTATTTTCTGATTCAAGCACCAGCGAAGTTGCACAGTACTTAACTCCCGTTATACCTAACAGTGGTCAGTGTGAACCCAGGGTGCAAAACCAACATCTTTCCAACACTACCATTGGAATCATTATGCTTAAGAACACAACTGGTTCATTAATATCCTTTAGGAAAGGAAACCTGTTGTCCTTACCCTGTCTGGCCTATATGTGACTCTAGTCCCATGCCAACATGGATGACTCTCAACTATCCTCTGAAGCGGCCTAGCAAGCCAATTAGCTGTATCAAACTCCCATGTAGTTCAAGAAGAAGTCCCACTGCCACTTTCTCAAGAGTAACTAAGGATGGGCCTTGCCAGTGACACCCACATCCCGAGAGTTAACAGAAACAAAATAAGCATAGTATAAGCAGACCATTCTTCTCATCAAGTCTGCTGCTTCCATAGGTCCTACCCAATCATAGGTCCTACTCCACCCTATTTACTTTAACGTCACAGAGAAAATGTTCCAACATTCCCCAAAGGTAATTGATTTAAACATGGAATATAATTTGTTATGACCAGGTGAGCAATGTGTCTAGGGGTCTGTTACTGTCTTCACCTGGTCTTATTGGAACAGGGTTTGATTTTAAACACATTGTGTTTTGAGCTCCCCTTTGTGAATCCTTGTTCACAGCTTTCCAATTATAAGGCAAAGAAATTAGCATAAACAGGCTTCCTTAGGTTTAAAGAAAGAAAGTGAAATTTATTAAACCTTAAACTTAAACTCGAATACGGTTCATGCCTACGGATATATGACACGCCCATGCTAGCATGCATACGTGATACACACATGTAAATAGGGACAGAAAAGAACAGAAGTAAAATAAAATGTAGAGGTTTGAGGCAGTCTCTAAAGGGGGTTTCTTGTTACTGTTTCTATGTTTCCAGCTCGCCGTAGAGTCCTTGATTGTAGACAGCTCTTACTTTTCATTGGGGCCCAGTATTCTTCTTAAACCTTGTTCACTGTTGGACACTTTTCTCTCTTGGGGTTCATATGTCTTCAATGGCTTCCGAAGCTGGTGAGAGCGAGGTGAGAGCAGACAGGAGAGACATCTTCTCAGTCCAGGAGAAAAGTGCTCTCTGATTTATTTTCCGCTTGGAAGTTCAAATTCAAAAAAACTCCAACGAACAGTCAGTCATGTGACTTAAACTGGTATGACCACTTCTTCTGTGTATTGGGGAAGCAACAACTGGGTCCCCTTGTTCCAACACTGTCTGTTACTATGCAAATGTATTTCCAGTCAGGGGCTTGCAATTTTAAGTTTTAATGTTCATGTGGCGAAATAATGTGTGCCTCCGTCTTGGCAGGTGGGGGCCTTGCCTGACAAACTCTAGAATTGTCAGACTCTGCTCACAGCACAGAGTTGCACTCGACGGGAACATAGATTGTGAAATTGGGTGCAAAGGTCAGTGCACCAGATTCATGACATTCTTATTTTTCTGGCCATTGATTATAATCACTGTCCAATTGAACTAATCTTTGATCTGCACCTCCCATGGACTGAGAAGCTGTACACAGATTGGAATATTGAAAGTCTGGGGCTTTTTGGCATACCCTGTAGTTTCCGTAGTAATTGCTTTACACAGGTATTACCATGGTCCCAGCAACACCATTATACAGCAGTTTTGATCACTTCTGCCTATATTTGTCATTATGAGTCAGAAAATCATTTGTTCAAGTCCCACTCCAAGCCTTTAGCGTGTAACCTAGGATGGCACTTCAGTGCAGTACCGAGGGAGTTCTGCAGTGTCGGAGGTGCTGTCTTTCAGATGAGACATTAAACCAAGCTCCCATCTGCCTTCTTGAGGTGGACATAAATGATCCTTTGGCACTACTTTCAAGTTCAGCAAAGGTGTTGTCCCCAGTGTATTGAACAATATTTATCACCCAATCAACATCAATAAAACAGGTGATCTGCTCATTAGCTGATGTTGCTTGTCGGAGCTTGTTGTGCACAAGTTATCTGCCGTGCTTCCTACATTGTGACAGTGACTACACTTCAAAAGTATTTTATTGGCTGTAAAGTGCTTTGGGACATGATGATGTCATGAAAGGTGCTTTATAAATGCACATTCTTTCTTTCTCACAGTCAGTCCCATTTCTAACCAGATAGTTACCCAAGTTATTACAGACTTCTTAAAGGAGTTAATTACTGCATCATTGTTCCATTTTTACTGACCTGAAAGGCAGATTATAAAACAGGAGAGACATGTTCCTGTGAAAATGAGGGATAGAAATGGCAAGATTAGGGAACCATGGATGACAGGTGAAATTGTGAGACTAGCTAAGAGGAAAAAGGAAGCATACATAAGGTCTAGGCGGCTGATGAAAGACGAAGCTTTGAAAGAATATCGGGAATGTAGGACCAATCTGAAACGAGGAATTAAGAGGGCTAAAAGGGGTCATGAAATATCTTTAGCAAACAGGGTTAAGGAAAATCCCAAAGCCTTTTATTCATATATAAGGAGAAAGAGGGTAACTAGAGAAAGGATTGGCCCACTAAAGGACAAAGGAGGAATGTTATGCTTGGACTCAGAGAAAATGGGTGAGATTCTAAACGAGTACTTTGCATCGGTATTCACCGAGGAGAGGGACATGACGGATGTTGAGGTTAGGAACAGATGTTTGATTACTCTAGGTCAAGTCGGCATAAGGAGGGAGGAAGTGTTGGGTATTCTAAAGGGCATTAAGGTGGACAAGTCCCCAGGTCCGGATGGGATCTATCCCAGGTTACTGAGGGAAGCGAGAGAGGAAATAGCTGGGGCCTTAACAGATATCTTTGCAGCATCCTTAAACACGGGTGAGGTCCCGGAGGACTGGAGAATTGCTAATGTTGTCCCCTTGTTTAAGAAGGGTAGCAGGGATAATCCAGGTAATTATAGACCGGTGAGCCTGACGTCAGTGGTAGGGAAGCTGCTGGAGAAGATACTGAGGGATAGGATCTATTCCCATTTGGAAGAAAATGGGCTCATCAGTGATAGGCAACATGGTTTTGTGCAGGGAAGGTCATGTCTTACCAACTTAATAGAATTCTTTGAGGAAGTGACAAAGTTGATTGATGAGGGAAGGGCTGTCGATGTCATATACATGGACTTCAGTAAGGCGTTTGATAAGGTTCCCCATGGCAGGCTGATGGAGAAAGTGAAGGCGCTTGGGGTCCAAGGTGTACTAGCTAGATGGATAAAGAACTGGCTGGGCAACAGGAGACAGAGAGTAGCAGTAGAAGGGAGTTTCTCAAAATGGAGACGTGTGACCAGTGGTGTTCCACAGGGATCCGTGCTGGGACCACTGTTGTTTGTGATATACATTAATGATTTGGAGGAAAGTATAGGTGGTCTGATTAGCAAATTTGCAGACGACACTAAGATTGGTGGAGTAGCAGATAGTGAAGGGGACTGTCAGAGAATACAGCAGAATATAGATAGATTGGAGAGTTGGGCAGAGAAATGGCAGATGGAGTTCAATCAGGGCAAATGCGAGGTGATGCATTTTGGAAGATCCAATTCAAGAGTGAACTATACAGTAAATGGAAAAGTCCTGGGGAAAATTGATGTCCAGAGAGATTTGGGTGTTCAGGTCCACTGTTCCCTGAAGGTGGCAACGCAGGTAAATAGAGTGGTCAAGAAGGCATACGGCATGCTTTCCTTCATCGGACGGGGCATTGAGTACAAGAGTTGGCAGGTCATGTTACAGTTGTATAGGACTTTGGTTCGGCCACATTTGGAATACTGCGTACAGTTCTGGTCGCCACATTATCAAAAGGATGTGGATGCTTTGGAGAGGGTGCAGAGGAGGTTCACCAGGATGTTGCCTGGTATGGAGGGCGCTAGCTATGAAGAGAGGTTGAGCAGATTAGGATTATTTTCATTAGAAAGACGGAGGTTGAGGGGGGACCTGATTGAGGTGTACAAAATCATGAGAGGTATAGACAGGGTGGATAGCAAGAGGCTTTTTCCCAGAGTGGGGGTTTCAATTACTAGAGGACACGAGTTCAAAGTGAAAGGGGAAAAGTTTAGGGGGGATATGCGTGGAAAGTTCTTTACGCAGAGGGTGGTGGGCACCTGGAACGCATTGCCAGCGGAGGTGGTAGATGCGGGCACGATGGAGTCTTTTAAGATGTATCTAGACAGATACATGAATGGGCAGGAAGAAAAGAGATACAGAACCTTAGAAAATAGGCGACATGTTTAGAGAGAGGATCTGGATCGGCGCAGGCTTGGAGGGCCGATGGGCCTGTTCCTGTGCTGTAATTATCTTTGTTCTTTGTTCTTTGTTTATAATGGGTCGAAGTTAATCTGTAACATTTCATCTCAAAGTTCTTAAACATTTGGTAAATAGTTCAAGCTTTGCTGGTTTATGACACCATCTGTCTCAGGGCAGTCTTCGTACAAATTTCCAGCCGTTTACTGTTCCATATAAGAGGGATTCTACACAAGCTCTCACTCTGTTTATCCAGCACCTTTGCTGTGTTCTGTGCAGATTCTAACACAGTATTGTATTGATGCATTCCAATATCAAATGGAGCAATATCTAAATGTGTTCTTTTTCTACAGGGACATTTATAAAAGGACTTTTGCTCAACAATCTTTTTATTTAAAATTCATTGACAAGATGTAGGCATCATTGGAAAGGCTTAACTAACTTGCTGGAGTTTTTTGAGGTGGTAACAGAGAGAATTGATGAGGGCAATGCTTTTGATGTGGTGCACATGGACTTTCAAAAGGTGTTTGATACAGTGCCACAGAACAAATTTATGAGCAAACTTTTAGCTCATGAAATAAAAGGGACGGTAGCAACATGGATATGGAATTGGCTGAGTGACAAGAGTAGTGGTTAATAGATATTTTTTGTTCTGGAGGAAGGCTTGTAGTGGAGTTCCCCAGGGGCCAGTGTTGGAACCCTTGCTTTTCCTGATATATATTAATGACCTAGACCTTGGTGTACAGGGCACAATTTCAAAGTTTGCAGATGATACGAGGATGGTGAGGAAGATAGTGTAGAACTCCAAAAGGACATAGACAAGTTGGTAGAATAGGCAGACAGGTGGCAGATGAAATTTAATGCGGAGAAATGTGAAATGATTAATTTTGGTAGGAAGAGCATGGAGACACAATATAAAATAAAGGGTACAATTCTAAAGGGGTGCAGGAGCAGAGGGACCTGGGTGTATATGTGCATAAATCATTGAAGGTGACAGGACAGGTTGAGAGAGTGGTTAATAAAGTGTACAGTACCCTGGGCTTTATTATCAGGCGACAAGAGTACAAGAGCAAGGATGTTACGTTGAACTTGTATAAGACACTAGTTCGGCCTCAGCTGGAGTATTGTGTCTAGTTCTGGGCGCCACACTTTAGGAAAGATGTGAGGGCAATGGAAAGAGTACAGAAAGATTCACGAGAATGGTTCAGGGATGAAGAACTTCAGTTATGGAGAAGATTGGAGAAGTTAGGACTGTTTTCCTTGGAGAAGAGAAGGCTGAGAGGTGATTTGATAGAGGTATTCAAAATCATGAGGGGTCCAGACAGAGTAGATAGAGAGAAACTGCTCCCACTCATGAAAGGATAGAGAAGGAGAGGGTACAGATTTAAAGTATTTGGTGAGAAAAGCAAAATTGACACGAGGAAAAACTTTTTCACACAGAGAGTGGTTAAGGTCTGGAATGCACTGCCGAGAGTGTGGTGGAGGCAGGTTCAATTGAAGCATTCAAAATGGAATAAGGCAGTTATATGAAAAGGAAGAATGTGCAGGGTTATGGGGAGAAGTCTGTAGAATGGAGCTGAAAGGATTGCTCTTTCGGAGAGCCAGTGTGGACACGATGGGCTGAATGGCCTCCTTTTGCACTGTAACAATCCTGTGATTCTGTGAAGGCTAGCATGTATTGTCCCTCTCTCATTGCCCTGAAAAGGTGGTGGTGGACTATCTTCTTGAACTGCTACAATTTTTGTCATGGCTTGATACACCAGAGTGAGTTGCTCGGCCACTTCAGAGAGCGGTTAAGAGTCAATCATATTGATGTGAGACTGGAGTCACATATAGGACAGATTGGGTAAGAGCAGGAGGTTTCCTTTGCAAAAGGACGTGGTGAGAAATTTGGGTTTTTATGACAATCCAACAAATTCATGGTCACTTTTACCAACACCAGCATTTTTGAACTGCATTCAAACTCACAACCTGTCATCGTAAGGTTGGAACTCACATTCTCTGGATTATTAGTCCCGCCCTCTGGATTACAAATCCATAGTGACTGCACTGCTATGCTCTGTATGCAATAAAACAAAGTTAAGGGGGAAGTAGCAAAAGGAGAAAAGGAAATTGAGTTTGTACAGCATATACTGGGCTTCTTTCTCACTCAGTATGTAAGAAATACAACAAGAAAAGAATCAATGCTGGATCTTGTTATGGGCAATTGACCAGAACAGATTGGAAAAATCAGAGTATGAGAACATCTTAGTAGTAGTGATCGCAACATAAGAAGGTTCAAGATCAGGATCCAGAGTGACATAAGGACAAAGACTAAGGTCATTGATTGGAAAAGAGCAAATTATGAGGAAATCAGAGTGGAACTAAAGAAGGTAAACTGAGAGAAAATCTTGAAAAGCAAATAGACAGAAAGACATTAGGAATTCTTCAAATGGAAATCTTTAAAAAGTTCAAGAGAAGTTTATTCCACTAAAAGCCAAAATCAAGCAAACTATTTATGGGGCATCATGGGTGAATAACGAACTAAAGTTAAAAATTGTATTTAAAGACCTAAAGGAGAGGACAAAAGGGAACACAAAGAACTTAGAAGAGAAATTAAAACAAACATCAGGGAGGCAAAGAGAAATTTGGTGGGGTCAAGTGAGGAAGGGTTGAAGGTCTTCCCTCTTTTCCCTCTCCTTGTTAGATCACAACAGGTTTAATTCTTTCTTAAAGTGGATGTACTAGTCAATTCAGTTGGTGTTTGACTATTTACTTGCTATGATTATAACAAGAACCAATCGGACAGGTATTCATGAGTTAACAAAGAAAGAGGTTAACTTTATTGTACCTTAACCAAACTAATAAAATAATAACGAATGTGCCAACTTTCACTCTCACACACACACTAGAGGTTTACACACACACAAATAGGTTTATGAGTGGGGAAGCTAGATTGGTTGGGTTAGAGTCCATAAAAAAGGTACACAGTCTGTGGAGATTGGTGATTTGGCTGGCTTCCAGCTGAATTCAGTGGTCGTGAGGCTTTTAGTTTGAAGAGGTAGATGACTGGCTCGGTGAGTCTCTTGGAGATAGTGATGCGGATGATTTCCTCCAACGGGGTTTCTGATTGTAACTGGAGTATGCAAATATGGTCAGTCAACAAACAGGATTTGAAAGCTTTCAAGCTGGAATGGAGAGAGAGAGGGACCCCCACTTCGGGTCTGCTCATGTCAGAGTCCAATTGCTTCTCCTCTGCTACAGAAAAAGCACCAGCTTAAAATCACAGATGGGGAGGGACTTGTCATATGACAGTCACTCAGTGATTCAAACATAGCAGTTAGTAGTATTTCTTCTTCTTGCCGAGAGAACAGGTAGTTCCTTTAAACTTCCTGGGTCTTGGTTCCTGCTGGGATATTAGCAGACATTTCGTCTCTCTCCTCACAAGCATTGCAGTGCAGGATACAGTGTTGCAAATTAGGTGATCATCTTAAGCTGAAAGGATGAATTAGCTGGCATCTTGTCTTTTAAAAATGTCTTTAAAAAATTCAGATCTTCAGCCAGTGGACCAAAGGAAACTATCATTTAACAAAACATATTGGCATAACAAATTACAAAACATAAAAATAAATAATAAAATATTCTGCACCCACTTAAATAACAAAAGGAAAATTGAAGTAGGAACAGGGCAACATAAAGATGCGTAATGACAGTGAAATTTCAGAAGTATTAAATGACTACTTCAGTTCAGTTTTTGCTAAAGATGATTATTAAATAGACATTTCAATAGAGGATGAGCTTAAAAAGAATGTTAATACAGTTGGGGTAGGAAGGAAGAAAATAATTGACAAATGCACAAAACTAAAAGAGTATAAAACCCAGGTCCAGATGGTACGCACCAACGTATATTCAAGGAAACTAGGGAGGAGGCAGCAGAGGCATGAATTTTTCTATACAAATGTTCCATAAAAGCCATGGTAGTGCCAGAGGATTGGCAGATAGCTGATGTTGCTCCTATATATAAAAAGGGAAATAAAACAAAACGTGACAACTATAGACCAGTCAGCTTATGACAGTATTAGGAAAGATACTGGAATCTATACTGAAAGAAGTGATAAAAAGCATCTAGAGAAAGAAAATATAATTAAAAATGAACAACATGGAGGGATAAGTCAGGCTTAACTAACTTGATAGAATTCTTTGAAGAGATAATGGAAAGAGTAGACAAGGGTGAGTAGACAAGGGCGGCACAGTGGCGCAGTGGTTAGCACCGCAGCCTCACAGCTCCAGCGACCCGGGTTCAATTCTGGGTACTGCCTGTGTGGAGTTTGCAAGTTCTCCCTGTGTCTGCGTGGGTTTTCTCCGGGTGCTCCGGTTTCCTCCCACAAGCCAAAAGACTTGCAGGTTGGTAGGTAAATTGGCCATTATAAATTGCCCCTAAAATAGGTAGGTGGTAGGGAAATATAGGGACAGGTGGGGGTGTGGTAGGAATATGGGATTAGTGTAGGATTAGTATAAATGGGTGGTTGATGGTTGGCACAGACTCGGTGGGCCAAAGGGCCTGTTTCAGTGCTGTATCTCTAAACTAAAACTAAAAAAAGTAGATGTCATAAACTGGGATTTTCAAAAGGCCATTGATTGGGTACCATACAGTCGGCACCTGGCAAAGGTTAGAGCTAGTGGAGTCAGGGGACAAATAGCTGAATGGATAGAAAATTGGCTAAAAAATAGAAATCAGAGGGAGGGGTAAATGGTAATTATTCAGATCGGAGGAAGGTAGAAAGCGGTATTCCACAAGAATCAGCGCCAGGACCACTGCTATTCTTAATTTACATTAATGCTTTAGGAATAAGTAACTCGATATCAAAATTGCAGATGATACCAGTCTGGGGTGTATAGCTAACATTGATGAAAACATAATACAAGAAGACATTTGAAAACGGGACAGTTAAGTGGCAAATGAACTTTTACATAGATAAATGTAGGCTGATGCACTTTGGTAGGAAAAACAGAAACATCCTTCTTCTTAAGCAGTCCCTCAGGATTGAGGATGACTTGCTTCCACTCCGGTTCAATGGGTTCTGAGATGGCTGGTAAGTCCAATGCGTGATCTGCAGACTCTGTTATGTGACGGGCAGGTGGTGCTTGAAGGGTCAGGTAGATGAATAGTTTGGAGGTTTGTGTGCTCCTTCTGATGCCTCGACTTTGCCTCCACATGTTCCCGACGAAGTTCCTCGAGGTGTTGATGCCTTCCCGAATGAGCTGTCTCCATCTAGGACAGTCACAAGCCAGGGACTCCTACAAGTCAAAGAGGATGTTTGATCTCTTCAATGATGCTTTGAGGACATCTCTAAAGCATTTCTGCTGTTCTCGTGGGGCGACCAAGTTCTGAGTAGAAGAGCTGCGACGGGAGTCTGGTGTTAGGCATGCGAATGACATGAGCCGCCCAGCGGTACTGGCTTTGGGTAATTAGCGCCTCGATGCTTGCAGGTTGGCTTGGGCGTTTGACTGCCTTTCCTGCCTCTGGATTTGGAGGATATGTGGAGGCACCTCTGGTGATACTTCTCCAGTGCTTTAAGGTGCCTGCTGTAAGTTGTCCAAGTCTCCGAAGCATGTAGGAGCACAGGGATCACTGCTGCCGGTAAACCATGATCTTAGACTTGGGTTCGAGATCCTGATCCTCAAATACTCTCTTCCTCAGTCAGCCAAAGGCTGAGTTGTCACATTAGAGGCGATGATGAACCTCGTTGTCTATGTCTGCCTCTGCCGAGAGAAGGCTCCCAAGATATGTAAAATGATCCACATTTTCCGGGGTCTCACCATTGATCTTGATCATCACTTATACCTTAGAAAATAAAAAAACTGAATGGGATAGAAGAACAAAGGGTTCTAGGGTTACAGGTGAACAAATCATTAAGAGAAGCATTGCAGGTCAGCAAAGTAATTAAACATACTTACAAAGCACTGGGATTTATTTCTAGTAGTACAGACTTCAAAAGTGGTGACCTTATGTCAAACTTGTATTGGACGCTGATCAGGCCGGATTTAGAATACTGGGCACAATTCTGGTCTTCATTCGATGAAAAGGACATAGAAACGCTGAAGCAAGTGCAAAAAAGACTTACAAGGATGGTATCAGAACCGAAAGATTCTAGCTTTTGGGAAAGATTGAGCAGGTTGGGGCTTTAATCTTTAGAAAAGAGAAGATTTAGAGGAGACCTAATAATGATCTTTAAAATTATGTATGTGTTGGAAAGGGTAGACCTGGAGAGAATGTTTCTACTATTGGGAGAATCCAAAACTGGGGCCATAAATACGAGATAACTGCTCATAAATCCATTAGGGAAATAAGGATACATTTCTTTTCTGAGAAACTGATTTGAATATGGAACTCATGACTAGTGGAAGTGGTTGAGACAAATACCTTAGAAGCTTTCAAAAGGAAACTAGACGAGTTCATAAAAGAAAAAAAGACTTGCATTTATATAGTGTCTTTCAAAACCTCTGGACTTCCCAAAGCACTTTACAGCCAATGAAGTACTTTGGAAGTGTAGTCACTGTTGTAATGTAAGAAATGTGTCAGCTAGTTTATGCGCAGCAAGCTCCCACAAACAGCAATGTGATACGGACCAGAAAATCTGTTTTTGTGATGTTGGTTGAGTGATACATAATGGCCAGGGTACTGGGGATAAGTCACATGCTCTTCAAAATATTGCCATTGGATCTTTTATGCTCATCTGAGAGGGTCGATGTGGCCTTGATTAAATGTCTCATCTGAAAGATGACACCTCCAAATCATGCAGCACTTCCTCAGTACTGCACAGGAGTCTCAGCTTAGATTTTTCTGCTCGATTCTATGGAGTGGGACTCTGAATCTACAACCATCTGACTGAAGAGTTCAGAGTGCTACCAATTGAGCCACAGCAGACACACATGAGGGAAAAGTGAATAGAAAGATCTGCTGAAAGGCTGAAATTAGTTAGATGGAATGGGGGGGACTGGTGTGGAGTATAAACACCAGCAGAGACTAGTTGGACCACATGGCCTGTTTCTGTGCTGTTTCTTCTATGTAATTTTATGTAATCAATGGTTTCAATAAAGTGAAATTCCATTTAAATAGCAAAACATCTTTCTTCTTCTTAATTTATAAGTTTTACTCCTCCCCCTTGGGCACTCTGTCCTGACGGATCAGGCTGTCAGTTACGAGGATCAATTTTCTCAAGTGGATTGGAGAAGGAGGCACAGGGGTCAGTGCACACAAGTTGGTCAGCGTCAGATTTTCTCTTTTTTTGATAGAACATCTACTAAGGGAACTGCTGTTGTCTCAGCACAGAAGATTGGATGTATAAACCACCATGAAAAGTATTCAATTTCACTGCTATAGGCTTTCATCCTGTGCTTATCATTAATCTTTAATAGGATGTTGACTGTCAAGAAAAAGAGCCATGCATCAGAAACACATTGTGCTTTGTAATGAACTCTTGAACATTTTGAGTGCACTCAGTCTCAAGATTGGTTTGACCTGCTGTTGAGTGTTGCTCTCTTCCAGTTGAAAGTATTTAATACAACTGCTGCTGTGATGGAGGAACAGGTTTCTATTGGCCGTAAGGTTAACTGCACAAAATGGCCTGACATTATGGAGCCACTGCCATAGTAAAAATGCAGCTAGACATTTCGGTGAGTAGTCAATATTTAGCACAGGCAAATGCTTGATCAGGGCTGTCACATCTTAGCTGTCTCTATACTGAGTATGCACCAGTGCCAAAGCTATGCAAAAATAGATTAATTTGGAAAAAGAACAAAGGGCTTGGATTTATCTTACATCTTTCACATCCTCAGGATGTCCCGAAGCACATAATTAAAAAAAAATCATTCATAGAATGTGGGCGTCACTGGCAAGGGCAGCATTTATTGCTCATCCCAAATTTTCCCGAGAGAAGGTGGTGGTGAGCTGCCTTCCTGAGCTGCTACAGTCTGTGATGTAGGTACTGCCTTTGTCCTTCTATGCCTGGGTTTGGAATATGGTATCATAGGAGCCTTGGCAAGTTGTTGCAATGCATCTTGTAGATGGTACACACTACTGCACTGTGTGATGATGGTGGAGGGAATGAATGTTTAAGGTGGTGGATGGGCTGCTGATCTGGTGGATTTCTTTTTCCTGGATCGTGTCGAGCTTCTTGAGTATTGTCGAAGCTGTGCTCATCCAAGCAAGTGAAAAGTATTCCATCAAACACCTGACTTATGCTTCATAGATAGTGGGAACACTTTGGGGAGTCAGGAGATGTGTTACTCACTGCAGAATTCCCAGCCTCTGACTTGCTCTTGTAGCCACAGTATTTATGTGTCTGATTCAGTTGAGTTTCTGGTCAATGGTGACCACCCCCAGGATGTTGATGGTGGGGGATTCAGTGATGGTAATGCTGTACAGTGTCATGGGGAGGTGGTTAGACTCTCTCTTGTTGGAGATAATCATTGTCTGGCTTCATGCCTAATGAATTCTGTTTTTGAAGTGTAGTCACTGTTATTATGTAGGCAAACATGGCAGCCAGTTCGCACACTGTGAGGCCCCACAAAAAGAAAATGAGATCATTTTTAGTGGTGTTGATTGAAAGATGAGTGTTGGCTATAGAGCCAAGAGAACTCCATATGAATAGTATTATGTGTGCAACTGCCTTGATTTAATGCTCAACCCTCCCTCAATATTACTTTGATGGGCCAACCTCAATATTGAGGTCAAGTCCTAGACTGGGGCCTGAACCAATTATCACCTGACTCAGAGGTAAGAATGCCACCACTGAGCCAAACTGACACATACAAGATCCAGATTAACTAGATTTGGATTTCCCTTATCCTCCAATTTTTATTCTTCTCCAGTGACTGCAGGCACTGAATCCTGTTGCGGACTAAATACACAAGATACTAACTGCTGTCCAGTACCTTGTTCATGTGGCAGTTCTTCATGGATGAGCCTAATACAATGATCTATTAAAAATGGACACCACTGCTGACCTTACCCAATGTGCATAGTTGTACCTTCTTTAGCAGGGATCAACACAGACCTAATAGTAAAGAGGACAAAACTGATATCGACACCAAGAACAAAGTTGTGGGAGAACCAATGACTCTATATTACACAACCCTCCCCACTTGGACATATATCGCCTTACTTCATTGTTGCCGTGTTAATATCCTGGAATTTCCTATTGATCTCATTGTAGGAGCACCATCACCACGTGGAATTCAGTGATTCAAGGAATGATCAATAAATGCAGCTGTGCCAATATTACCTCCACACCAAAGAATATATAAGGAAAGAGAAATACTAACATGAATTTCTTTACCTATTTGTGATTAATTTCCAGATTACCTCTATAAATTAGTCTTCTGCAGCTGTGATGCAGCTCAGTCAATCTCACTGCACTGCACCAAGTTGAAATTCCATACTGGCTGCTGCATTTTCCCACAGAACAGTTGCCTAATTTCAGTAATCCATTTTATGTGGAACATAGATATTTAAGTGTGAGTGCAGGTTCATTGGAACGTTTTCATTAGGCTGGCAGAATTCACTTCATTAGTGAATCATATTGATAAGGCCTTTTCTTCCCATTCCAAATCTTCCCACACAAATAGCAATTTCCTTCTCCTGTCCTGGACTGGAGTTGAATTCCCAGATCCCAGATCTGAAAGACTGGTACTGAGGCTAACAGTGCAGCTCCTCACTCCATCAACAAAAGAAACCTCCTGTTGTAATTAATTTGACTGCTGTTCAAATATGAAATCAGGTGGTAACTTCCAACAAGGACGCACTTGGCTTTTCTGTGAATGATCAGCACCAGTGGTTAAGTTCACAAGGAAATAACAGAGATTACACTAAACAGTACAGGAATCATGATTTCCCATAAGAGTCCTGTAGCTCACCAAGGACAAAAATTTAAACATGATAAATAAAAAGAGTATGAATTTGGCATGGAGTTGTTTGTGAATTGGCCCCAGTAGGATTTTGATGCAGCTGTTCAAGACCATCGTGAGAGCAGGCTCATTTTTAGAGGAAATTCTTTAACAGCCTGACTTCCTGTCTCCTTGTTGAAACTGAGGAGTTCTAAAGTGCACCATGTGGCAGAGGGGTATGATGAGGCAGTCGGGTTCTGTTGCCAAGGTGCTTTCCTTATACAAGCAAAATTTTACAGTTCAGTAACATTATCAAAATGAAATAAAATGAGCTTAGTATCAGAAGTGAAACTTAACTTCTCTTTTTGAATGCCTTTTTAAACTGTACTGATGACTGAGCGGGTGACTATCAACATTTCCCAACAATAATGTCCATTTTGTATTACTTCCAGAAGTATGTCTCTTACTATGGCAACATGCTAATTGCATGCTGGGATAGCCTTGCTTGTTGAAGTCCAAAATGGCTGCTATGGCATTGCATAGTTCTGGTTCTTTTTTTTATATATTGGAAAAAGTATGCAGAAACTGTTCAGTCAAGTTTGAACACCAATGGAGTTACTTTTAGATTGGTGGATACATAGCTTGTTTGTTACTCATAACTATACCAATTTTTTAGATGGCTTGGCAATCGATAGGTTGACATTTCGGGGAGGCAGTGGCATAGTGGTACTGTCACTGGACTAGTATGCCAGAGCCCAGGCTAATGATCAGGGGACATGGCTTTGAATCCCACCATGGCAGATGGTGAAATTTGAATTCAATTAATAAACCTGGAATTAAAAAGCTAGTCTAATGATAACCATGAAACCATTGTCATAGAGTCATAGAGGGATACAGCACTGAAACAGGCCCTTCGGCCCACTGAGTCTGTGCTGATCATCAACCACACATATATACTAATCCTACATTAATCCCATATTCCCCACCACATCCCCACAATTCTCCTACCACCTGCCTACACAAGGGGCAATTTACAATGGCAATTTACCTATCAACCTGCAAGTCTTTGGCCATGGGAGGAAACCGGAGCACCCGGCAGAAACCCATGCAGCCACAGGGAGAACTTGCAAACTCCACACAGGCAGTACCCTGAACTGAACCCGGGATGCTGGAGCTGCGAGGCTGCGGTGTTAACCACTGCACAACTGTGCCGCCTGCCCACTGTTAATTGTTGTAAAAACCCATCTGGTTCATTAATGTCCTTTCGGGAAGGAAATCTGCCATCCTCACCTGGTCTGGCCCACATGTTACTCCAGACCCACAGCAATGTGGTTGACCCTTAAACTGCCCTCTGAAATGACCTAGCAAGCCAGTCAGTTCAAGAGCAATTAGGGATGGGCAATAAATGCTGGCCAAACCAGTGATACCCATATCCCACAAATAAAAACATTTAATCAGATTATAATCAGAATTACTCAAATTTAGCACACTAACCTAGAAGAATGGACACCAGGCCTGGCCTGTCCTAATAACATAACTTATTACAGCAAAGAGCAGAAAACGAGAGCTGAGATTAAAGACTGAAAGCCGTACTTATGAAATAGTGGAAGTTTTAACATTTGCAATAAGGAAGATCAAAAGCAGGAATGATTGGCAGGCAATGAAGTCTGCATGAGACCGAGTAAATAAATATCAAGATTGAAAATTTAAACATTGTAGCAAACTACCAAGAAAGATGACATGAGAAGGGCTACAACATTGAAATTGCTAAGTTAATGAGCAGGAAAAGCCAACGAAATACTGCATTGACCTAATAAAATGAGTATGCATTAATTTGAGCCAAGGAACAAGGAACAGTATGAACTGCTGGAGTCTGCTATCAAGGTATTTACTATCCTCTGCATTCTGATAGAAACCATGCAATACAATCCCCGCAAAGTCTTCCAATATTTATCCCATTGATAGTAATAAAACCTTATCTAATGATATCCTTCATTATGTACTATGTTACGGCCACATGGTGAGGGCTGTGGTTGGTCCTCACTGTTTAACTCCCAAATGACCGCAGCAAGTATTTTTCTTACTAGGGTTTTAACCCCTTTTATTTATCAAATAAACAGACACTGGTAGCAGGTTTTCTTGAAGGTTTAAAACAGAAGATTAATTATTTATTGAGCAATATACATTAACCTGAAATTGTCACAACTGCACCTACTCATGCATTCACTCGCACACACACCTACAAGAACAGAGAGATAGAGAGGAAAAGGGGTTAAGTGCTTTGAAGTGAGGTAGGGTTTTGGGGTTCCCGGTAAACTTGTTGAATCTTCTCAGAGATCAATTTTGTGTTAAAGTTGCAGGCCTTGGTTGTTTGTATACTTCTCTGTTGGTTGAAACGCAGTCTGAAGACAAGGGATCACTTCCAGTTCTCTGCTGGATAGGCTTTTGTGATGGCTGTCTTGGGTCTCTTTCTCTCTTCAGAGAGCTACTTTTTAAACTAAAAGTCTCTCACATCTTGCCTCTGTTGGGAAACATAGATCTTCCTCCCTGTGGTGACTGACAATGGCCCAGGATGTGGTGACTTAAGAAGACTTAAGTTTCAGAAGAGCACATTCAATTCAAAAATGTCTCTTGATGGGTTAAGGGTGGGTGTAATTGACACCTCTTAGTTTAGAATTTATCCTTTTGTCCTTACCAGACAGTAAAACAGTTTGACTATGCAGTTCGACCTTTGGTGGCCATTTTTGAAGCACATTGTCCACTCTTAAAAAAGAAAAGTCCATTTTAATAACTCTTCAGTTTGATTTCTGTATTTCAATCATTGAACATTATATGAGTATAACAACCATATGCCAAATCATTAAGTGCCGGCTCTCAATCATCTACAATAGTGTTGTAGCCTGTGAATAGGCTAGTAAATCCCATGCTATGAAGGTGATCTTGTGTCTCCACAGATAGTTCCAACTCATCCACTGTGGAATCATTATCATTTTTAAGATGGTGATGATTCTAACACAGATGACAGTGCCTCAGGATGAAGTTAGGACACAGCACCCACAACAGTCAGGTCGATGGATAATTACAGTAAATTACTGCAGCTGTGGTGGATCATTCACTAGATACTTTTTTTCGATCACAATACACAGTCAGAGGGTCTATGATAGACATCAAGGGCATATTAATTCGAGTGCACTGCTGCTCATTCCTCAATATCCTAGTTTTCACCCACAGTATGATAAGTGTGCGATTGACATATTGAACACGGTGCAGAAATGTGCATTGTAATGTCCAGATGCAGAGTAATAGTGATACAGCATGCTATTGTGCAAGCTGATGAAGATACAAAAATGAAAGATAGGAAATCACCAACTGGTCCATCAAGCCTCCCCATATCGACTATCACAACCTCGTGCACAGTGATTGGAATCCGCTCATCTTCAATTTTTCGAGCCATGCAAAAAAACTTTTAATTACTTTCATAAATCACCCTGAGAGGTGTTTTAAATATGAACAGCACCAAAGAACCATAACCTTAATATCACCAATCATCCAAAACCCAGAAAGGGCAAGAAATGGAATGTATTGCAAGACAGACTACTTTCTTTATTATTCAAGTCTTCAGGTTAACTGAATTGGGCGACTGCACCCCATTTATTTGAGCCAGGGATTGAATTTTCTGGTGTTGTAACCAAATCGGAGGGGATTTTAGTTTCATTATGGGGAGAAAAATTCTTTCATTCATTTAAACCATCTTTAAGCTTGAAAAGATGTGAGCGTTATACTGGTATCCAAGTGTTTTTTCTAAACTTTTATCCAGAGAATACAAGGCATCACCAAAATAGGAAGAGGGACAATATCTATAGTGCAGGATACTGTTAGTTTTGAAGAAGAAACAGAAAGAAAATGAGGCAAATTAGTGTTCCACTAATGACAAGTTTTGGTTTTAAAAGCCCATAGTAGAGAGGAAAGGATGGGGAAGAAGGACACAGAATATGAGATGGTGCAGTGAGTATGGATTGCAACACAATGAGGATATAAAACTGAATCTAGATAGAAGTTCAGGATGAAGAAGAATGGACAATTCAGAGAAGCAGTGAGCAGAGGGAACAATAAGTAAGGTTGTTGGGAATAAATCGTCTGATTTATGGGGTGAGGAGAACTGAATCCCACTTGGATACAAACAAGTGCCTCCCTTTAAAAAGTGTAAAGAGAAAGAGAAAAAGGCACTGCATGAGATTTACAAAGGGATTAGTCCACCTAAACTGAGTAATCAAATTAAAGCTCACCTCAGAGGTATTTTGCTGAGGGTTTCTGTTTTATCACATGGTTTAAGAGCAAAGCTCAAGCTGATCATCGCTCCAGGATTTGAACACATAATGCAAGCTTAAGCTTAATGGCATTGTGAAATACCATCTTTGAGATGAGACATTAAACCAAAGCTTTGTCTGTCTTTTCAGGTTGATGTTCAGCAATAACCTGCTCTGACGCTTAATTTGAGTTTTGCCAGGGACATTCAGCTCCTGACCTTATTACAGCCTTGATCCAAGCATGGAAAAAAGAGCTGAACCCCAGAGGTGAGGTGAGAGTGACTGTCCTTGACATCAAGGCAGCATTTGACTGAGTATGGCATCAAGGAGCCCTAGCAAAACTGGAGTCAATGGGAATCAGGGGGAAAACTCTCTGCTGGTTCGAGTCATACCTAGCACAAAGAAAGATGGTTGTGGCTGTTGGAGGTGAGTCATCTCTGTCCCAGGACATCACTGCAGGAGTTCCTCAGGATAGTGTCCTCAGCCCAACCATCTTCAGCTGCTTCATCAATGACTTTCCTTCCATCATAAGGTCAGAAGTGGGGATTTTCGCTAATGATTGCACGATGTTCACCTTTTGCAAATCCTGAGATACTGAAGCAGCCCATATCCATATGCAGAAAAGCTGGACAACATCCAGGCTTGGGCTGATAAATGGCAAATACCATTTGCGCCAGGCAATGACCATTCTTAACAAGAGAGACTCTAACCATCTCCCCTTGACATTCAATGTCTTACCATCACTGAATCCCTCACTATCAACATCCTGGGGGTCACAATTGACCAGAAACTGAACTGGACCAGCTACATAAATATTGTGGCTACAAGAGCAAGTCAGAAGCTGGTAATTCTGCAGCAAGTAACTCACCTCCTGTCTCCCCAGAGCCTGTCCACTATCTACAAGGCACGAGTCAGGATTGTGATGGAATACTCTCCACCTGTCTGGATGGGTGCAGCTCCAACAACACTCAAGAAGCTCGACACCATCCAGGACAAAGCAGCCAACTTGACTGGCACCCCATCAACATTCACTCCTTCCACCACTGAGGCACAGTGGCAGCATTGTGTACTATATACAAGGTGCACTGCAGTAACTCACCAAGACTCATTTGACAGCACTTCTAAACCCACGATCTCTCCCACTCAGCCCAAGAGTGTATATTGCCCAGGTCTTGCTGCATTTCTACATGGACTGCTTCAGTAGCTGAGGAGTCACATTGGTGCTGAACATTGTGCAATCATCAGTCAACATCCATGCTTCTGACCTTATGATGGTGGGACGGTCTTTGATGAAGCAGCTAAAGATGGTTGGGACTTGGACACTACCCTGAGGACCTCCTGCAGTGATGTCCTGAGATGATTGACCTACAACAACCACAACCATCTTCCTTTGCACTAGGTATGACTCCAATCAGCTGAGAATATTCCCCCGATTCCCATTGACTCCAGTTTTGCTAGGGTTCCTTGATACCATACTTGGTCAAATGCTGCCTTGATGACACGGGCAGTCACTTTCACCTCACCTCTTGAGTTCAGTTCTTCTGTCCATGTTTGAGCCAAGGCTGTAATGAGATCGGGAGCAGAGTGGCCCTGGCAGAACCCAAACTGAGCATCACTGAGCAGGTTATTGCTAAGCAAGTGCCGATTGATAGCACTGTTGATGACACCTTCCATCACTTTTCTGATGATTGAGAGTTGACAGTAAGGGCAGTAATTGGCCGGTTTGGATTTGTCCTGCTTTTTGTGTACAAGACATACCTGGGCAATTTTTCACATTGCCGGGTAGATGCCAGTGTCTTAGCTGTACTGGAACAACTTGGCTAGGGTCATGGTAAGTTCTGGAGCACAGGTCTTCAGTACAATTGCTGGAATGTTGTCAGGGCCCTTAGCCTTTGCAGTAACCTTCTATCGTTTCTTGATATCACGTAGAGTGAATCGAATTGGCTGAAGTCTGGCATCTGTGATGCTGGGGACCTCAGGAGGAGGCCGAGATGGATCATCAACTCGGCACTTCTGACTGAAGATTGTTGCAAATACTTCAGCCTTGTCTTTGCACTGGTGTGCTGGGGTTCCACAAATATCCCCATCCTCAATGATGGGGAACCCCAGCACACCAGTGCAAAAGACAAGGCTCAAGTATTTGGGTAAGCTGCATGCGCTAAACAGAGTTAAGCGATCCCATAACCAATGGATCAGGCAGAACTGCAGAGCTTAGATCTGATCCATTGGTTATGGGATCGCTTAACTCTGTTTAGCGCATGCTGCTTATGCTGTTTGGCACGCAAGTAGTCCTGGGTTGTAGCTTCACCAGGTTGACACCTCATTTTGAGGTTTGCCTGGTGCTGTTACTGGCATGCCCTCCTGCACTCTTCATTGAACCAGGGTTGGTCTCCAGGTTTGATGGTAATGGTAGAGGGGGGGGCTATCCCAGGCCATGAGGTTACAGATTGTGTTTGAATACAATTCTGCTGCTGTTGATGGCCCACAGCACCTCATAGATGCCCAGTTTTGAGTTGCTAGATCTGTTCGAAGTCTATCCCATTTAGCACAGTGGTAGAACTCTAACAAATTTGTCAAACATGATTTCCCTTTCATAAAACCATGTTGACTCTGTTTTATTGCATTATATTTTTCTAAATGTCCTGCTATTTCGTCAATAAGGGACTCTAGCATTTTCCCAATGACAGATGTGAAGCTAACTGGTCTATAGTTTCCTGCTTTCTGTATCCCTCCTTTCTTGAATAGGGGCGGTCACATTAGCAGTTTTCCAATCCGCTGGTACCCTACTGGAATCCAGTGAGTTTTGGTATATTATGACCAATGCCTCCACTATCTCTGCAGCCACTTCTTTTAAAACCCTTGGATGCAGGCCATCAGGTCCTGGCGACTTGTCTGCCTTTAGTCCCATCAGTTTATCCAGCATCTTTTTCCTCATAATAGAGATTGTTACAAGTTTCTCCCTCCCATTTACACCTTGCTCATCTATCATTGTTGGGATGTTTAAAGTGTCCTCCAGCGTGAAGACCGATGCAAAATATTGGTTTAAATTATCTGCCATTTCCCTGTTCCCTATTATTAATTCCCCAGTCTCATCCTCTAAGGGTCCCACACTTACTTTAGCTACTCTCTTCCTTTCTGTGTACCCGTAGAAGCTCTTACTGTTTGTTTTTATATTTCTTGCCAATTTACTCTCAAAATCAATTTTCTTCCTCTTAATTAGTTTTTTAGTCATCTGCTGCTGGTTTCTAAAAAATTCCCAATCCTCTGGTCTATCACTAGCTTTTGCCGATTTGTACACCTTTGTTTTTGATTTGATACTCTCCTTAACTTCCTTTGTTATCCACGGGTGGTTCATCGTTCTCATCGAGTCCTTCCTTCTGACCTGAATAAATGTTTGCTGAGTGTTATGAAATATCTGCTTAAAAGTCTGCCACTGCTCCTCTACTGACATTCCCTGTAGTCTATTTTCCCAGCCCGCTTTAGACAACTCTTTCTTCATACCTCTGTAATTGCCCTTGTTTAAGTTGAAGACACTGGTTTGAACCCAAGTTGCTCACCCTCAAACTGAATTTAAAATTCTACCATGTTATGATCGCCTCCCCCTAGAGAATCTTTAACTACGAGATCTCTTATTAATCCTACCTCATTACACATTACCAAATCTAAAATAGCCTGTTCCTAGATTGGTTCTGCAACGTATTGTTCTAAGAAATAATCTCTGAGGCTCTCTACAAATTCGTCTTCCATGCTACCCTTGCCAATTTAATTTGTCCAGTCTATATACAGATTAAAATCACCCATGATAATTGCAGTGCCCTTCTTACATGCCTCCATTATTTCCTGATTAATATTTTGTCCTACAGAGACGCAACTCCTTGGGGGCCTATAGACCACTCCCACCCGTGATTTCTTTCCTTTGCTATTCCTTATTTCCACCCAAACTGATTCTACATCCCAATCTATTACACCTATATCATTACTCACAACTGCACTGATCCCTTCCTTTAATAACAAAGCTACCCCACCTCCTTTTCCTTTCTGCCTATTCTTCTGGAACGTTGAATATCCTTGAACATTGAGTTTCTAGTCCTGGTCATCCTGTAACCACGTCTCTGTGATAGCTATCATATCATATTCATTTGTTTCTATCTGTGCCGTCAGCTCATCTATCTTGTTACAAATGCTACGTGCATTCAGATAAAGAGACTTAAGCTTTGATTTTTTACCATTTTTACCTACTCTGGTTCTAATTTCTGCTGTACTCTTTTGCTTGTATTCTGCGTCCCTTCCTTTCAAACCCTGATTGATGTATGCCCCTTCACTACCCTGCACCTCTGCTCTCTCATTATTTATCGACTTTTTAAACTTCCTTTCAACTGAACCCTCCCCCCCCACTATTTAGTTTAAACCCTTATCGACAACTCTCGTTATACAATTCACCGGGACACTGGTCCCAGCATGGTTCAAGTGCAGCCCATCCCAACAGAACAGCTCTCTCTTTCTCCAGTACTGGTGCCAGTGTCCCATGAATTGGAACCCATTTCCCACACCAATCTTTGAGCCATGCATTTACCTCTAATTTTATTTACCCGATACCAATTTGCACGTGGCTCAGGTAATAATCCGGAGATTATTATCTTTGTGGTTCTGCTTTTTAATTTAGCCCCGAGCTGCTCATAGTCAGTCAGCAGAACCTCTTTCCTAGTCCTACCTATGTCGTTGGTACCTACGTGGACCACAACAACTGGATTGTTTCCCTCCCACTCCAAGTTCCTCTCCAGCCCAGAAGAGATGTCCTTAACCTTGGCACCAGGTAGGCAACACAGCCTTCGGGACTCTCTATCTTTGCTGCAGAGAACAGTATCTATTCCCCGAACTATGCTATCCCCGATTACAACTACATTTCTTTTTTCTCCCCCCCCCCACTTGAATGGTGCTCTGAACCATGGTGCTGTGGTCAGTTCGCTCATCCTCCCTGCAGTCTGTGCCCTCGTCCACACTGGGAGCAAGAACCTATTGGATAAGGGAACTGGCTGAGTCTCCTCCAAAGCTAAATTCTGGTTGGTGGTAATCAGCAGGAGGTTTCCTTGCCCATGTTTAACCTGATGCCAGGACACTTCATGGGGTCCGGAGTTGAAGTTGAGGACTCCCTCTTGACTGTATATCACTGTTCCACCACCTCTGCTGGGTCTGTCCTGCTGGTGGAACAGAACATACCCGGGAATGGTGATGACGGTGTCTGGAACATTGTCTGTAACATATAATTCCGTGAATATGACTATGCCAGGCTGCTGCTTGACTTGTCTGTGGGACAGCTCTCCCAACTTTGGCACAAGCTCCCAGATGTTAGTGAGGAGGAGTTTGCAGGGTCGACAGGGCTGGGTTTGCAGTTGTCATTTCCGGTGCCTGGTCGATGCTGGGTGGTCCATCCAGTTTCATTCCTTATTGACTTTGTAGCGGTTAGATACAACTGAGTGGCCATCTCAGAGGGCATTAAGAGTCAACCACAATGCTGTGGGTCTGGAGTCACATGTAGGCCAGACCAGGTAAGGACAGCAGATTTCCTTCCCTAAAGGACATTAGTGAACCAGGTGGGTTTTTACAACAATCGACAATGGTTTCATGGTCATCATGAGACTAGCTTTTAATTCCAGATTTATTAATTGAATTCAAATTCTACCTTCTGCTGTGGTGGGATTAAAACCATGTCTCCAGAGCAATACCCTGGGTCTCTGGGTTACTAGCCCAGTGACAATACCACTACTCCACTGCCTCCTCTATATTTATAATATATTTATAAATTATTATAATATATATTTATTATATTTATATTTATATTTATAACTCAAACAGCTTCCTATTAAACCTGGAGATCTGTCTTACGTGACCATATTGATGACTGAGCACATAACTGGTGTCAATAATGGAACGGCTATGTGATATCATCTCTCACTCATTCGACTATTGAAGTTAAACTCCTGTGTGTTTCTGTCAGGAACTTCTTGTGAATGATAATTTCCACTCATATTAGTGCTTAAAATTCCCAATGCAATCCAGTTTTGAGTGTTAAAGAGCTGGAAATGTCAGCTACTGTCTTGTATTTTTATCCTACTTCTTGGAGGCATCTATAGATTCCACCTTGCACTTCCTCACCCCCCCCCCCCCCCCCAAACTTCATCATTATATTCTTTGTTTAAACTCAGAGTCTTGACTCAGAAACAACTGCTCCAAGGGTAGCCCAGAGCAAAGGATTAGGAATCATTTAGGTCTTGAAGCAGGAGTCATCAAGCTCGAGGAAACCTTACTGTTTGTTTGGGACACTAATGAACTAAACAGTGAAGTTTATCAGCCCTGTTACAGCATCTCCCCTCCACATGCCTCCAAACTGCTTATCCTCCAGTTGCTTCCTTTACTAGGAACTGGGCCAGGAATCATTTTATGTAATTGTGCTGAACGGGAGTTAAAGTTTCGATAGGTTCATCTTTGGCACTACTTGAAACTGTGAAACTCATTACTTCCGTAGCTCTCCTAAAATGTACTGGCATTTAAATCCAAAGCTTAGAATCATTCAACAACTTCTCCTCTAGCCTCCTTTTCACACCCACAGAGGATGTCCCACTATGTACCATGGCCCTTCACATGGGTGTCTCTGATTAAATATATAATAGACAAGAAAGCATGTACTAACAGTCTCATTTACAAATGAGCTGTGATTTGATAAGGATCAGAAAGGCAAGTGGAAACCATCCATTGCCAACAATGGAGCCTCAAGCCATCTGAATACAAATGTCAAGAGTGGTTACAGTTACAAGTCTCCCATTTAAATACCTCACTAAAACACACTGACACGGAACAAGTAGAAAGATATAAAACCGGTAGAACACACAGATTAACTTATTGTGTCTAACTTGCACTGATGCCCCAGGGAAATACTGGAGAGCTTGAACAAAAACTCAGCATCTGTTAGCTCAGTACCGTATAGCCAATTTGCTCGAAGCAGTCCGATTCACGGCGCTACATGACAAGTCAGTGGTTTATGGGAGGAAATGCTATAACAATTACAGTGTTGTGTTTGGAAAGTGTTTTTCTCTTGAACTTGTTCTCTCCTGAAGGTCTACTGGGAGACAATGCTTTCCGGTATCTCATTCTAGTTACCATTTGAGCCATGTACGATACTGACAACAAATATTAACAAGTGACTTTATCAGTGAGGATCTCATAACTAAGTCAATCCTTATTTGATGTCCAACACATTTTCACCTGGGCAAGTTCCCTATTTCAGGTGGGCCAACTTGTGGGATGAGGAGAACCTCATCCCACCTGAAAACAAACAAGATCATACATTTAAAAGGCACAGAGAAAGTGAAAGACAAGATTTTCCAAAGGGATTGATCCACCTAGAATGATTAGTTAAATAAAAGCAGTGAGCTCAGATGAAGTAAAAATCACTTCAGCAGTTAATGATCAACAATGCAAATCTTTGCTGATCTTTCCCCCTAAGTGAAAGGGAAATGAGACTAATTGTAGGCCCCAATTTCTGCCTTAACACAGATTAATTAACTCAGCATAGAATTGGAATAGAATTTGAAAGCTTTTCTATGGGCCTGGGCAACACTGGGTGAGGACTTCACCTAATATAGAAAGTCATTTTTTTTAAGAAATGGCTTACTGAACATTAGGAGAAATAGCCTGGTCCATACACAAATCAGTTCCAATAATAAAAAAGCTGTTGAGAGGCATTGTTAAATGCTGGTTAAAGGGGAGTTCACCTTGATTTCCTGGCCAATATTTATCCGTCTACCAACATAACCATAAAACAGATTATCTCCTCATGTATCACATTGCTGTTTGTGGAATCTTGCTGTGTAGAAATTGGCTTCTGCATTTTCTGCATTACGACAGTGACTACACCTCAAAAGTACTTCATTGTATGAAAGCACTTTGAGATGTCCCAAGGTCATGAAAGACACTATACAAATGCCAAGTTCCTTATTTGTTCTTTCAGACATAAAACGAGGTTCTCAGCATCAGGATCCATTTCAAAAGAAAGACTTGTATTTACATCGTACCTTATCACTTTGCTCAGAAATGTTACACTTTGAAATGTAATAAGTTACCTCAGCATACAAGGCAGTCAATTTGCACGCAGAAAGATTCCACTGAATAACCAGTTAAACCTGATTTTGGATAGTGTTCATTGAGGGAGGAATGTTGGTCAGGACACCAGGCAAATACCCCAGGGTTTTCTGGTGGGTTCTGACTTTTTTTTTAAAAAGCCTGTTGGAAAACCCCGAGTCTGTTGGGAAACTGCTGTTCCTGATGTGAAACTGACAGCGGGCAGTTTTTAAAACCATCTGCTGAGCATTCCACTCTTTGCAACTGTGCGAGAGAGAGGGGAGAGAGAGAGGGAGAGGGGGGAACAGAGAGGGGGAGAGGGGGGAACAGAGAGAGAGAGACAGAAAAAGGGGGACAGGGAGAGAGCAAAAGGGGGAGAGACAGAGAGAAACGGGAACAGAGAGAGAGGGGGACAGAGAGTGGGGAACACTGAGCGGGGAGTGGGGAACATTGGAGACATGGGAGTGGAGAGAGGGGGGGAGAGATACAGACAGAGGATGGGTGGAGAGCGACAGAGAGAGAGGGAGAAGGAGACAGAGAAAGGGGGATAAGGAGACAGAGAGACGGAGGAGAGGGAGACAGAGAGAGAAGGGAGAGGGAGACAGAGAGACCAACAGACAGAGAGGGCAGGGGGGAGAGAGAGTCAAAGAATCAGTTGCTTATGGCACAGAAGGAGGTCACTCTGTCCATCGAGCCCATTCCGGCTCTCCATGGAGCTATGCATGAGTCAGCCCCACCCCCTGGCTTGATTCCCATAGCCCTGCAAATATATTTCTCTCAGGTGGCCATCCAACTTCCTCTTGAAGTCATTGTTCGTCTCCACTTTCCACCACCATCGTGGGCAGCGAGTTCCAAGTCATTACCACCCGCTGCAAACAAAACTGCTTCCTCATATTCCTCCTGCATCTTTTGCAAAAAACGTTCAATCTGTGTCCCCTCGCCCTAGATGGGAGGAGGGGTGCGGGGAAGAGAGAACGAGACACAAGCACACAGCACGGGGAGAGCGGTGAGAGAGATCAAGGTCTCTCCTGAAAGGTGGACAGAGATTGTGGGCAGAGATTGACTACTTGTGCAAGCAAAAACAATGCCAGGTATGTCACTAAATCAATTTTCAATATAGTGACGAGAAAGTAAGTCAATAAATTAGTCATCTCATTTAAAGGTTCTTCACAAAAATGTACATTTGTTGTTGTTTTTATTCATAAGATCAATTTCTAATGCCTTTAGCTTTTGAAATTTGCTCACCGGCCCCCAAGGCTGATCACAATTCATAATGCAACCCATCACCCAAAAAGGTTGGACAACCCTGCTCGCCAGCTTTTTTGCATCCTCCTTACCACTTATTTTCCCACCAACTTTGTATCATCAGCAAACTTGGATATGTTACAATTAGTCCCCTCATCTAAGTCATTAATATAGATTGCAAATAGCTGAAGTACTGATTCTTGTCGTACCCAACTAATTACGGCCTGCCAGCTTGACAATGTCTGTTTATTCCTACTCGCTGCTTTCTGTCTATTAACCAATCCTCAATCTGTGCAAATATATTTACCCAATCTATGAGTCTGAATTTTGTGTAATAACCTCTTATGTGGCACCTTACTGAATACTTTTGAAAATCAAAATACACTACATCCACTGGCTCCCCCTTATCCATCCTATTGGTTACATTGTCAAAAAACTCTAGCAGATTTGTCAAATATGATTTCCTTTTCAGAAATCCATGTTGTCTTTGATTAATCATATTATAATTTTCTAAGTGCTCTTTTAACATGTGCCTGTTAATAAATTCTATCTAACTGGCCTATAGTTCCCCGTTCTCTCTCTTCCTCCTTTCTTAAATAGTGGGATTATATTTGCTACCTTCTAATTCTTGGGAACTGTTCTAGAATCAAAGGATTCTGGAAGGTCAAAAACAATGCATCCACTATCCCTGCAGCTGCCTCTTTTAAATCCATAGAATGCAGGTTATCAGGTTCAGAGGATTTGTTGCCACTTAGTTCCATTGATGTCTCCAGTATCGCTTCATTCCTTATACTGATGTCTTGAAGTTCTTCATTCTCACTAGACCCTTGGTTCCCCATTTTTTCCAGAATTTTTTTTGTGTTTTCTACTGTGAAGGAAATAAAGGTTAAAATAAAACCGAAAAGGGAGGTTTATGACAAATGTCAGGAGCAAGATTCAGTTAATCACCAGGCAGATTATGTAAAGTAAAGGAGTGAATTGAACAAGTTAACGGATGCAGAGAGAGTTTACAAGGAAGAGGAGAGAAAAGCAGAGTTAACATTTCAGGTCTGTGACCTTTCATCAGATCTGAAACGTTGGGCTGAATTTTATGCTGCCCCAATGGGTCAGTTGGTGGCGTGGAGGTGATGTAAAATTGAGCGGGAGGCTCCGGGAGGCCTACCCACCCCGCTCCTGCCTCTGGTTGGCTTTACGGTGGTCAGTCGGAGGGAAGGGGGGGGAATGGCCCACCCGCCTCCACAGGTATTTTACCCGTGGCAAACGGGTGTGCTGGGGACGTGAAATGCCACACAGCGATAGCTGCCGCCCTTTCCACGCGCTGGTGGGAGGTGTGGGGGGGTGGGGTGCAGGGGGCCATGGCAGTCGGGCACAGGGTGCCTGATTGAGGGCCGCTGCTGCCTCCCAACACGCCCCCGGGACCCAATTGCCCCCCTCCTCCCAAACAACCACTCCAGCCTCACCAGAGAAGGACCGATCCCCCTGGTGAGGCAAGCCCAACTTACCTCATCTCTAGGCTCCATGGCGTCGGCTGGGCTGCAGTCCCAGCAGTGGCCACCGCTCCCGGCCTCATTGAGGCGGGAACTCCTCTCTCAGGTGGGTGGAACTCCCGCTTCGGGACAATTAAAGCCCGGGAACCTGTAAAATGCGGGACCATCAAAAATCAATGAACAGGTCATTCATCTCATTGTTGTTTGTAGGATCCTGTTGTGCATAAAATGGCTACCTAACCAGACTTATATCATTTCAAAAGTAATTCATTGACAGTAAAGCACTTAGCGACATTATTAGGATGTGATAAGTCTTTATCTAAATATTAAGTAATTTCTTTAATGATAATAAGTGGAGAGTCAATGCTGCAATTACATAACTGGTTAGGTACTTGAGAATGAGAAACTTGCAGGGTTGGGGAAAAAAGCAGGCATTCAAGAGGGACACTCTACAAGATGGAATCAGTAAGATACAAGAGTTGCTGAATATAAGTCTAAACTTTATGAAATCTATTCACTTGCCATTCAACACTAACAGCAATGACTTGCATTTATATAGCGCCTCTCATGTTGTGAAATAGCCAAAGGCACTTAAATTATAGATCGTAGAAACTTACGGCACAGAAGGAGGCCATTCATCCTGTTGTGCCTGTGCTGGCTCTTTGAAAGAGCAGTCGTGCTTAGTCCCCACATCCCCGCTTTTTGTCCGTAACCCTGCAAGTTCCTCATCCTCAAGAACCTGTCCAACTCTCTTTTAGAATTATTTATGGAATCAGCTTCCTCCACCTTTTCAGGTTGAGCGTTCCAAATTCCCACAACTCTCTGAGTAAAAAAACTCTCCTCAGCTCCTCTCCAGATCTCTTGCCAATGATTTTAAATTTATGTCTTCTGGTTATTGACCCATTTGCCAGAGGGAATAGTTTTTCTCCATCTAATCTATTAAAATCCCTCATCATCTTGAAAACCTCTATTAGGTCATCTGTTAACCCTCTCTGTTCCAAGGAGAACAGCCCTATCTTTTCTAACCTCTCATCACAACTGAAGTCCCTCATCTCTGGTAACATCCTAGTAAACCTCCTTTGCACCTTTTCTAAGGCCTTTACATCTTTTCTGAAGTGTGATGCACAGAATTGCTCAACTGTTCCAATGGAGGCCTAACCAGTGATTTCTGAAATTCCAGCATGATCTCTTTGGTTTGACATTCTAATCCTCTATTTATAAACCCAAGTATCTCATATGCTTTTTTCACCACTTTATCAATTTATTGTGCTATGTTTAATGATTTGTATACGTGGACACCACAAATCAGTGCAAACAATCGAGGCATGAGGAAATGCTAAACTCACACCATTCAATTTCACTGAACCATTATTTCTGCACATCAGGTACACCATGTTTAAGAACTTGCAATCTGGGAAGCATTTCAATTTTTAATGTGACTTATGCTAATGCCATAAAAAAGCATTAAAATAAATAGGAAAACAGAACGGGTCTCAGTGAGGATATAACTTTTAAAAACAATGAAAGAATTGTGATTAAAAGACCAGGAAAATGATTGTTTCCTGCTGTGCCTGAAACTCCAGATGCAATTTTTGAGACACTGCCCACCATCCCCCCTTCGACCCCCCCACCACCCCCCCCCCCACTCTCTGAACAAGCACATTTGGAAGATACTCGAATTTGAGAGCCAGTTTGTGGGCAGAAACTCGTTCAGAAGCGGGCTAATTGGGCGCTCTTATGAGATGAAGGATACTTGGGAACATTTTGAGATTTTGCGCATAACTCACTTGAGTGCTGAATTCTGCAATCTTTTGAGCAACATAACCTGTTTGTGTCCAGATTGCACATCACTCTGGGACTATTTGTTAAATATGAATAATTATTTTTATTTATTTATTTTATTTAGAGATACAGCTCTGAAACAGGCCCTTTGGCCCACCGAGTCTGTGCTGACCATCAATCACCATTTATACTAATCCTACATTAATCCCATATTCCTACCACATCCCCACCTTCCCTCAATTCCCCTACCACCTACCTATGAGCTGTGAGGCTGTGGTGCTAACCACTGCGCTGCTGTGCCGCCCATACATTTTTTAATCTTCTGCCTCACCATGACGTTTTGCAAAATAAAATTTCTACTACTTCTCCATTCCTTAAGATGATTAATTTTGTTATGGTATAGTTCGAGCTCTGTTCCAGATCTCCCTGCAACAGACCAGTCTTCATATGCTAGCTTGGATGGTGATTGCTTGTAGTTTATTTAATCCACTCAGGGGCCATTACAGTTTAGCCTTATTCTATCCTACCTGCATTCACTGGTTAGAAGGATAGACAAGTAGGCTGACATGAAGGATTGTATTAGAGTAACCCAATGGGGTCTGATTTTATCTTCCTGTTGTGAGAGCAGTTGTCTGCATTATGTTCGGAACAACAGTAAGCCAGATTCTACCATTCTATATGTCTTTGTGTTGCATAGGACCATAGACAGTTGTCACATAGAAAAACAAGAAACCTCAAACTAATGCCATAGTCTGCCAAAAACTGAAATGCTATCAGACCTGAGGTAGCTGAGTTGCTGCGGGGGAGGATTTAACAATTAGCCACTGCTAAAGTGGTACGTGCTGTACCCACTTGCGACCAAAAAATGGCCACAAGGCCATTTCTACCCCAGTATTTTTTGTGTATACTCAAACCCTGGAAGCCATTCAGTACCCCAATGCTGATGCACAGGCAGCCACAGAGACATTAAATGGCCTGGTAATATAGCAACCAGCTGGTTAAAACACAGAGCAATTTGTTCCGCTCTCTGCCCATGTAAAATCGGAATAGTGTGGCCTATTCTACTTCTGTTTGCAAACTGGACAAAGCTTTCACAGTACCTACTTACCACATTTAGCATTGTTGAGTTTTCAACCTGCAGTCAAGATGTTGAAAGAACACAGATCTGGGGTTTGTAGGTTGCTCAGTTAATAAATGCACTGAGTGCTGTAATGAGCCACACAAACCAGGAGGCCCCAGGCTTTTCCTTGGCCTGTGGTAAGTTAACCGGTCCAGTAACTGGGTAACGGAATTGTCACCAGTGCTACTGGAATCGGGAGGGAAAAAAAACAAGAGTTCACACTCAGTGCGCAAGAACTCCTGCTGAACAAATAAATGTGTAGATGCATGGCAGGAATACAACTAATCTTGGCTGAGATGTCCCTTATTGGTTGAATGGCCTGCCAACTCTCACTGCCTCAGATTACACATGAAAAAGGGACAACATGTGCCAGGCTGCTGACTCCCACTGCAGCTGGATCTGGGCAGATACGCTAATTTATTGAATTTTGTGATAGGGCTGCTTGTATATGATTTGTTTGTTATTTCTGCTGTATTACACAGTCCACATTAATTATCTTTGAAGAGCTCATTACTTTCTTGATTAGTTTGCCGCAGTGTGAAGTTGATAATACAGCACTATTCCAAGGCTAGCAACTTATCAGTAACAGTAGTGAACCTTTCTATTTGTTTTCCAACTTTGTGTTGCATCCATTTCCTCTGTTCCACCTCCTCTTAAGGTTTTACCACCCACCCTGAAGGTGGTGACCACCGACTCCTGAAGAGGTTTACCACCCACTCATGAAGCTGTTGACCACTCAGTCCTGAAGGTGTTGACCACCCAGTCATGAAGCTGTTGACCACTCTCCCTGAAGGTGTTGACCACCCACTCCTGAAGGTGTTGACCACTATCCCCTGAAAATGTTGACCACACTCTTCTGAAGGTTTGACCAGTCTCTCCTGAAGGTGTTGACCACTATCCCCTGAAAGTGTTGACCACTCTCTCCTGAAGGTGTTAACCACCCACTCCTGAAAGTGTTGACCACTATCTGCTGAAAATGTTGACCAAACTCTTCTGAAGGTTTGACCAGTCTCTCCTGAAGGTGTTGACCACCCAGTCCTGAAGGTGTTGACCACTATCCCCTGAAAGTGTTGACCACACTCTTCTGAAGGTGTTGACCAGTCTCTCCTGAAGCTGTTGACCAGTCTCTCCTGATGCTGCTGACCACTCTCTCTGAAGTTATTGACTCTCCTTCCGCTTTAAATATTGGCCGCTTGGTGGAGGATGATTGCACAGACAGGCACCAGGCACCCTCTGGTATACAACTCAAGTGACCATTCTTGACCTTGGACAATAAATGGCATCAGGTGATGCAACACCATAGGCAGGGTTGGTCCTCTCTCACCGGAAATAATTTACATTCATATTTCCAATTGTGGGTTCTGGATTGTGGCCAGGAACAGGAACCATGGCTGACTTTCCCTCCATCATCAAATGGTGCTGAAATTACTTCTTGAGTCCAGCTAACTGATACCCAAACTGAGATCAGCTGACTGAGTCAAGACCTGAAATGGAACCTAGTTGGTATGACTTAGCCACTCACTACTTTAACTTGCTTAAATCTTCGGTGGATTGAGAGACTGTGTTATAACGCAGAGTGTGGCACTAATTATTGTCTAGATTTAACAGCGGTTTTTACGGTTTAAAACCTTCGTGAAGTTGACCTCCAAGGCAAGTTCCCAAGGTACCTGGTTGTAAATGTAAAATCTTTGCAATATGAAATATAAATGAGTTATTGAATGATTTATCTCAAGTCTCTTCACAAGGTTGAAAAAATCACTCCTCAGAGTTGGCAGGTTTTTAAGACCATTTTTTTCCCAGCCCACTTCTGACATAATGACTCTTTCCGGTGTATGGTTCCACGGGAGCCTTACGGCATCATAGTTAAATGACCATGACTTGTGCATGTGTCCAGTTGCCAGTCTGTGCAGTCATGGGGTGTACCAGGTTGAACCTGTTCCTGCCACTAAAATGTATTGTTTTATTATTCATTCCTGTGATGTGTGCATCACGGGCAAGACTGATGTTTATTGCCCATCCCTCATTGCCCCTGAGAAGTTGGTAATGGGCCTTCTTTTTGAACTGCTGCAGAAAGCAGTTTAATACAAGTGAGTGGCTTGCTAGACCACTTCCGTGGGTAGTTAAGGGTCAACCTGTGAGACTGGGAGCCACATACAGGCCAGACCACATAAGGACACCAGGTTTCCTGCCCTAAAATGTGTTAATAAATCATTTGGGTTTTTAAAACAATTCTACAGTTTCATCACTCAACAGCATAGGCAGGGATGGTCCTCTCTCACCTGATATCCTTCTCATTCACGTTTCTGATTGTGGGTTCTGGATTGTGGCTGGCAACGGGAACCATGTTTGACTTTCCCTCCCTCATCAAATGGTGCTGAAGCCAATTCTTGAGCCCAGCTAACTATTACCCTAACTGAGATCGGCTGACTCAGCCAAGACCAGAAATCGAATGTGGGTCTATACGGCTTAGCCACTCACTACTCTAACCTGCTTAAATCTTCGGGAGAATGAGACACCATTTTACTGGCACCAGCTTGTTTGTTATAGATTTTTTTTTGAACTGAATTCAAATCCTCAAAATGCCATGGTGGGATTTGAAATTGTCTTCACTTGATTACACGTCCTGTAACATAAGCACTTACTGTATTTGCATGGACAGCAATCAGGAGAAGGAAGCTGCCAGTCCAATGATGAAGCTTTAAATCATTTTAACGATGCCCAGTTGGGAACAACTGCAAGTCTTTTAAGTACCAACTAAACATTTTCTCTTCTGGATATGTCAACGAAATTGCAGTGCAAATGTGCTGCGGATTTCAGTTCTTATCTACCTTTAGGAAGAGCTGCAAAAAAGCCTTCTCTCCCAGTTTTCCCATGTCGCTCAGTTGTAAGAATATTTCACATCATCACATTTAGAATGTGATGAACATTCACCACATTTTTGACACATTTGATGGCTGTGTGCCTTTTCGTGTGATGCCAGTACAATAGGACTGACAACTCTGGTCAGGTACATTCCTGGATGTTTCATCACATGACCTTCCCTCTCGAAACACAGCACTGCCACTTTACTGCCATTCACCTATTCTTCAAGCACTGCCTTCCCACTGCTAATTGGACTCTGTTGCCCAATGAGATTAATCCTGACTACAAGGGAAACAGCCTTTTTTCCCCGATATGATAACATCAAATAAATGAAAGTGTTCAAAGAAAATGCAAAAAAAAACACAAGTTTGTTTAATGTCCCTAAAATGTTTTCTCCCTGGTTGCTTGCAGCAATGTCATGGAAATTAATCTTCAATTCTTGCAGACTCCAGGGCAGTCCTGAACCAGGCCATGGGCTTAGCATAAATCTGCCCTTTACTCTGTCCCCTCATAAACCCATAACCCGAATCTCAAAACAATTTTCCCTATTACACATTTCAATTCCTGCACCAGGCACAGTATGATGGCCGAAAGTGGGCACTTTTTATCCTAAGGAGTTGTGCACAATGAGTATGGCATTCTGAAAATCCAGACTGATTCCATTTAGAATAATGGGTAGAGAGGAGACTTTCAACCGTCAGTCTAACCTTGGAACCTGAGCAGAGGTAGGCTATCTGGGTTTTTTTATCCCACCACATTTCAGTTCAACAGGATATCACTCTTACTTTTAGAATAAAATTATTCATTCTCAGGACATGAGCATGACTACAAGGTCTGGCATTTATTGCCTATCCCGAGCTATCCTGAGAAGGTGATAGTTGGCCTACTTCTTGAACCGCTGTAGCGGTTTGATACCACTCAGTTACCACATCAGAGAGCAGGTAAGAGATAACCATGTTGGTGTGAGACTGGAGACTGGAGTCAGTATAGGCCAGACTGGGTAATGACTGCAGGTTTCATCCTTAAAAGACATTAGTTAGATTATTTACAACAATCCAACAGCTTCATGGTCACTTCAACTGGTTCCAAATATTTATTTCTAGAGGTGTATTCTAATTCTCAATGGTTGTTCATGCACTTGACATTTCTCACCATGTAGTCTCCTCACCTCTTTTACAGAATGTCGTGACATACTGCTTCCCATGATGACCAATGAGCTGAAGGCCCAGTTGGAGCAGAAAGATGAACAACAGCAAAGTCAGGAGTTAAAGTTCTGCATCGAGTTGCTCAATAACATTCTGGAGGTCCTCAGTGAACCTAACGTGGTAGGTGATACTGACAGCGGTTGCAGCTATTTCATTCTTTCCCGACATTTAATAATTGACAGTGCGAGAACTGTGTTAAAGGCGAAGCCAGGTCTCTGAAATGTTGAATAATATGAGTTTTATACAAATATAATGATTCTGGGTGAAGCACTAGTCATTTAAACATAGGTGGGTCTTCTCCTTCCACAGTACTACATTACATAGGGGACCATTTTAACTTGGGGCAGGAATTGCGTCTGGGGATGGTCAAAACCTCATAACCCGCAATGTGTCAAAAGGGTGCAATTCAGGTCAAAACTTGAGGTGGAACTGTGGTTTTCTGTAGATTTTGCTGAATTGGGAATTTGCTTTCTGTTAATGATCTTGAATATCAGGTGGATTCAGAGTTAAATACAAAAATGTTAGCACAACCGTGACTAAAATCAATTTAAGTATATTTTCTGAGCAGGAAGGACTTGTTTTCTCCATTTCATCTTTCGCTCATTAATGGTCTTTCCCCAGTATTATCTTTCAGAAAGACTTAAGTTGGTATCGTCATAGCTTTTATTTAAGACTCTCTGATGGGATTGGGTGAAAGACTGGCTTTACACCTCACCTGATTATACTTTCCAGTGACATCAATGGACAGTGATCTTGGACAGGGTGTAAAGCCTGCGGTGCACCTCTTCCTGTGGGTTACCTGCCTAGTGAGTAAAATCCATTCTCTCTGGATCTAAGAGGCAAACTGTGAGGAGATTTTGGAGTGTGATTCCTACAGGATGCTTCCATCAGGTCCCCTCCAGTCATCAGTTCCCAATGTATGAGCATAATACATAACACCCAGATCTCATATCAGCAATAAATCACTTAGCAGCAGGGACTATTGTACAATAATAAATTGCTGGTGGTTTCAAGTTTGGTCATAAGCCAGAATAATAAAGCTAAAAAAGGATCTGGATAGACTAAGTGAACAGGTGAAGAATTTTAATGTGAATTAATGTGAAATATTGGAAGAGGAAACAAACACCTTTCATCCCATTGGTCTGGGCTAGATTAGCTTCCGGGTTCCGGAGGTGAAAGGTCACTAAGTGCGAGCTCTTCCATTTTTAACTGATCTTTCCTCTGTTTGCTTCAGGTGGATGCACCTGTTTTAACTCCTTGGGCGCTGTTGAGCAATCTATTGTGTGCAGCCATGTCAGTCAACAGCAAAGCTAGCAAAGCAAAAGGGAAAATGCTGCTCTCATCTAGACAATGGACGGGGCTGAAACAGCGAGGCCAAAGAATGGGGGCTGATGAAAGCTTTTAACTATTAATAAAACACGAGTGTCAGAATTGGTAGTGTGAAGCACATTAACTCGGAACTGAATATAAAAAAAGGCAATAATTCAAACAAAATAATATGGAAAGTGAATAGGGAAGAAGAGAGATATGGGGACTTGCTGCAGGTCCTGACACTCGAAAGGTTTCGTGACTAAAAAGCAGATTTCTTCAAAATTAAATATGTTGAAATTCATTAGTTTGGCATCAGTAATATGGATGTGTGTATATGCTTGTATAATCTACGATTTTAACAAAGTATAAAATTAACTTAGTGGTGCATCAATTAAAATATAAATTTCACTATGTCAACCCAAAGGCCGGCATGCATCAGGGTTTATCCCAGACTTTGGATTGTGCCTTATTCACATGCCAAATCAAGAATAGCGGCGTTCAGAGTCCCAGAAACGCTGTGTTCATTTTTAAAACCCCACATGGGTGTCACTGATAGATTTCAAAAAGTATTTTATGTCCATTCAACCTGTTTAAACAAGATAGGCACTCTCCCCCACCCCTGCCTTAAATGGCTGAGTGAGTCAAGCCAATGTGTGACTTCCCTAAACAGACCAGAAGGTAGAGGGGTTCCATCACTAACCCATGCTGCTCTCATGGTAGGGGTACTACATTTGGTCTCAGGGAGGGGGGAAATCAGCCAAGGGTTTTCTTGCTTCAAATCATTCTCCTGCTGGATGTTGGCTAAGAGTGGAGTCATGCTTAGTTCTGAAATGTCCCATGATCTAATATCCCTGCTGTTTTGATTCCTGCATGATTACCAACCACTCAGACTTGCCATCATTCTCACAACTGCGCCCCAGCATGTATAGGGGTGAAATATAGATCTCAGCTGTGGGTCATTGGTGGTCCTCTTATCTGTGAGTCAGAAGGTTGTGGGTTCAAGTCCCATTCCAGAAACTTGATCATATAATCAAGGCTGACACTCCAGTACTGAGGAAGTGCTGCACTGTCAGAGGTGCCATCTTTCAGTTAGTCATAGAGTTATACAGCACAGAAACAGGCCTTTTGGCCTGTGTTGGCCATCAAGCACCAATCTATTCTAATCTCATTTTCCATCACTTGGCCCGTAGCCTTGTATGCTGTGGCATTTCAAGTTCTCATCTAAATACTTCTTAAATGTTGTGAGGGTTCCTGCCTCTACCACCCCTTCAGGAAGTGTGCTCCATATTCCAATCACCCTCTGCGTGAAAAAAAAATTCCTCAAATCCCCTCTAACCTCCTTCCCCTTACCTTAAATTTATGCCCCCTGGTTATTGATCCCTCCGCTAAGGGAAAAAGTTTCTTCCTATCTATCCTTTCAATGTCCCTCATAATTTTGTGTACTTCAATCAGGTCCCCCCTCAGCCATATTCTGCTCTAAGGAAAACAACCTTAGCCTCTACAGTCTCTCTTCATAGCTGAAATGCTCCAGCCCAGGCAACATCCTGGTGAATCTCCTCTGCACCCTCTCCAGTGCAATCACATCCTTCCTATAGTATGGTACCCAGAACGGTACACAGTACTCCAGCTGTTTTGGATTTTTTTCAATAATATCTGTCTTTATTTAAAAAATTAATATTCTTTTGATAGAGTTAATTTTTCATTGTGGAATATCATGGTGGGAGGCAGTAAAATTAACTAACTAACGTTTTATACAGCTCCATCATAACCTCCCTCCTCTTAGATTCTATGCCTCGGCTAATAAAGACAAGTATCCCATGTGCCTTCCTAACCACCTTATCTACCTGTGCTGCTGCCTTCAGTGATCTATGGACGAGTACACCAAAATCTCTCTGACCCTCTGTACTTTCTAGGGTCCTACCATTCATTGTATATTCCCTTGCCTTGTTAGTCCTCCCAAAATGCATCACCTCACACTTCCATTTGCCACTTCCCTGCCCTGCCCATCTTACCAGCCCATCTACATCATCCTGTAATCTAAGGCTTTCCTCCTCACTATTTACAACACCACCAATTTTCATGTCATCTGCGAACTTACTGATTATACCTCCTATATTCACGTCTAAATCATTAATGTACACTACAAACAGCAAGGGTCCTAGCACTGATCCCTGTGGTCCATCACTGGTCACAGGCTTTACTCACAAAAACAACCCTCAACCAACACCCTCTGCCTCCTGCCACTAAGCCAATTTTGGATCCAATTTGCCAAAATGTCCTGGATCACATGGGCTCTTACCTTCTTAACCAATCTCCCATGTGGGACTTATGAAAAGCCTTATATAGTAAGCCTTACGTAGTCTACATCAACTGCCTTATCCTCATCTACACACCTAGTCACCTCCTCAAAAAAACAATCAAGTTTGTTAGACACGTTCTCCCCCCGACAAAGCCATGCTGACTATCCCTGATTAATCCCTGTCTCTCCAAGTGGAGATTAAACCTGTCCCTCAGAATTTTTTCCAATAGTTTCCTTACCACTGATGTTAAATTCACTGGCCTGTAATTACCTGGTTTATCCCTGCTACCCTTCTTGAATAATGATACCACATTCGCTGTCCTCCAGTCCTCTGGCACCTCTCCTGTGACCAGAGAGGATTTGACAATTAGTGTCAGAGTCCCTGCTATCTCCTCCCTTGCCCCACATAACAGCCTGGGATACATCTCATCTGGGCCTGGGGATTTATCCACTTTTAGATGCGAAAGCGAGGCCCTGACTGCCCTTTCAGGTCAATGTAAAAGATCGCATGATGCTATTAAAAGAAGAGCAGAGGAATTCTCCCTGGTGCCCGGTCCAACATTTATCCCTCAACCAACATCATTGGCTGCTGCATTTCCCTACACTCGTGACTACACCTCAAAAATACTTCATTGGCTATGATGTGCTTTGGGACATCCTGAAGTTGTAAAAAACACTGTTCAAATACAAATCTTTTTCTTTAAAACTCAGACAGTTTTTATTCACTATTTAAATAAAACTACTGTTGAAATTATAGGTTAAAAACCATTAGACTGTCGACTCGTATCAGTCAGCACAAGTTGTTGTTTTGCTGAATCATGAACAAATGTGTAGGAATGATTTAGTGCCCCTAAAGTCCCATGGATTTTACTTACAAATGAATCCATTGCCTACCTGATTTTCAAATAATCTCTGTCAATCTATTTTATTTTAAAACAGGTTTATTCACTCAGCTTCCAGCCCAGTTCCATTCACTAATTTCCCCTGAGGTTTCTGACTATGTTGTTTGTTTAAGACCACAGAGCAGTCTTTTCCTGATTACTTAAGTTGAGAATACAGGTATCTGTTACCAGGCTGAGAATAGTGAGCTATTGCAGAACGTCAGGGGGGAACAGAGAAATTGAGGGGATTAAAAATGCAAGAGAACAAGGAAGCAATTTCTGCTTCATCTCCATTGGTATGATGAATTGTCACTAAGTTGGGCATTTTTCTCCTTGCTGAAGCAAAGAACCTTGTTGATTTCTTCCCTTCCCCACCTATCTTGAAGGTGCTGACTCTCGCTACCAAGGGCCTTCCAGTAGCACAGTACCCTCCATTGGCCTAGCAAACCACTCAATTGTATCAAAGGAGGCCCACTCCCATCTTCTCAAGTCATGTCTAGATCGTGAGGACCTGGCTTTAACCTAACCTGCCAGTGAGAATGTGGTGTGTTAGGGTAGGATACACCCGATTGAAGTCAAGGGACTATTCAGTCATGATTTATGATAACCGTACATCAGTCATGAAGCACAGGCTACAGCCAGAATTATCAAATATACAATTGGTATCTTGAAGCAATATCTTCTGCATCTGGACTAGCCTGGGCAGCTTTGTGGTACAACCTCCCCTCCAGCATTGTCAAAATAATTGTCTTATACTTCAGCAAATAGCCAAGGCTTCTTTGGCAGCAACCTCGTCTATCTGGAAAGGACAAGGGCAGTCAGTGCATGGGATCATTCCAAGTGCCCATGCAAGTCACACGCTATCCGGGCTTTTGACGTATATCGCTGTTATTTCAATCCCTGGGTCAGAACCCCGGCACCGCAATGACTTCCGTGTCCTGATCCCGCACCGATGTGGAAAGGCACACGCGCCGCTATTTTGATATGCAATGCACTTAATTGGCTAAGAGTCACGTTCGCCACCCAATTAGCAGCGACGGATGCAGGAAGGAGGCGGGACTAAGCCAACAAGTGGGCTTGATTTAAAGGGCGGGGGAAGCCATTGCTGAGGCTGCCCTTTGCCTGGAAAATGGAAGCGTAATATGAGCAGAGAGCAGTGGGCAGGGAGGGCCCCCATGCCAGGGCAACAACCCCCCACCCCCTCCTATTTTTCTGACATTTCGCTGGAGATCCTGCTGGAGGCAGTGACTGTGTGCAGGAACATTCTCTTCCCCGCAAGCAGCAACAGAAGACTCACTAGGAGTGCATGGCTGGAGGTGGTAGCCGAGGTCAGCAGCAGAGGAGTGGTGAGAAGGACCTGGATGTAGTATAGGAAATGCTTCAAATACCTTCTTTGGTCTGACAAGGTGAGTGGAGAGAGAGACCCAGATGGTATGCCTCCGGGTCAGTAGTCACCACAGTGCAAAGGAGAGGGGCATCCTGAGGGTGCAAAGAGGTCACCTCACCACGGAAGAGGCGTGTGCCCTGGTACCTTGCTGACCCATAAGCATAGGTCAGAACTGTAGAGCCGCTGGACATGGAGCTGCAGTGCAGACTGTAATATCCTCTGTGAATGAGAGGCTATAAGTGGAGAGGGAGGGAGGTATTGTCATATCTGCATTGTTCTTTCTCTGGCAGGCCAAAAGGGAGCTGAATGCTCAGGAAAAGGAGCAGGCACACCTGGAAAATGGGTGCCCCCTACACCAACGCTGACACTCGCACTTCAGTGGGTCCTCGCGTGCCATTAAAGAAGATGGCACAGGGTGACGCGAACCAGAGCAGGAGAAGATGGGGGAGGCAGAGTCGGCTGTGGCCTGCCCCCCCTTGGAGGATGGAGGACAGGAGCAGGCCTGCTCAGCAGGGTGGAGATGCAGAGCCTCGGGAGTCATGAAACAGACATCTCTACCTGGAGACCCAGTGTGAGATGTGTGCTCACATGTCAGAGTTACCTGAGGCTTTGTGGTGTAATGGGCTGAGAATGGAGGAGTCCATTCATTGTGTGCTCCACAATGACTCAGTGCGTTGAGTGCGTGAACTGTTTCCTTGTGAGAGTTGCCAACCTCTTGGAGACCCAAATGCAGCATCACTCAGGAGCAGCGCACTGACCTGCACAGGATGTATATTAGACTCAGCAGCATTGACCAGTTAGTAGCACAAATGACGCAGAAAGGCATGGAGTGGATGCCAGCTGCACCCCAGCTGATGGTGCCCTTCAGTGATCAAGGGTTCCATGAAAGGGCTGAGAATGTAACAGATAGTGACGAAGGGACCACTCCTCAGGGAGTTCTGTCATCATCATCCACCAAATGGCCCCTTCAATGGATGAAGCATTTGTAGAGTTACGCCCTGTTACTGAGGCAACCCCTATAGCAATGCCAATGCAGCAGCTTTTGGAGGTACCCCACCGGCACCTCCATGACGAAGACAGTCGCTATAGGCATCTCCGGCCCAGTCAGGCATGAGAGAGCAGTCTGCCTCCACCTCATCCTCAGCCACAAGGGGAGCACCTTGTAGGACTGGCTTTCCATGGAGGGCACTGCATTGGTAATGTCACTTTGTGGGTCACTTGTATGTTTCTATTGTAAATAATAGTGAACTGTTAAGCAATTAAACACTGGGAAAGTTGCTGCATTAAGGCTGACTTGTGTGCTTCCATTTCATGTTGGCAAGACACAGGAGAATGGGAAGTGAGGGTTGGGTGAGTGATGAAGTGTGCTGGTGAAGATGGTGTGAGGTGGAGAGTCAAGAGCCCTCTTTCCACTCTATCTTCACCCCTGCGCTGTGGGGTCTGCCTCTGCTGCAGTGGATGCTGCTCCTCACCACTGATCGGACCAAGCTCGGAGAAGCTTGATCCCATTTCCTCTAATACCCTTCCTTCATTGGCGTTGGACTTCAGAGTCTGCCTGAAACACCATTCCCCCCCACCCTCAACCGCAACCCTGGCCCCCCCCACACCCTTCGAAAAAGCCTACGTCAAGGGTGTAAAGTTGCAAAGGATATTTCTTATCACTGAACACAACTTCCTGCCTGTGAACAAGAGCCATTTCTCAGCCTTCTCTCTTCAATGCTGCTTTTTGCCTTTGTACTTCCATTGCAGATCACTCCCTGCTATAACACTGCCTCCTCCATGTCGTGGTTCTGATGGTGCGTAGAACCTGACCCTTAAAACTAAAATCCAAGTTTGTCCCTTAAATGAGCTGACAACTCGCTAATGACCTTAAGTTGCCATCTAAGCAGTGCGGCTGGCTTGCCTCTTTTGGCTTCTGTTGGCGCCCTTCAAAATCTGAGCGTGCTGGTCTCGCATGGGGAAACTGCCATGCTGACCCATGGGCACAGGGTTTAAGTGACTGCCTGTCCTTGAGCTCACCCGCTCAGATGATTCAAAATCCTGCCCATAGACACACACACCATTGTTTCTCCGTGAACTGAATCCCACAGCCTCACTGCTCTTGTGTGAAGAAGACCGCCTGCCCTCTGTTCTAAAGCATTTAATCTTGTGTCTAGACCCATCAACTACTAGAAACAATATGTTTCAATTTACCCTGTCCCATCGTTTCATAATTTTAAACACTTCGATCATATTGACCTGTAATCTGTGTTGTTTGAGTGATAGAATTCACGATTTTTCAAATCTTTCTCATATTTGTATTTCCTCATACCAGCCAGAACCCTAGTGAATCTGTGTCATACCCTCTCAAAATCTGTCCTTCCAATATGTGTATATATATTCCAGTATGGTACCCAATACTGCACACGCTATTCTAAATGAGATCTTATTCAGATTTTATATGGACTCATCATTGCCTCTTGCCTTTTATATTCTACATCTCTTGTGATAAAATATAGAATCCTATTCACTTTTTACAACCTTATCAACCTTTAATGTTCTGTCAACTGGACTGGAACCCCAAATTCCTTTGCCTTGACACAGCATCGAGCCTACCTCCATTCAGAATGTAATTACTGATGCGGGTCATTAACACCCCTTAAAAACCTAATATCTGTTATAAACACTACAATGGCTTAAAAATGGCCAAATATAAACCACAGCTGGACCTGGGTGAGACATTTATTGGACAATGAAAATGTACCACAGACTTTGATTTCGAGATAAGGGCAGTAAACAATTCAGAGAGAATTTCCTCAGCAAAAAGATGACCCACCATGTGGGATAAACCACCAGTGCAGGTGAAAGGGGAAATCATGACGATTTTAATGAGGGCATAGGAAAGGTCCAGCCATCTGAAAGGATTGATAGTTTCTGCATTTTTAAAATGGGATGAGATTTCTGACATGTCTGAAAAGGGAGATTGGATGGGCAGGCTGGATGGACTAATTGGCTCTGCCCAAAATGAATTACGATGCTATTGTCTTGGAGACAATTTTAATAAAATGTAAAAGGTAGTTAGCCTGTGATGAAATCATAGGGTGGAGACAAATCAGGACGACATTTATCATCTTCTACCACATTTATCCGAGAATTAAAGTGATCAGCATATTACTCCTTCCAATATTGGGAGGTTGTCATGTCCTTGTCTCATTTGGTAACTCTGGGAGTCAGAAGATTATCAGTTCAAGTCCCACTCCAGAGATTTGAACACTTAATCCAGGCTGACCCTTCAGTGCAGTGTTATGGGAGCAGTGCATTGTCAGAAGTGCTGTCTTTTGGTTTAAAAGTTAAACTGAGGCCCTGTCTGCTTCTCTGGTGGACGTAAGAGATCCCATGGCACTATTCGGAGAAGAGCAGGGAAGTTCTCCCTGAAGTTCTGGTGAATATTTATCCCTCAACCAACATCTAATAACAAGTTATCTGGTCATTTACCACATCGCTATTTGTGGGACCTTTCTGTGAACAAATTGGCTGCCGTGTTTACTTCTTTACAACAATGACTATACTTTAAAAGTGTATCATTGGCTCTGGTACATTGTGAAATTATGAAAAGTGCTAAATAAACGCCAGTTCTTTTTCCATTCCGATGGCCCTGTTATGTTGCAAGCATCAGTTTGAGGCTAGTGAGTATTGTAAGCAGTCGTACCTCACCAAATGCCTTTTCATCACTCTTTGATTCTGTAAAATGGGGATCTGAGCATGTATGCTAATATGAAACAGCAGAAATTTGCTCACAAGTGTCAAAACATTGGTCAAATTTTAACTGTTAGCAAAAGTTAATGGAGCTCTTTGCTCTTTATAAAGTTCTCAGACAGTCTGTTTGCAGACATATTGCTAGGCTCATAATCCAGAGGTCCGGAATAAAAATCTGGACAACGTGAGTTCAATTCCCACCATGGTAGTTTGAGAACTCTGAATTATTTTTTTTTAAATTTGGAAATAAAAAGCTTACTATTGGTAAAAGTGACCATGAAGTTGTTGGATTATTAAACATCCAAATTGTTCACCAATGTTCTTTCAGGAAGGAAACCTCTGGTTCTTGCCTGGTCTGGCCATTATATGACTCCAGTCGCATACCTATGCAGTTAACCCTTAACTGCCCTTTAAAATGGCCTAGTAAGATCCTCTGTTGTATCCAGGGCAACTAGAGATGGACAATAGGTGCTGACCCATACAGCGACATTCACATCCTAAAAATGATTGCAAATAATTAGGGAATTGGTTAGAAGGTCGGAGATGGAGGGCGAAATTGTACCGGCACCAAGGAGGCAGCTTTAGAGCCAGGAGGGTCGGGGGAGAGCTAGGGAGGGGGGCAATGGTGGTGATGGGGGAGGGAGGTGGGTGCGTGGAAATTTGGAATGCTGCACGTCGGGTCGCCTCCTCAACATGTTCTCCGCTTCCAGGAGTTCTTCCCAGAGGAGGGCACCCTGTGGCAGTGGTTGCCTCCCAGTAAGTGACGGGCTTCCAATCAAGGCACTTGAAAAGGCAATTAGACCTTAGCTGGATTCAGCTAGAATCTTGCGAGTGGTGCTTAGGCCCCCCAGCAGCAAATAGCAAGGCTGCTGTCTGCCCCTGTTGCAGCCTTGCCATTGAGTGGAGATCGTGGAAACAGGTATCTCCAATGGCCATATTCAGTGAATCTTGAATCTGCTCCACAGATGCCAATGGCAGCTGCAGTGCCTCCCTGCTGCTCCATCAGTCCAGTCCTCAGCAGTGCTCCCACTGGACTCACAGTGGGGGACTGGTGGTCTCTATTGCAGTAGGCCTTGATGTCCTGTGCTCTCCTGTCCTGCCTCTTAATTTGCTGCCTCCCAGAAGACTCCACCTATCCTTGTACCTCTGACCCATGTAGTCCAAACACATGAACATTTTTAAAGAGGATAAGATTCTGCTCAGAGAGTGGGGACGATGGGTATGTACTCAAATTGATAGGATGTAACTAGTCGTATCCCCCAATATTTGGGCCTTGGTGTTTCACTATATTTATCAATTACTTAAATGGAGAGCCATATATCCATGTTTGTTGATGACACTAAGTTAGATAGCTCAGTAAGTAGTGTAGATAAAGGAAGACTTACATTTTTATAGCTCCTTTCAGGACTACTGGACATCTCAAAGCACTTCATAGTCAATGAAGTGCTTTTGAAGTGCAGTCACTGTTGTAATGCAGGAAATGTGGCAAGCTCCCACAAACAGCAATATGATAATGACTAGATAATCTGTTTTTGTGATGTTGATTGAAAGATAAATGTTGACCAGGACACTGCGGATAACCCCCCTGCTCCTATTTGCCATAATACTGCCATGAGAGGACCGACAAGGCCTCAGTTTAACATGTCATTCAAGAGATGGCACCTCCGACAGTGCAGTAGTCCCTCTGTACTGCACTGGAGCATCAGCTTTGATTTCTGTGCTCCATTTGCAGGGTGGGACTTGAACCCACAACCTTTTGACTTAGAGGCATAAATGCTACCACCTGAACCAGGGCTGATTTCTAAAATGAGAGCAGAATGGTGCGAAGAGACACTGATAGATTAAGTCAGTAGGCAGACCTATGGCAGATGAAATTCAATGTGAGGAAGTACAAGGTCATCTATTTTGGACTTAAGAAAGATGATCGGAAGCTAGGAGCTGTGCAGGAATAGAGAGATTTAGGGGCTCCATGTACAGATATCACTAAAACATAGTGGACAGGTTCAAAAAACAATTAGAAAGGCTAATTGAATGTTGGCTTTTATCTCAATGGGGTTGGAATATAAAGGGGCAGCAATTATGTTGCAGCTGTACTGGGCTCTCTGGTTAGACTGCACCTGGAGTACTGCATTGAGTTCATCTCAGTAAGGGATATATTGGCCTTGGAGGGGGTGGAACACAGATTCTCCAGATGAAAGGTCATCACCTGAAATGTTCAATATGTTTCCCTCAGCTCAGATGCTGCCACACTTGCAGAATATTTCCAGCATTTTCGCCAGAATAATACTGGGGCTAATAAAAGAGTTAAAGTATGATGTTGGGGTGCATTGACTAGGCTTATATTTCCTTGAATACAGAAGATTAAGGGGTGATATAACTGTGGTTTTTAAGATGATTAAAGGTTGTGATAGGGTAGATATAGAGAAACTATTCCCTCAGGTGAAGCAGTCCAGAACAAAGAGGCATGATCTTATAATTAGAGCTAATCTGTTCAGGGATGATGTGAGGAAGCACTTTATCTCATAAAGTGTCATGGAAATCTGGAACAATTTCCCCCAAAAAGTTGTTGAGGCTAGTTCAATTAAAATCTGTGATTGATAGATTTTTGTTAGGTATAGGGATTAAAAGACATGCGACAAAGGCAGATAAATGGAGTTGAGATACAGATAAGCCATGATCTAATAGAATGGTGGAATAGCATCGAGGGGCTGAATGGCCTACTTCTGTTTCTAATGTTCCTATAAAATTTGCAGTCAGTGCGAAACCAAGGGTTATGAGATCACCTACCTGTTCATTCTGCATGACATAGACTGGGCCGCCAAGTGGGCAGATAAGTGGCAGATGCAGTTCAATGCATAGCAATATTAAGTAATGAGATCTGGTTAACTAAAGGTGATAGGAAATATACTCTATGTGATAAGAGTCTTAATGGAGTGAAGGAAAAGAGGGGTCTATGGGTGCACACCTTTAGAGATGGAAAAGGCCACACTAATATAAATGGGAATCTTGTTTAGTTGGAGTACTGTGTGCAATTAGAACCCCATTATAGGAAGGATATTAGAATCTGAACTTGAGTATTTCAGCTGAACAAAATAAGTGACAGTCATTTGCTGGCTCATTTCTCAGGGCATTGCCTTGACCAAATCAGATTCAAGCTGACTGGTTTAAATTTTAAACAAAGCTTGGCAGTTAGCTATCAGTCACCGTAAACTGGTGCATTCGCCATGGCAACGCCTCTACCAATCAGAGTTCACTTGCCAACCAATCAGCACTCTTTTCTCATGCAGTGTAAGTTGTTTCCCTTACATTGGTTATTCTTGCGATTGTCCTGATGAGTGCAAGACGAAAATCTTCAACAACATGTCTCTATTTTCACTGATATTAGAATCACTGAGATGATACAACTAAGATTCACAAGAAACATACTGGGTATAATTTGATGATAGACTTAAAAATGACCTTCAGTGCAGCAAAGAAGGCTATTGGGGCGTCTATTAGATGGCTTTAAGGTGACGGAGTGAATAGTGAAAGATGTTTCCTTTGATTAGTGTGTCAGTAACAAAGGGACATAGGGCCGGATTTTCAAAGCCGCAAAGTGCGGTCACGGAGGCAAGCGTGCTTTGAATATCATGTTCGCAGAGGTTGGCACTGGGACCCGTCACCTCCGGAACACAATGCCATTTTTAAAGGGATGCTGTCAGCGAAGGAACAGGTGGGGCGCATGCTTCCAATTAATTGCCTGTTGAGCTCATTGAAGAGATCATTATCAGGCTTGTCAGAAACAGTTTTTAATTTTTAAAGGCTGGGAATGTGGAGGATTCCATGGGGGAAACACGACAGAATGTTCAAGGTGTGAACACAGTGGGGGGCCATGAGATCTATGGGAAAGGCTGATTAAAAGACTGCAGAGGCCCAAATATAAAGCTCAACGTCTTCAAAAGTGCCACTGAGGAGCCATTGCTGGAGCTGGAAGTCTTGCTTTTCTCAATGATTAGTGGCAGGAAGCTGAAGAGGGACGTGAGGCCACTGGCATCACAGACAGTTGGAGTTGACGGGAAGAATTCACAAAGTCCAGCTGAGAGCATTCGAATGCGAAAAGGCTACTCTGACATTGGACAGAGCAGCCAGGATGAGCTGTGGCAGATGTAACTTTCTGGACAGCAGGAAACTGGAGGAGCACAGTTGGGGCTACAGGCGGATGAAGGCACTACCCATTGGGTGCACAGCCTGAGAATCAGCTACCAGCAAATGGTAGCCAGTGCCGTAGGAGCTTGTGCCTGTCCAGGTCTTGGTTCTGTGTGCATGGATGGATCAAGGGAACAAAGGAAATCCCTTGAAGAGATGGCCACTTACTCTCTACAGAGGCACAGAGGCAAGCCAACCAATGCCACCTGCTCAGCAGGCCAACCATTGAGCTGGGGGAAGGGGTGGGGGGGGGTTTCTGAAGATGCGATTTTGGTGCCTGGATCAGTTGGGTGGCATCCTCCAATACCCTCCTGCAATGGTCTCTGTTATTGTGGTGGTCTGCTGCACTCTCCATAACATGGCCCTCCAGACCCTGAAGACAGTGAGGACCTGGAAGGAGACAGCTCCTCAGGAAAGGAGCAGGAGGTGAGAGAGGAGGAGCAAGGGGAACACTGAACAGAAAGGTAACGTTGCTGTATGATGAGGTGGCCTCTTCCTGCCACATTCTGGGAAGAGGACCTCTCCCCTCTCTCTCATGGCCTCCAACATTAGATCCAGGTTGGCATCAATGAAGCGACGGTCTGCCCCTAATGCTAGACCTCCAGCTCCCCTGTGACATCTCATTTCCCTCTGGTGCTGTGGAAGGCAGATCTCTCCCTCAGAACAACAAGCAGCCTCAGTGATGTCTGCCGTGGAAGTGTACATGAGCTGCACATTTGATCTGGCCCACTGGCATTTTCAATCCCACTGGCTTTAAGAGACAGGAAACCTATCTCCATATGAATTCAGGGCTTTGAAAATTGCAAACTGAATCAGCTTCCCACAGGAGACAGGTTTCTGATCCAAAACCAGATCTGGTTCCTGTTTTCCATCTCCACAATGACAATATAGCCCATAGACTCTGGATTAGCACAAGAAGGGAAAGCTAGAAGGATTTTTATGTAATGTAGAAGGATTTGGGGAGGGGGCAGGGATGGGAGATGAGTTTGGATATCTCTAGCACAGGTATGATTGGCTGGATAGCCTCTTTCTGTACTATAAATTCTACAAGCTTTTTATTGCACATCTCTGCGGTGTCCCTGCCAAAATTCGATATAGTCAGCAACTTCACTGCGTAGTTTCACTGCAGTGTTGTGATGTGAAAACTGCAATATAACAGGGCCATTAGATATAAACTATTTTAGGTGCAGTGCATCTGTGTACTGACCTTATATCCTTCACTGGTATTATCAAAACCTTACTGAGTCAGGGCTTGATACTGCTTTATTCATTATCATTTGGTCTTCCCAATTGCTTTTAATCAGCACTGACTCCTGCTCATTTTGGGAGAGAGTTAGTCATTAAATTGAATATGCTTGTTCGATTCTTCCGTTTGGACTGTGAGCTAGGTACGGTGAAGGGATATTTACTGCAATTGGTAGACTGTGGTTCTGAAAGTCAGGCTACAAAATACAGTGATATCTTTGCAATCCAGGCTGATCACAAAAAAGTACACCAGTTTTTATACCTTAACAGATGCCCGTCACAGTCCAAGTACAATCACGCTTTAATCTTCTCTCATCTGGCTAAACCTTACACAAATTTTGAAAGAAGAAAGTGATGCATCAAACCACAATGAATAGAAAAATACAAGCACATTGAATCTGAGTCAGCTGCTGCCATTCATATTTATTTAGGTGAATTTACATTTGTGAAGTATACATACGAGTGAACTCCAATGGGTTGCAGAGTTATTGCACTGACGGATGTGTGGTCCTGATGGTTGAATGAGTTTATGTAGGGAGTAACTGAAGGGTAGAGAACAGGATGCATCCAGATTCGATCGCTGGTTAACTGAGCTCAGCTGGTGCAACAATGGCTTGCTATGAAATAAAAACAAGAAATGCTGGAAATACTCAGCAGGTCTGGCAGCATCTGTGGAGATTTATCTTAATGGCTTGCTATGATTGACCTCAGTGCTACTAGGTTGAGGAGGGGAAAGTCTTTTGGTTTTGTGTGCCTAGGAATCAATATGAAGTCAGTGGCAGGTGAAATTCACCATCAGCGGAGGTATAAAGCAGGTGGTAGCAAATTTGCCACCCCTTATGGACTCTACAGATTGAAGTCGATAAAGAAAAATCAAGGAGGGTGAATAATGGGTATTCAATTAGACACTGCCCATTTTGTGCAAGTTGCTCCATGCAGGCACCAGACACACAAGCAGCACAAAAATAATCCCCTCCAGGCAAATACTCTCACCTCTGAGTCAGAAGTGTGTGCATTCAAGTCCCACTCCTGAGACTTGAGCACATAATCCAGGCTAAAAGCCCAGTGCAGTATTGAGGGGGTGCGGCACTGTCGGAGGTGTCTTTTGGCTGATACGTTAAACGGAGACCCCGTCTGCCATCCCAGATGGACTTTCCCTCCATCATAAGGTTAGAAGTGGGGATGCTCACTAATGATTGCACCATTCACGACTCCTTAGATACTGAAGCAGTCCGTGCCCACATGAAGCAAGACTTGGACAATATTCAGGCTTGGGATAATAAGTGGCAAGTAGCATTTGTGCAATAGAAGTGCCAGGCAATGACTATCGCCAACAAGAGAGAATCTAACCATCTCCCCTTGGCATTGAATCACATTACCATCGCTGAATCCTCCACTATCAACATCCTGGGGGTTACCATAGACCAGAAACTTAATTGGACCAGCCATATAAATACCATGGCTACAAGAGCAGGTCAAACGCTAGAAATTCAGCGGCGAGTAACTCACTTCTTGACTCCCCAAAGCCTGTCCACCATCTACAAGGCACAAGTCAGGAGTGTGATGAAATACTCTCCACTTGCCTGGATGGGTGCAGCTCCAACAACATTCAAGAAGCTCAATACCATCCAGGACAAAGAAGCCCGCTTGATTGCAGGCCCATCCCCCACATTAAACATTTACTCCGTCCACCACCGGCGCACAGTGGCAGCAATGTGTACCATGTACAAGATGCAATACAGCAACTTGCCAAGGCTGTTTCGACAGCACCTTCCAAACCCTAACCTCTACCTCCTTGAAGGACAAGGGCAGCAGATGCATAAGAGCACCATCACTTGCAAGTTTCCCTCCAAGCTACAAACCATCCTGACTTAGAACTATCTCACTGCTCCTTCACTACCACTGGGTCAAAAACCTGGAATTCCCTTCCGAGCAACACTGTGGGTGCACCTACGCTAGATGGACCACAGTGGTTCAAGAAGGCGGCGCACCACCGTCTTTTCAAGTGCAATTAGGGATCGGCAACAAATGCCGGCCTTGCTCGAGATGCCCACATCTCATGAGAGAATAAAAAGAAAAAGATCACATGGCAATTTTTCAAAGAAGAACAAGGGAGTTCTCTCTGGTGTCTTGGTCAATATTTATCCCTCAATTAACACTTAAAAACAGATTATCTGGTCATCATCGCATTGCTGTTTGTGGGATCTTGCTGTGCACAAATTGGCTGTCATGTTTCCTACATTACAACAGTGAATACACTTCAAAAGTATATCATTGGCTATAAAGTCCTTTGGGAGGTCCGGAGGCTGTGGAAGGTGCTATATAAACGCACGTCATCATTTACTTTCTTGTAATCCCCTCCTAGGAGTATTTCTAAGATAAATTAAGCGTTCCCAATGACGTGCAACACTGTAACCTAGTTTTCCAACCTGAGCTCTTGGTGAGGGAATTTCCCCAAGGAATGCAGAATTGCTGAATTTAACTTTTCAATGTAAAATGAAAGTATGTCTGGCTGGGAGGGCAATGTGAAACATATCTATGGGAGAACCAGGCGAAGGTTACAGTAATCATAATAAAATACCAAGGATTCTGATCGACAGCATACTCGCTTCACTAGGTCTGACATTCATACTGTGCTGCCCAGGCTATAGTTAGCTCAAGATTTGCTGATCTGACAGTTTTAGAAGAGCATTGGCTTGTTTGCATTGATGAAGAACTGCTCCTTACACTGGAGAATGCAGCTGTTCACTCTTCAGTAAAGCAACAACAAAAGGGAATGTTTAATTCAAAAATGAGTATACTAAAGGGAACCTGATAGCCATTCCATACAGAGGCTGAGTGGCCATGTCAGAAATCGGGAGGTTTCCTAAGTAATCCTTTGAATGGTTCCATAGCACAATTATCAGCACCCTCCTCCAGTTATCCATGAGAATCCTGAAGAATGCTTTTGAGGGAGTCATTACGCCCTTGTTTTCAAACATACCATAAGCAAGAGTCTGAGCTACTCTGCAAGCTCTGGGACCCCTTATCCTACTTCGACCAAATGGCAGAATTTCATGGATGAACTCAGACAATGAATGGCCATGGTCATGGGGGAGCTATTACAGTCAAGGCTGATCCTATCCCCACCAAACTTCCACACAGTGAAGCATCTAGAAGCAGCAGTCCTGGCTAATATATTCCCATCCAAGTCTAAGACTTAAAGACGAATTGGGCCAGTATGCCTCAGTATTACACCAGGATTTTCCTACTGGGCTATCAGGGGATTGTTTAATAATAACTTGACTGTGTAATCACAAACAAGAATGAGAATGCTCATTAATGAAGTGCAGCGCTTGAACAGTGGAGATAGCAAGTCCTTTCAGGTGCTAATTGGTCTAAGAGTATTGTGTCCCCCTTCACTTTAGGTTGTCAGGTAGATAATAAATGAGTTAAAGCTCGATTGTACTGTCTGGATGGAGCAGATATGCAACGGAATGTGAAAAAAATGCCTCTAAATTCTTGATGTCGGTAACAAGATCTTCATTAACACCTTGGAGATCTAATCCCCTGTGTGAAACTGGGCTGACAACTAGTAACTGTCAATGGCATGAGATGCTATTGAAAAATAAATATGACTGGAGGGAAGCGTGGTGGCTTAGTTGGTTACTGCATTGTGAGGTGTCATACTGAGCCACGCAGACTAGAAATGTCTCAGCTCGGATCCCTGAACTGCTATCTGAAGTGGCCTAGCAACCCACAAAGTTGTATCAAAACTGCTACCATCAGACAGAGTAGAAGGCCCACCACCACGTTCTCAGGGCAACTAGGGATGGTCAATAAATGCTGGCTATGACGTTAATGTTCACATACAGAGAATGAATTTTTTTTTTAAAGTCTCATTTACATAGATTGTTTCGACATACCTGGGAATCATCTGGGAATCTCTGGACCAGTGACATTCATAATGCAGCTTGAAACAATTTGTGGCACACCTTTTAAAAAAAATCCTTCTTGTGATATGGGTGTCACTAACAAGGTTGGTAGTTATTGAGAAGGTGATGGTGCGCCTTCTGGTTGTAGCATTGCAGTCCATGTGGTGAAGGTGCTCCCACAATGCTGTTAAGAAGGGGGTTCCAGGTTTTTGACCTAGCAACAATGAAGGAACAGCGATATATGTCCAAGTCGGAATTGTGTGTGGTTTGGAGGTAATGGCATTCCCATGCTCCTGCTCCCCTTGTTCTTCTCGATGATAAAAGTTGCAGATTGGAAGGTGCTGTCAAAGAATCCTTGGCAAGTCACTGCATTGCATCCTGTATCCATAAACTTTGACAACCATGTTCCAAGCAAACCTCCCACCCTCACTGATTGAGCATTTCTGTCTGGAGGTTTGCTTGTGCTTCCAGGGCATGGTAGCTAGCTGCACCACATTTCTGGACTTCCACCATGGAGTATTGGCAAATTTACCTATTGTCTCTCTCCATGTTTAGTTTAGTTTAGAGATACAGCACTGAAACAGGCCCTTCGGCCCACCGAGTCTGTGCCGACCATCAACCACCCATTTATACTAATCCTACACTAATTCCATATTCCTACCACATCCCCACCTGTCCCTATATTTTCCTACCACCTACCTATACTAGGGGCAATTGCTAATGGCCAATTTACCTATCAACCTGCAAGTCTTTGGCATGTGGGAGGAAACCGGAGCACCCGGAGGAAACCCATGCAGACACAGGGTGAACTTGCAAACTCCACACAGGCAGTACCCAGAATTGAACCCGGGTCACTGGAGCTGTGAGGCTGCGGTGCTAACCACTGCGCCACTGTGCTGCTGTCCTTTGTAGCTTTAGTAGAACTAATTGGTCCTCTAATTTATTTGCCCATCTCTTTGTGGAAATGTTTTCTTTTTTTTATTGGATTACACAAATCACAAAAAGTAATGCGATGGGTTAATAAGGCCAGAAAAAAAGCACTGTGGTTCATTTCTAGAGGAACAGGATTCAAAAGCAGAGAAGTTGTGTTAAACTTGTATATAATCTTGGTTAGATGACACTTGGAGTACCGTGGATAGTTCTGGTCTCTATATTATAAGATGATATAGAGGTACGAGAGAAGGTAGCAAAAAGATTTAGAAGGATGAAATCAGAACTGAGAGGTTATACCTATCAGGAGGGATTGAACAGGCTAGGTCTCTTTTCTCTAGAGAAGACTGAGGGGTGGCCTGATAGCAGTCTTTAAGGTTATGAAAGGGTATGATAGGGTAGACAGAGAGAATATGTTTCTACTTGTTGGGGGAGTCCAAAACTAAAGGCCATAAATATATGAGATCTTCTTCTTTGGCCTCCTTGACTCAGGAAACAATGGGTAAGTGCCTGGAGGTGGTCAGTGGTTTGTGAAGCTGCGCCTGGAGTGGCTATAAAGGCCAATTCGAGAGTGACAGACTCTTCCACAGGTGCTACAGATAAGATTGGTTGTTGGGGCTGTTACACAGTTGGCTCTCCCCTTGTGCTTCTGTCTGTTTTCCTGCCAACTGCTAAGTCTCTTCGACTCGCCACACTTTAGCCCCGCCTTTATGGCTGCCCGCTAGCTCTGGCGATCGCTGGCAACTGACTCCCACGACTTGTGATCAATGTCACAGGACTTCATGTCGCGTTTGCAGACGTCTTTAAAGCGGAGACATGGACGGCCGGTGGGTCTGATACCAGAGACGAGCTCGCTGTACAATGTGTCCTTGGGGATCCTGCCATCTTCCATGCGGCTCACATGGCCAAGCCATCTCAGGCGCCGCTGGCTCAGTTGGGTGTATATGCTGGGGATGTTGGCCACCTCGAGGACTTCTGTGTTGGAGATACGGTCCTGCCACCTGATGCCAAGGATTCTCTGGAGGCAGCGAAGATGGAATGAATTGAGACGCCGCTCATGGCTGACATACGTTGCCCAGGCCTCGCTGCCGTAGAGCAAGGTACTGAGGACACAGGCTTGATACACTCGGACTTTTGTGTTCCGTGTCAGTGCGCCATTTTCCCACACTCTCTTGGCCAGTCTGGACATAGCAGTGGAAGCCTTTCCCATGTGCTTGTTGATTTCTGCATCGAGAGACAGGTTATTGGTGATAGTTGAGCCTAGGTAGGTGCTCTTGAACCACTTCCAGAGCGTGGTCGCCGAAATTGATGGATGGAGCATTTCTGACGTCCTGTCCCATGATGTTCGTTTTCTTGAGGCTGATGTTTAGGCCAAATTTGTTGCAGGCAGCCACAATCCTGTCGATGAGTCTCTGCAGACACTCTTCAGTGTGAGATGTTAATGCAGCATCGTCAGCAAAGAGAAGTTCTCTGATGAGGACTTTCCGTACTTTGGTCTTTGCTCTTAGACAAGCAAGGTTGAACAACCTGCCACCTGATCTTGTGTGGAGGAAAATTCTTCTGGAGGAGAAATCTCTTTACCCAGAAAGTGGTAAGAAAGTGAATTTGTTCTCACAGGGAGTAGTTTAGGTGAATACTATAGATGCCGTTAAGGGGAAGCTGGATAAGCACATGAGGGAGAAAGGAATAGAAGGTTGTGCTGATAGGGTTAGATGAAGAGGGATGAAAGGAGGTACTGTGGAACATAAACAACAGTATGGACCAGTTAAGCCAAATGGCCTGATACTCTGCCCTACCTTCTGTGAAATGTTGCTGCTTAGCAATTGCCTGAGGTAGGACTACTGAAATTCAGAACTTGTGATGTAGCATATCCCATGATTCCACAGTGCATTGGGTTGGAGGATTCTCAGCAGGGCAAATCCTATGGTGAGAAGCTGCTTAAGGTTGTAGTCTTTAATCAACATGAATTATATATTGTGAATCATTTTTTCATTCAGCTGAACTCACATTATTGCTGGCAAACCTGCCAAATGCAGTGTTCAGAAAGAGAAAGGAGTAGGAAGGTTCATTTGGAAGTCAAGAGCTGGCAAGACGATACAGGATATGCCTGGATAGGATTTTGCTTTTGAGCCAGAATTTGCTGTTAAAATAACAGTGAGGCTAATGGTGCTCTTCATTATTTATGCCTAAGTGCTACAGAAACTTCAGGCAAGGGGCAGATGCGCTTTTAAACTCTGATATCCAAAAGTAGGTGTCTAAGTTGTGCCACTCTGGCATTTGAACCATAGAACCATTAAACCTTAGAAAAATTATGGCACAGAAATAGGCCAATCGGCCCATTATGTCCATGCCAGCTGAAAAAACTAGCCGCCCAATCTAATCCCACCTTCCAGTACCTGGTCCATAGCCTTGCTGGTTACAGCACTTCAGGTGCATGTCCAGGTACCTTTCAAAAGAATTGAGGGTTTCTGCCTTCACCACCATTCCTGGCAGGAATTATAGACACCCATCACTTTCTGGGTGAAAAAGTTTTTCCTCTTGTTCCCTCTAATCCTTCTGGTAATTGACCTCTCCGCATCTCACTGTCTGCTTCACCATTGAAATGCATTGAATGGTGTGAAGTTACAGTACTTACACAATAGATATGAACTAAACTCGCCACAGAAAGTTAAGTCTTGTCTTTTCATGTCTATATATCTTTGTAATGGTGTGATCAGTGTACTGCCAATCAACCTCTCTGGCACTGAAAGTTTCAGTGCAAGTTTATTGCAAGTTTCAAGTCTCATCTCTTCAGCTATTAATTCTTGGAGATTTAAAAAATGTTAAACTTCATTTTATTTTTCCTTTCTGTCTCTTCTTCTCTCTCTCTTAATCCAATCTTTCTTTCCTTCTCTTTATTTATCTTTCTATACCTGATTTGACATTGAATTCATCCACTCTAATTTACACTTCCTTCTCAGTCCTTGCACTGTTAATTTCACAATCCTTCAATCGGATTGGTGAGGGAGAGACATAGTTGCATGCTGTGTTCATTCAGGTCCCAGATGCTCACTTTCCCTTGCTGCACCATGATCAGATTGCACTTTCAGCAACTTGCCTGCAGAAGGTTAACAAGCTACACATGCAAGGGCAAGTGTAACTAACAGCAGACACCATTAGATATGTTGCTGCAACAAATTATGGATCTCTGAAGCACTGTCCAAGAACTTGATGTGCAGTATCCAGGAAAGGATGCCTTGACGACAAACATACATTTTAATATTAATAAATGAAGTGTGAAGATGAATTAAATTCACTGGCAACAGAATAGGTCTCAGAAATATTGAGGGGAATTTTATGGGGCCTGCTAGAGCAGAATTCGTGATGGGCGGGGTGACTTTATTAGGCAGGAGGCGATATTTCGATTTATTTAATTGTAGATATTAAGCCAGCGCCTTGTTTGTGGTGGGTCAGGCCTCACGCCATCCTATGGCGGGTTCCAGCTTTTAATAGATTTTCATACCATGAATACTCATTACCTTATAATTAAATGAAATGAAGTCCTACCTGCCAGATCCAGTCAGCGACGCATGGATATCTCATGGCACCCGGTTCACATTCATTTAAAGGTGGCGTGCACCAGTTGGCTTTGTGCAGTTGTGCCTGAGGTCGGAGACTTTCATCCTTGAACTCCTCGGCACAAGGGAGAGCAACATTGGAACGGATGTTTGGCTCCAGGCTCGGGACCAGCAAGGACGAATTTTGGTGGGGGTGGAGCAGTTGAGAGGGTGGGTTCGGGTGCCTGGAGGTGTGGAGGAGGGAAGGGCCTCGCATTCTGAGTGTGGTGTTGGCGGTGGTGGTGATGGGAGGGTTGGAGCAGATAACGAAGGTGAGGTGCATGATGGACCTAAAGGGAGGGGTCAGTGTTGTCAACGTTGGGGTTCTGTGAGGCGAACTCAGGGTGCTGGCTGGCAGAGGGAATTGTCACAGTCACAGGGGGCAGTGTAATTAGGTAGGTGGGGGGGCAGGTCCTGAGTCAAGGTTGGGTAATGGAAGGCCTCGAAGGGTGGTGCACTGGATTGGACGACTACATTTAAGTTGATGACATTTAGGAGGACCTAGGGTGAAAGTGGGCATTTCGATGGGGACGGGTGTAGGCACAGAGGAAAGAGATGGCATGTAGATGGCAACAGTGTAATTATGGGGGAGGTTCATGTCACAGAGGGAAGATGTAAGGTAATATTGGGTGGGTCAGGGGTGACAGGGCAAGCTGGAAGGTCGCAGGAGGAGGGTGGAAGCTGGAGGATCTTGCCTCAAACCAGACATGTACCATTTTGCAAAAGGAGACGATAACACACGAGGGCATGCAAGGACTGTAGGTCGAAGTCGAAGGAGGCCAGAGTTAGGTCGGTGGAGTTGCTATTGTGCACAATGGGAGGTGCACATAACCTCTCTGTTCATGAGTTCAATGGTTGACAATCATGTTCAAATAAGTTTTCATTTCAATGCCTGTCTCATTCAAGCAGTTATAAAGTTGCAATGACATGGGTTTCATATATGTTTACAACCTCGGGAGCCAGAAGAGAGGATGCAACAGAGGATGGCTCTTGTCGCCAAGCAGCTGAGACCACAACGCCAGTAGCAGGCTGCACAAGAGGGGTTTGCTGCTCAGAATTATGCCATCCCGGGAAGACGTCAATGCATCCTCAGGGCAATGACTGACTATCTTCAGATGTCGGAGACGCAATGCCAAAGACATCTGAGGATGTCATGTGATATGGTCACTGAGATTTGTAGGATTGTTCAACAAGACTGCAACACGTGATTTTGTTGGGGACCCCATGCCAGTTTCCTTCAAGGTGATTGCAGCGCTCAGGTTTTTTTGCCAGCAATGCTTTACGTGGCTCAACGAGTGACATATGTGGCATCTCACAGGCTGCCATACACAGGTGCATAAAGAATGTGACCAATTCCCTATTCCATCATGGCAATGATTTCCTCTATTTCCCAGTAGATGAGGATTGCCAGGCAGCAACGTCATCGACCTTCGGCACCATCGCTCATTTTCCCTATAGTGCAAAGGGGCCATAAGTGATGGAGGATCTTAGATCAAAAGGTCAAGATGTAGAATCAGTTTGGGTAGAGCTATGAAACAGCAAGGGACAGCAAATATTGGTAAGAGTTGTTTATAGGCCACCAAACAGTTGTGGTAATGCAGGGCACAGTGTAAATCAGGAAATTAGAGGTGCATGTAACAAAGGTCATACAATAATCATGGTGGACTTCAATCTACATATAGACTGGGTCAACCTAATTAGCTCTAATGCTGTGGAGGTCGAATTTCTGGAATGTATACGAAATGGTTTTCTAGAACAGTATTTTAAATCTGGTATTGTGCAATGAGAAAGGGCTAATTAATTGTAAAGAAGCCCATAGTGAAGAGTGACCATATTATGATAGAAGTTTACTTTAAGTTTGAAATTAATGTAGTTCAATCAGAATCTAGGGTCTTAAATCTAAACAAAGGAAACTACTAAGGTATGAGGGGCAAGTTAGCTGTGGTAGATTGGGAAACAAAATTAAAAGGTATGGTGGTAGACAGGCAATGGCTAGTATTTACAGAATTAATGTATGGTTTACAACAAATTTACATTCCTTTGAGACACAAAATCCCAGCAGGAAAAGTAATCCAACCATGGCTAACAAGAGAAGTTAATGATTGTATTTAATCAACGGAAGAGTCTTATAAAGTTGCCAAAAAAATAGTACGCCTGATGATTGGGAGGGTTTTAGAATACAGCAAAAGAGGACCAAGAAACTGATAAAGAAAGAAAAAATAGAATATGAAAGTAAATGAGCAAGAAACATAAAAACAGACTGTAAAATCTTCTATAGGTATGTAAAAAGGAAAAGATTAGCATAGATTCTAACATTTTCCCTGCTACTATGTCAGGCTAACAGTTCTGTACTTCCTCATTTTTTCTCTCCCTCCTTTCTTAAATAGTGGGGTTACATTTGCTCCTGTCCAATCTTCAGGAACTGCTCCAGAATCTACAGATTTTAAAGAAGATCACGAACGGATCCACTATTGCTACAGCCACCTCTTTCAACAATCTGGGATGTTGTTCATCAGGTCCAGGAGATTTATCGACTTTCAGTCCCATTAATTTCTCCAATATTACTTTTTACTAATAATTTTTTTCCGTTTCTCATTCTTGCTAGTCCCTTGGTTCTTTAGTATTTCTGGGAGAATTTATTGTATCTTTCTCCGTGAAGACAGACACAAAGCATGTTTAATTTCTCTGCTGTTTCCTTATTCCCCGTTATAAATTCCCTTATCTCTGCTTGTAATGGGCCCACTGTCTGTCTTCATGGAGGAAGATACAAAAACCTCCCAGAATTACTAATGAACTAAGGGACTATCAAGAATGAGGAACTAAGGAGTTAGTAAAAAAGTAGTATTGGAGAAATTAATGGGACTGAAAGTTGATATATCCCCTGGCGTTCTACATCCTGTGTGTTGAAAGAGGTGGCTGTAGAGATAGTGGATGCATTGGTGATCATCCAAAATTCTATAGATTCTGGAGCACTTCCTGAAGATTGGAAGGTAGCAAATGTAACCCCATTATTTAAGAAAGGAGGGAGAGAGAAAACGAGGAACTACAAACCTGTTAGCCTGACATCAGTAGCAGGGAAATTGCTGGAAGCTATTATAAAGGATTCGATAACTGGACAGTTAGAAAATAATGGTAGGATTGGGCAGAGTCAAAATGGATTTATGAAAGGTAAGTACTGTTTGAGAAACCTGTTGGAGATTTTTGAGGATGTAACTAGCAGAATAGATAAGGGGGAACCAATGGATGGGGTGTATTTGGATTTTCAGAAGGCTTTCAATAAGGCCCCACACAAGAGATTAGTAAGCAAAAGTAGACCACATGGAATTGGGGTATATACTGGCATGGTTTGAGAAATGGTTAACAGACAGAAAACAGCGAGTTGGAATAAACGTGTCATTCTCAAGTTGGCAGGCTGTGACTAGTGGGGTACCGCAAGGATCAGTGCTTGGGTCCCAGCTATTCACAATCTATATCAATGATTTGGATGTGGGAACCAAATGTAATATTTCCAAGTTTGCAGATGACACAAAACTAGGTGGGAATGTGAGTTGTGAGAAGGATGCAAAGAGGCTTCATGGGGATTTAGACAAACTAAGTGAGTGGGCAAAAACATGATGGATGGAATATAATGTGGAAAAATATGAGGTTATCCACTTTGGTAGGAAAACAGAAATGCAGAGTGTTTCTAAAATGATGGGAGATTGGGAAGTTTTGAAGTCCGTGGGATCTGAGTGTCCTTGTTCAAAATTCACTGAAACATGCAGGTGCAGCAAGCAAGTGGGAAGACAAATAGTACGTTGACCTTTATTGCAAGAGGATTTGAGTACAGGAGTAAAGAAATCTTGCTGCATTTCTGTGGAACCTTGGTGAGAGACTACACCTGGAGTATTGTGTACAGTTTTGGTCTCCTTACCTAAGGAAGTATATACTTGCTATAGAGGGAGTGCAACAAAGGTTCACCAGATTAATTCCTGGGATGGTGGGATTGTCCTATGAAGAGAGATTGAGGAGACTGGGCCTATAGTCTCTACAGTTTAGAAGAGTGAGAGGTGGTCTCATTGAGTCATACAAAATTCTTACATGGCTCAACAGGATGGATGCAGGAAGGCTGTTTCCCCTGGCTGTGGGTTTCAGAACCAGAGGACAGACTCAGAATAAAAGGTAGTCCATTTAGGACTGAGATAAGGAGGAATTTCTTCACTCAGAGGGTGGTGAATCTTTAGAATTCTCCACCCCAGAGGGCTGTGGAGGCTCAGTCATTGAGTATGTTCAAGACAGAGATCGATAGATTTCTATACATTAAAGATATCAAAGGATATGGGGATAGTGTGAAAAAATGGCATTGAAGTAGAAGGTCAGCAATGATCTATTGGAATGGCAGGGAAGGCTCGAGGGGCTGGATGGCCTACTCCTGCTCCTATTTCCAATGTTCCTATCGACTGCACTCATGTGGCTATCAGAGCTCCCTGGGACCAGTCAGCTGCATTTGTGAATTGCAAAGGCTTTTATTTTTTGAAAGACCATAGGTGAAAAATCATGCAGGTCTGTGCTCGTTTCCCAGGTAGCTGTCACGATGCATACATTTTGTGAAACTGACAACTCCCAGAAATTTTGAGGCACCAGCCCAGGCTGACGACTGGATCCTGGGTGAAAAGAGTTACCCTCTTCTGACATGGTTAATGACACCAGTGAGACATCCCCAGAGCGCAGCAGGAAAGTGATACAATGCGGCTCATGCCTCCACCAGAGCCATCATCGAACACACCATAGGCTTGTTGAAAATGCTCTTCCACTGCCTTGACTGGTCTGGAGGAGCTCTGCAGTATGCACCACAGAGGGTCTCACATATAATCGTAGTTTGTTGTGCACTGCACAACCTAGCAGTGCAATGCGGACTTATTTTACAGCAGGAGGAACAGGAGGAGCATCACTTCTCCTCAGATGAGGATGATTTGGATGAGCCTGAGGAGGAGGTCATGAACGTGAATGAATGGATTCCAGGGCCATGGAGAGATATGCACAGGATGCCAGGAACAACCTTATATTCGCACATTTTGGCCAAGAGTGAGGCACCTACATGATTATTGTTCCAATGCCAGAACTCTTTCCTAGGATGTTGACCTACCCCTGCCAGTCTCCCTAGTGGTCCAAACTCAAAACAAGCATCTTCTGCCATTTACAATTGCACAGGGAGGGAGCTTTGACAAACGCACTCGTTAGTGAAAGAAAGAAATTTGTGCCACACTTGGATCCAACCATGACCACTCAGTCAGAACCAGCACCTTCATAACATTACTTTGTGTGCACCTACATCATTTTACATCTCCGAGTTGTGAATAGACTCAGAGATACTCCTTTGCGAAGAATAGAAGGGAAGGCCAGCTGAGCCTCCATATGAAGCCATGTCCCATAGAATAATGAGTACAAAACTGTCTACTCAAACTAACAATCAGTGAGGAATGAATGCAAAAACAAAATATTTTCCACAATAAAAACTGGAATTTTACGGCACCCCCCACAGGAATGGGCTGGAGGCTGGCAGTGGGGGTGGGGGGGGGTGGGGGCATAAAATTGAGTGGGAGGCGGGAGATGCCATTCCTGATGCCTTCCCACCTCTGCTGCAATTTTACGAGGGGTGGCGGCAGCAAGAAATGGCCCGCCCACCCCAGGCCAATCAAGGCCCTGAAGTGGCCAATTAACTGCCACTGAAGAGCCTCCTCCCACTGCTGCTTTATTACCAGCAGTGGGCAGATAGCTTAGGCCCCCAGAATACCACCAGGTTTGCAAGCTGGACGAGGGCCCTCCTGATCTGGCACTCTGTGCCCCATGGAGGGCTGCCCCCAAAGCCCTCTTTGAAAGAAAGTTTCCCCTCCCTCAATCAACCTCCCTTTGCCTTGCTGGGGCCCGGCTAATTGTCCCCGGCAAGGCCCCAAAAACTTACCTGTCTTCCGGGGCCATCATCGCTCTTGCTGCAGTTGGCTGGGTGCAGTTCCAGCAGTGGCCACCGCTCCTGGTGATGCTGCTGGGACTGAGAGCTGCCGGGCCCTTGATTGGCCAGCAGAGGTGGAAGTCCTGCCCAAGGCCAATTAAGGGCCTGGGAAGTGTAAAATCCCAGCGTGGCTCCGCAGGCCCGGCAGAGCCAGGCTCGTCCCTGACTTTTTGGCTGGTGTGCAGAGCCTCCTGCCCAAGGTAAAATTCTGGCCCATGTCCATTACTTCTCTGTAAGCATCAAAGTGTGCCTGCTGTGATGCATGCCATTACACCTAGCTCTCTAACTAGGCAAGTCTCAAGAAATGATGAAAATGTACAAAGTAATAAAGCAGAAAAAATATATTATGAACTAATTATATGTGTAATCTTGATGATTTGAACACCCATGCCACCTTCATGCTCTTAATTCCATTGGTTTACACTTCCTTCCACTACATCTTATTGCAACCCTGACATTAGCAGCTGAGGTAGAGGCAGTCTGCTCATTGTACTGCCCCACTGCCATGGATGACCATGGTGGGCATCCTCTGGAGGTATGGGGCCTTGAAGGCTCCGACCTACTTGGGGGGTGGGTTCTCCTGCACTAGTGCAGGAACTTCCCCCTTGCCCTTGCCTGCTGAAGGTAAAGGGGCTGAATGTCAGGGGAAATGAGGAGATGCTGCTCACCCCTTGGGGTGTTCTGAGAGGAAGGTTCTGGGGCAGCTGGCACGTGCTCCTGCTCCATTCTCTGTGCATGGTGGCACCTGCCTGTCTGCCTAAGGGGAAGGAGCATCTGTTGAGAAGTCCAATTTCCTCATTACCCTCTTACTTAGCCACTACTGCATTGAATCCATGGCTACAGCAATAGAATACAGGTTAGAGCGCATATAAGTTGTGTGTTCAACCTAGCCCTCCATGGCAGTCACCAGCCTCTCCTTGGAGGAAGCCATACACTCACATCCCTGTGGCATGGCAGATGTTATGGCTTGCATAGACTCCTCCATTGCCTGCGCAAACCTGTGCAGGACATATGTTCTCCAAAAGTTTGCTACATTTCCAGATGTAGCCTCAACCAGAGGACTATCATCAGCTTGGGGCTCAGCAGGGGCCTGGGCCCCAGCAGACCTCCGAATGTCAGGGGACCCGGCTGTAACATTCTTCTTCAGCTGCTGGGACGTGTCTGTGACGTGCCCACCAGATTGTGACTCTAATTCTACGTGCAACCCCCCGCGGACCATGTGGATGTGACTGCGCCGGCGGAGGTTGCAGAAGAGTCAGGTGATAGTCACCCTCTGGGGTATTGTCTTCATCTTCCCCAGAAGTGGAGTCAATAGTTTGCTGGCTTGTCATTATCCTTGTTGTATGATTGTGGGCACCTGCAATGGAGAACAAACAGAAGTGCATTAAACATCATCACAGCATGAGTGCATTACTTTTTCACGCTGTCCTCCTCTGTGCACATATGGCAGCAACAGTAAATTTGGCTCTTCATCTTTGCACCTAGAAGATCCAGCCTCACCGTCCTCCCTCCTCTCCTGCTATCTGGACCTCCTCCTCCTCTGCTGGGGTCAGGAGTTTAAGATCTGGAACTTCACCCCTTGTCTTGATGCGCTCCCTCTGATTGTGGGTCTGTTTGTCCTGCACGAGAAAGTACTGAGTTAATGACATGTCAACTGATACCTAACCTCCCTTGTCTGAATACATCCACATCACACATACTGGCCTGTCAGTCGCACGCTGATCCAAGCTCAACCAGACTCCAGACTTTCACATTCTCTGACCACAATCGCTATGTGGCACCAAGGCTGATCACGCATTCACCCACCTGGCATGGATGCCCACTGACAGACATAAAGTTTTGAAGATCCCACAAAATACCATTTGTTAAGATATGGCTGCATCACTTACTCTCATCGATCTGAGCAGATCACTGACCCATTTCCTACACTTCATTGAACCCCACGGTTCGACACCTCCTCTGCCCCTCCGTCCAGGCTGCCTTGGTCAGGCAGGTGGGTCTTCTGAATCCATCTGCAGGCAAGAGGACCTCCAGCATTTCCCTGACAGCCTGGAGGAACACCTGCAGGGAGGCATCACTGAACCGTGAGACGAGTCTCTGCCTACAAGCAGACATGGTGGTGCTGGTGATGAAATGAACCAAACAATTACAAAGTGGGGGGTGGTGATGGTGTTGGAGAGGTGTAAAGGTGGGAGAGGGTGGTAAAATTTACTACGTTAAGGGGAATAAACATAGACTATTCTCCTTGAAGACAACTAGCCACACTGATGATCCTCCATGATTGTAATGAAGGATTATTTATAGCCCTGCTGTACATCATACTTTGCTGAATAGTGATCCCGCTGAATGATCACACATGTCTCCCGTGCCCACTGTCAGTCCTCTGATTTTTCAATTATAATCATGTGGGAACCGTCAAAAAGGGAGGGAGCGGAAGTGCCGCCAACTTCTGATTCCGCTGTCAGAAATGGCGTGACATGGATAAAATCTTGCCCACAGTCTCACAGAGAGTAATTCTAACTTAGCCCATTGATTGAGAAATGGGTAGGTTCAGATTGGAGTTTTGTACACCAAGACCGATTTTTTTGTCCATTGACTTAATCAGAGAGTAAAGTTGGGAGGGGAATGTGGAGGGGGTGATGGCGTGCAAATCAGGGAGCATGCCCGAACTCACCCATTTCCCCGTCTGTTGCGCCTGTTTAAAATCATCTCCACTGTCACTGAGTCAGTCCAATGAACCTCATCAGAGGATGTATTTGCATCTCTGTCTTAGATGCTGTTTGCAGCCCACAGCGGGTCTGAAAAGGACAAACAGAATTAGCCTCTGTGCACAGCTTTACATGGGCCACCTGCTACAAACCATCAGTGTTTAGGAAGTGATGAAGTAGGGTCAGTGATGCATGAACTACTTAAATGTCAAGGTAGCAGGGATAAAACTTAGGTACAGAGAGAATACGTTGCAATCTGATTAATGTACCATCCTTTTTCTAATTACCAACTTTTACCCATTGAATGCGCACAGCTGTAGATGCAAGCCCTGGATTGCTCCTGTTCTCGATAATGTTAAATTTATATTCTGCAGTCAGCTGACTGACTGAAAAAAGTAGCACAACACAAAGAACTGGTTCATTTGCTTGAATTTCCTCTTCTGCATGTTCCCCTCCACTTCTGCCACTGAAATCCTTGACTCCAGCTGGGCTGCGCTTCCAAAGCTGCTTCCACGCTCCTGCCACCTCACTGAGCATCGGCTAGGTTGTTTGACTGCAGAGGGTTTGGAAGATGAGTTTAAACCCACTCTCCTCTCGCATCCACAGGCATGCAGCCTCCAGCAGGAGTCAGTGAGCATCTCAGTGTTTACCTCTATATGTGGAGTCTATTTTCAGTCAGCCCCTCCTCTCTCAATGGGCACTGACTCTGCTGGGGTAAAGGCCTGGAGACACTAGTCTTCTCCAGCCTCCTCCTCTATATCTCAGCAGGATGGCCAGCCTTCATGCACGATTGATTGTCAGCAGACTTTTCAACTGTGTTTGAGGTGGCAGGGCGAAGCGATGGGAAATCAGCCATTGCACAGTCACCAGGTGGGGTCCTGGATGGCTATGAGGTGTTAGTCCCATCCCCAATGTTAAGGCCACTTGTAGAATGGAAGCTGTTGTTCCAATTTTTAGCGTTTGTTTCATCTCTGAACCATTTTACACTATTGTGGGAATTTTAATCCTCAGAAACTGGCAGTTTGGGTTGGGGAGATGTAAAAATGTAAAAGAAAATCTCAACTCATTCCCAACCTGCCTCCATCCCACTTTCATTGAAACTGCAATTGGGACGGTGCAGGCAACCAACCTGCTCCCAGGAGGTGGGTTGGCCATTGAAATAATATAATGAGGGTGGCAGTCTCGATTTATAATCTGCATTTTAAATTTCACCCTGGTTGCGGCCTGGTGCCGCAAGCCTTCCTGCCCTGCAGCCAGGAAATGGAGACAAAATATTGTTCCTGCTGGGTTTCCTAACCACAAAACAGCACATACTCCCCCCACCCACTCATCTCCTTCCCCCTCCCACACAGCTTTCTCCCCACCTCCACGTTAATATTGGGGCCGATAATTCTGTTAAGAAGAGTTTGACTTAATTCCAGAGTTAAGCAGATCGACTTTATTTGCAGTTTAATGTGTGTCAATAATCGAGGCAACATGAATAAGGAGGCTGAAAATTTCATATATGAAGACTGGCACAATTCTGAGGGACTGGGCACTGGGTAAAAGAGAGAACTTGCATTTATATAGTGTCTTTCACAATCTCAGGACATCCCAAAGTGCTTCACAGCCAATGATGTACTTTTGAGGTGTAGTCACTGTTGTAATTTAGGAAACATGACAGCCATTTGTGCACAGCAAGCTCCCACAAACAGTAATGAGATAAATGAGCAGATAATCTGTTTTAGTGATGTCAGCTGATGGAATTTAAATTCAGTTAACTGATAAATCCAAATAATTAATAAAAATCTGGAATTGAAAGCTAATCTCAGTGAAGGTGCCATGGAACTATCATTGATTGTCATAAAAACCCATCTGGTTCACTAATGTCCTTTAAGGAAGGAAATTTGCCGTCCTTACCTGGTCTGGCCTACAAGTGACTCCAGAGGCACAGCAATGTGGTTGACTCTTAGCAAGCCACTCAGTTGTCAAGGGCAATTTAGGGAAGGGCAACAAATGATGGCCTTGCCAGCGACGCCCACGTCCCATGAAAGAATAAAAAAAATAAAAGTTGAGTGATAAATATTGGCCAGGAAACAAGGGATAACTCACTTACTTTTCTTTAAATAATGGTGTGGGACCCTTTACAGCCACCAGAGAGGGCAGAAAGGTCCTCGGTTTAATGTCCCATCCGAAAGACAGCACTTTGGACAATGCAGCACTCCCTCAATACTGCATTACAATGTTGGCCTAGTGCTCCGGTCTCTGGAGTGGGGGCTTGAACCCACTTGATCTTCTATCTCTGAGGCAAGAATGCTATCTCTGAACCAAAGCCATGTGCATAGATTTATGGATCCTTCCACCCCAGGGAAGGGAAGGGAGAAATTGAATATACAAGGTAAAATAATAAATGTTCTGTGGAGAAGGAGGGACAGAGGGAAAGGATAAAGACAAACTGTTATTGCAGTTGTTGACATTTATCACTGTTACTATTAAATGCCCCGGTACTAGATATATGACTATGTTTAGAGTTTTATCCAGAAGTTAAAGACTGTGTTACCTGGTGCTTATTGCCCCACACCTGACTCAAAATGGCTGTCATGAACCTAGCACAAAATAGCTGCCTCAGCATTGTACTTTTCTTTTCCCTAGGGTTCAACCCACGACCATCTTCAGGGGATCATAACGAATTTGCTACGAACTGTGAACCAGAGGGTTATTAAGATGGGAAGAGACCACAGCCTGGTTGTAAGTAATTGTGCGGAGGGAACCCCTGTTTAATTTGTGCAAACATACGAACATAGGAACTGGGAGCAGAAGTAGGCCATTCGGCCCCTCTAGCCTGCTCCGCCATTCAATAAGATTATGGCTGATCTGTTTGTGTCTTGAATTCCGTACTCCCATCTACCCCAAATAACTTTTAATTCCCTTGCCTAACAAGAATCTATCAAACACATGGGTAAACTCTTCTTCACTTGGTAACTTGATCATGTTATCCGTTCAAAGGGCCTAGAGGTTGTCACTGAAGCACAGGGACAGTGGTGCTCAACTGGGGACCCATGAACTACAAGGGTCACTCTCCCTTTTTGCTGGTGGTAGTCCCCAGTCGTACGGGCAAGTACCACATTTCCCACTGTTTTAGATAGTAGCTCTCTACTAGAAGCTGTCAGAGACAGTTGATGATGGGAGTAATGTGCTTGTCCAATGTTCCAATATCAATATTAAAGCACTATTGCTGATTATTTAGTGAGCGTCTGTGGCACAGCTACAGTGTGAGACCCATGAACCCCCTTGGAACTTTGGCCCCAATATTTCCTTCTTCTTCTCCTCCAGCTGGGGGAACCCGTGATACTGAAAAGACAATGATCTAAGTGGTCAACTTCTCAATAAATGGTAAATAAACAAAATGGTAGCATTCTAGTTGCAGACAGGACCAGTTTCCATAGAAACAGCAAGCATAAAAATGTTCCTTAGTTCTTGCTCTACCTTAAGCTTCAGTCTGGGGGCGGGTAGTGCTACAACTGCTCTGCCTTATCTGGTCTTGTTTTCAGGAAGATACTGGGGTTTTGTAAAAACAAGAAATCACAGTAATTGACAGCGTGATGCAAGAATTTGCTGCAGGGCTTTGTGTGACTCACCAGTATTTCAGCCTTCATGTACTATTCATGGTCTTTTGGGGCCTTGAAGGCAACATAATTATTTATATCTATGTATCTCCACACACAAACATGACCTGATGATGATCGGTTGTGGCTCATGAGTAGGCACAGGTCTGGAGCATGGCTGTGATGTCTAGTTGTTAAGGTGGAGCTGTGTTTAACATGGCCTGTCTCCTTAAGGCCACTGCTCAGAAACATGGCAGTTTCCTCAGTCCCTGTGTTAACCTCAGGCTCAGTCGGCTTGTACGCCAGCCTCAGGCCTGAGGTTAAAGCAGAGGACCGAATAGGCCTGCAAGACTGATGCATTGCATTGGTGCTAAGGGAACATCTTGAAATATCACGCTCCAATTAATGTATTGGGGGAGAAATTAGACTTGGTGACGCAAATATTTAAAGTTTGCTGTTGAGTTTCGGGTGCTAAACTTGTGGTTCACTGGTCATGAAGGGCGTGAAATCGTCCGGCTATTCTGCTGAGTCAGCTGGTGGGTTGGGTCCGAGGGGGAGGTTATCCTAAGGAGAGCCTCAAATGTGGCTGGCAGCAGGCCGGTGTCTTTTTGTGGGCTCAGGAGGAGTGCTCACGCTTCTTGTGGGTCTATAAAAACAAAAAGAAAATACAACTGCCTGTTTTTTTCTGCTTGAACATCCTCTAATTGTCCCTTTAAGGACTAAGGACTGCTGGTTAGGTTGCTCAATGCTTGGGACAAGCAAGCAGTGTTTGCATAGTACACACTGCCCATTTGTTCCTGAGTTTTGCAACCAACGCATTTAAGGAGCCTTAACACCGTGGCTGAGCACCCTGGGTGACTAAAAGTTACCTGAGTTAATATGGTGCCCAGCACTTGCTGTGCTGATTGTACATGACGGAACTTGATGCAAAATTTGGAGGCATGACTGCGATCTTATGCTGGAAAAACAAGGAGCCATGAGTTGAATTTCTTCCCCATCATTTCAATCACCATCTGTCACCGACAGTCAGCTTCTTTCAAAATTAGTGCTCTGATTGTTTTATGTTCATTTCATAGATTTTTCTGCCAAGATTTGCAAATGCGTAATGTTAACAGGAAATTGCCTGGCAATTTAGCAAAGAAACAAGTTTCCACAATGTATCCTGAGATGGGGTGATGTTACATTGATAAAGCAAATTGTATTGAAATGCTGGACCAATCTCTCTCCTCTAACTAAATTGAAGCCATTTTAACAGTTGTCTAAGACTCTACAGGATAAAGCTGCCCCTAATTGTGGTCCTTGGTCAAGTAGAATCAAAGGTTAGAGGTTGTTGAGACATATCGAAATGCGTGGTTTTCTGAGGTTGGAGTTGAAGCCAAATGTTGTTGTGTGATTGCCTTTAAGAGTGTTGTCCCTTTAAGATGTTATGTTAAGATGTATGTTAATAAGCCAATTATCAGGACACAGGCATGTGACTCAGAGCCAGAGCCAGAGTCACTCTGCAGCTGTAACACCAAGAGCTTCTGTGAATAGTTAGCTCTGCATTGTATATAATGGATTGTAATTTACGGTGCCGCTGCCGTAATTGGTGGCGGACGTAAACTATGGCAGTCTACCTGAGCAGACCGCACGTTGCGGAACCACTATGATATTCAGCGCGGCGGCTTATTTAAAATGGCCAGTGCGGACCACCCACCCCAATTATGTGGAGGGGTTGGACGGTCTGTTCCCAGCAATGGCGTCAGCTGCTTTTGCGCATTTTTAAAGGGCTTCAAGCCCTACAACTCAATATAAATATTTAAGAAGAAAGTGATGTTAAAAAATAAAATAAATTGATCCTGACCCACTCCCCACCCCATAACCATAGAATTAATTACCTGCCCTTTCCCTCCCCAAAGTTCATAAATGTTAAACTTTATCCCTTCCCACCATCCCCGACACCAATCAGATGAGTTTGACCCCACTCCCCCCTCCCCCTGCACTGGAAAACATTCCCACTCCCCACCAGTGTTCCACCTCACCGCCGAAGGCAATATGGGGCCGGGCCTTCCTGGCATAGAGGTCTATAGCGGGCCTCTCCCGGAGGCATTTTCTGCGCCCCTCACCCCGACCCCCCCCCCCCCACCCCACCATCACGGCCCCTGAAGTCAGGGGATCGGTAAAATTCAGCCCAATAAGTTAATTGTTTCATAAACCTGCTTGAACTCTTTAATCAACTGGACTCCATGCATCTCATTTATGTTGCATCAGACAACATAAAAAGCTTCTCATTACATGGGGGCAGCTGTGGTGAGAAGACAAGATCCAAGATTGAAGACCACAGGAAAACAGCTTTAAAAACTAACTATAGCTGAAAGAAAGTTAAAAGAAATACTGGCTCAAATAATGAAGAAAACTCTTACCTCAGCTGTAGAAGACAGAGCTCTGAATGACAGGCTGCAAATCAATCACTGTGATTGGGTGAGTCAGTCTACTTTCGGTAGTGAAATCCTCATTGAAAAAAAGCTTTGAGGTACTTGCAAAGTTGATTTTTTTTAAAGGCTCAGTAAAAAAAAACAGGAAAACCCAATCCCCCAGGCTGATCAGATTAATGCCATTACTGGATGCGTCCAACAGCAAAAAGCAGGGGAATCCTCCTTTCACGCAACTAGCAGCTAAAGCTATACAAAGAAACAATTAAATCACTCCAGTGTGAAAAGCTTTCATTCACTCAGCCAGAGTTTAAAAAAAGCTCAGAACCACTCAAGCGTGAAGAATTGCCTGTTGAATGGCTGTATAAACAAGTTCTAGCAGAAAAATACACTTGAAATTCCTATTACACAACTGAGTAAACAAACAGACGAGAGGTTGGAAGCTGAATAAAAAGACTAGCATTGCAGAACACTTGCTTCTGTCAATCAAAGCAGTCAATCTAAAGAGCAGGTTTTTAAAGGGAAAGCAGTACAGAGTAACAGAACCAGGTCTTAAAGCAACTTTCAAAGCAAAAGAACAGCATGAACTTGGATACCAATTTTCCCAGCATGAACTGGAAGCCTTGGATAGCCTATCCAAGTTCAAATTGTTCCAACAAAGAATACAGTTATGCTTTACAGACCAAGTAATTGTAGAACCAGAAAAACAGGCTGTAAAAATAATGATAGCAATTGGAAATGAGGGATTGCTCAGAATCAATACCTCTGGCTTATCTGGAGGTCCAGTAAGATCTTGCAACGATATGGAAAGTGCTGGAGGATCAGCTCCGATTGAGAGTGAATTTTAGAATTCACCACCTGGAATTGATGTCCTGCAGGCAACGAATGTGATTTTTCAGAAGCTGAGCTGTCAGACCGAATAATGGAGCTGGTGATTGTATCAACACCCATTGAAATGTTTCAGAAAGGCCACTTGGGGACAAAGAAAAGTCACAGCATTGACACAATGCTGGAAGATGGCAGGAAATACGAAGCCATTGTAGCTGGTCAACAGCACCTGCAGGCACTAGGTGCAGCCAACTATATTGGCACCAAACCAAGTCAAAAAGGGCAAGCAAGCTGTGAGGTAAGTGTGGTTTGTCCTACTCACGCTGAAGTTGTCCTGCATTTTGTGACCTGTGCAAAACGTGTGGTGCAAAAGGACACTGGGCCTGCCTATGCAGGAATTCTGGCTCCAAAGACACAGTCAGAAATCACAGTCATTTGCCAATGAACAGACAACAGGGCAACAGCAGCAAGGAAAGTGCCAGAGACCTGTATAAACACAATATGATACACGAAGTCACTGGTGAAACAGACCTGAGACAAGACTCAGGGAAAAATAGTTCTCAGACAGAAGACAAACAGGCATTCACCATTGTTAACCAGACACATCATGTTGATAAATCCAACAACTGGAATCTTTCCCCATTATCAACATCACGTGCCCAAAGAAAGCTGGCATACATACACTAAAGGTCAAGACTGTGCAAATATCCTACCAGTCCAAATCCTCAAAGATATGTACTGGAGTCATTGGAAGTTTATGATACAATCGACAACTGACAAGTTATCTGCATACAATGGGTCACCCATCCCTTGCAGTGGCACATTAACAATGCAATGCAGATATGGCAAGTCAGCATGGAAACCACAAATGTTCTACCTCGTAGACACAAGCGGACCAGTAGTGATAGGACTACCAGTGTGTAAGGACCTTCGACATCATAACTATCCACGAAAGCATTGTCAAGAGGAAATCTCCAAGGATCAGAACCCACTCGCAGACTTTGACCAGCATCAATTTGGAAACCCAGCAACAGCATAACTATGCTGTTCCTTCATTTCTGCTCTCTGGAGAACCGCCAGCACCACAGTGAGCCAGAATGGATAGGTATCTCCATGAGACCAAGTACTCTTCCCCTAACAAGCCCTCAGCCTTGAGCCTCAAGCCTTCTGACATGGAGGATGAGGAGAGGTGAAGGACATGCAATGTCCTGAAGAGGCAGAGGAGGAATGAGTTGAAGCATTGCCTGTTGGCTCTTTGAGATGAGGTGCCAGAACTTTCCAAGAATGACAAGGCTCCAAAAGCAGACATTATGAGAAAAGCAAGAGAGTATGTTAGCAGGCTGAAGGCAGAGCATCAGAAACTGAATGCAGAGAGGGAAAAACATCAGAAAGAACAGCAACAAATGAGACACAAATTCCCTGAGCAAGAGTTGTCAAACCACTGAGACGATATACGGACTTTTGAGCCTTTATACTTGTAAAGTTCATAATCTCTATCCATGTGTAAATAATTTTGATGTTATCTAATTGTATGTATTTTTACTTTTAGCATCTGAGACTTATCTTTGGAAAGAAGGGAGATGTTGTGTGATTGCTTCTAAGAGTGTTGTCCCTTTAAGATCTTGGTATGCTAATGAGCAGAGTATCAGGATGCAGTCATGTGTCTTGGAGCCAGAGTCACTCTGTAACTGTAACACTGTAAATAGTTAGCTCTGCACTGTCCATAATAAGTTAGCTATTTAATAAACCTGTTTTGAGATCTTCAATCAACTGGACTCCACGTTGCATCAGACAATATAAAAAGCTTCTCATTACAAAAGTCATGTAATTATGCATGAGGGAAACTAAATTTCATCTCAGCTGTATCAAGGCTCATATGGGAATGCTTAACACTTTCAGCAGGAGCACTGATTTTCCCCTTAACAAGAATATGTACGCAGCCCAAAGGAGTGTGCATTTTCTGGATGAGTGAATGGATACGATAAAGCTAACAAAATGTGCATCATGCACGGTGACGTTTGCTGGGCCAAAATCCTGGAGCTCCCTACCTAACAACATTGCAGGAGCACCTTTACCACACAGGACTACAGTGGTTCAAGAATAAGGCCCACCACCATCTTTTCAAGGGTAAATGGTGGCCATGCCAGTGACTTCCACATCTCAAGAACTCACACTGAATCTTGATTTCAGAAAAAAACTTTGTGGAAAGTGCTTTGCAAGCTTGCTTTTTATGTCATATGTTGAAACACGTGACTCAAGGATATAATAAAGTGCATTATTTGGCTGTAATACGTCAAAATATGATTTTCTGCTCATCTTCAAACAAGAAGAAAGATTTCAGTTTATACTTCCCTGTTGACATGCCCCCTTGTGCTATATGCATTATGTACAACAGAACTAAAGGTGCATGCTTGGTATTGGAGGAAGAAAGCATCTAGTCATGAGATATTCTTTAATCCAGTCGGCAACTTGAATGAAACTAGCACCTCCACAATTTTATATTAATTTTAACAAATATTTCAATTCTATGAATTCTGAGCTCCTTTGTCAGCTTGACATGATGAAATGGCCAGGAACAGATGAAAGGTCATCGACCTGAAATGTTAACTCTATTTCTCTCTCCAGAGATGCTGCCAGACCTGCTGAGCATTTCCAGCATTTTCTTTTTTTATTTCTAACATGAATTAACTTAACTTTTGGGCCCTCTTCATGGCTTGCTGCTCCTTCACACCCTGTGCTCCTGGCGAGGCCAACAATGGATGCTGATCGTGGCTGGAGTTAAAATATAGTCGAGGTCTGAATAGTGTTACCAGACCTTGACCTTTGAACCTCAATAAGGCTCTGTCATGTCGTATTTTAATCCCCATCACAACCTGCTCTGCATGCAGTATTCTCGTCAGGGGTTGGGGTGGAGGCAGAGGGGCAAAATTGTGTCTTTAGAGTTCAATTTGGGCATAAGGGGAATGAATCACCTTATGAATCAATGTACTCCATGGCACGGGACTGAACCACACAGAGCAGGAAAGTCGCAAGTTCTCACTTTCCCATGTGGAGTTAGATGATTCAATAGGTCAGTAAATCAAATAAGCCTCACAATTTTATGATCTGTGTTATGTAGCATTAACCACTGTGTTCAATCAAGAGATAGCATGCTCCAAGCCAAAAGGGTGCCAACTGTGAAATTAGTATGTACATCAAGATAGGTGTGTGGCTAACTCAAGACAACAGGAGTTGGTGAAAGTGATTTCAAAATAGTGGATAAAACCTTTACAACATGAAAACACAATGAAGTCTCATCCCATTTCACAGGATAAGATGCAAGTAACATTACAAGCAATTAAAAGATAAATCACCTACCTTTTTGAAGGATGGTTATTGATATCATCTTTTACATTATTGGTGAGTGACCTTTGGTATGGTAGCCAAATGAATGTTGTGCCTCCATGGATTGGTGCTTCTGTTTTATTTATAAAAAGCCAGGCTAGCTGCAGAAACACTTGAAGTCAAACAAATCTGAGTCAGGCCAAATTTAGAATGGGTCCCATCTGTTAAGATCTATATTCCAGATGGAGTGGAGATCAGGAAGCATGGAATTGCTACATTTGCCACAAATTATCTTTTTGCAGAAGGAGGAAATTTGTCACTGTTTCTTCAAGTGCTGAACACACAGTCCCTGCAGCCCATAGCCCAGTGGAACAAGGCACGCAGCTGCCAGTCTTCTGCCAAATCTTCAGACATCTCGTCGCTGGTTACACACAAATAGCTCAGCCATGACCCTCCCTCTCATTTTACTTTCCCCTTTTTGGGGAGTTCAGCTCTCTCTCTCTCTCTCTTTCTCTCTCTCTTTCTCTCTTGTAATTTATGTAACCCACAAATTAACACCAACTCTTTAAACTGTTCTGGCTTGGATTCCCCTGAAGGATTAGTGGGTAAAGTCCATAAGGGTGGCGAGTAGAGGGTGCAGTTTCCAGCTCTTAATCACTGTTAAATGAGCTGTATTATAAAGTGCAGCTAGCAGTAAGAACTGGGCCAGGCAACGCTGTGAAGTCCCTTCACTCACTGGGTATTTTTATTTCTAGTTAAATCACCAAATGTATGTCAATTCGGATATCAAAGAAGTAGAGTTGGTTGGAGCATGGAAGTTTCTTAGTCATACAGGCTGAGGAACTGGGAGACATAAAACCAAGCTACTACAGCACCTCAGTCAGTCACCCCTGCATCAACAGGTCATGGGTTTAAGTCCTACACCAGGACCTGAACATGTAATTCAGACTAAAACTCCAATGGATTTGTGAGGAAGTGCTGTTTTGTTAGGAGTTGCTGATTTTCAGATGAGATAGGCTGGGTAATTACAAGCCAGTCAGCCTAACATCGGTGATAGGCAACTTAGGAAAAAAATTCTGAGAGACAGTCTAAATCGTTATTTAGAAAGTCATGGATTTGGTAAGGGGGGGGCGTGTCTGACTAACTTGATTGAATTTTAATAATGAGGGTCGATGGGGGTAGAAAGTTTGATGTCGTCTACATGGATTTTTCAAGGCTTTCGACAAGGTCCCACATGACAGACTGGTCAGCAAAGCAAAATCCCATGAAATCCAAAGGAAAGTGACAAGTTGGATCCAAAATTGGCTCAGTGACAGGAAGCAAAGGGTAAAGTGTTTTGTGACTGGAAGTTTGTTTCCAGTGGCGTTCCACAGGGCTCAATACTAAGTCCCTTGCTTTTCATGGTATATATCAATGATTTAGATTAAGTGTAGGGGAATGGTTAAAAGGTTTGCAGATGAATGCAAAAAATAGCCAAGTGGTTGAAAATGAGGAAGAAAGCTGTAGATTGCAGGAAGATATCAATCGATTGGTCAGGTGTGCAGAAAAATGACAAATGGAATTTAATACAGAGAAGTATGAGGTAATGCATTTGGGGAGGTAAACAAGGCAAGGAAATACACAATAAATGATAGGATATTGAGAAGTGTGGAGGAACAGAGGGACTTGGAGTGCATGTCCACAAATCCCTAAAGCTATAAGACAGGTAGATAAGGTGTTTAAGAAGGCATACAGGATAACTTTCCTTTATTAGCTGAGGTATAGAATATGAGTATGGAGCTAGAACTGTATAAAACACTAGACCGCAGCTAAAATACGACGTACATTTCTGGTCACTGCTTTACAGGAGGAATGTGATCGCACTAGAGAGGATACAAAGGAGATTTATGAGAATGTTGCCAGGAATGGAGATGAGGCAAGATTAGATAGGCTGTGGCTGTTTTCTTTGTAACAGATGAAGCTGAAGGGAGATTTAGTTGTGGTTGCATAAAATTATGAGGGGCCTAGATAAAGTAGATAGGAAGGACCTCTTTCCCTTAGCAGAGATGTCAATAACCAAGGGCATAATTTTAAAGTAATTGGTAGAAGGATTAGAGAGGAGGAGGAATTTCATTGTCCAGAGGGTGGTGGGAGTCTGGAACTCACTGCCTGAAAGTATGGTAAAGGCAGAAAACCTCATCACATTTAAAAGATGCTTGGATCTACATTTGAAGTGCCATAACCTATGAGGCTATGAACCAAGAGCTGAAAAGTAGGATTAGGCTAGACAGCTTTTTTTTGAACAGCACAGATGTAATGGACTGAATAGCTTCTATCTGTGCTGTAAGTTTTCTATGTTCCTATGTTTCAAAGAGATATTAAACCTATACAGGAGGACATTAAAGGCCTCAAGGCACTATCAACATTCTGGGGTTTACCATTGACCAGAAACTGAACTGGACCAGCCACATAATTACTGTCGCTACAAGAGCAGGTCAGAGGCCGGGAATTCTGTGGCGAGTAACCCACCTCCTGACACCCCAAAGCCTATCCACCATCTACAAGGCACAAGGCAGCAGTGTGATGGAATACTTTCCACTTGCCTGGATGAGTGCGGCTTCGACAATGCTCAGGAAGCTCGACACCATCCAGGACAAAGCAACCCGCTTGATCGACACTCCACCACCTTAAACATTCACTCCCTCTATCACTGACGCATAGTGGCAGCAGTGTGTACCATCTACAAGATGCAATGCAGCAACTCACTATACCTCCTTCGACAGCACCTTCCACACCCCTGACCTCTTCCACCTAGAAGGACAAGGGCAGCACATACGTGGAACACCACCATCTGCAAGTTCTCCTCCAAGCCACACAAAATCCTAACTTGGAAATATATTGCTGTTCCTTCACTGTCGTTGGATCAAAATCCTGGAACTCCCTCCCTAATGTACTCACACCAATGGACTGCAGTGGTTCAAGAAGGCAGCTCACCACCACCTTTACAACATCAGCCAGGAATGGGCAACATATGCTGGCCTTGCCAGTGATGCCCACATCCCATGAAACAAATATAAAAAAAAAACAATCAGCTTGTTCAGCCATCAAAAGACTGTAACAGATGATCTCATCTGACCTCACCAAAGTTCTGAAGCTGCATTCCTCATCATCTCTCACAGATGGAAAGATGCCAGTACAATAGCTAATTCTCTATCCTATATCCATATTACCCCTCAGCACAATGAACTCTTATCTTGTGCAGTAACCTTTTACATGGCACCTTATCAAATGCCCTTTGGAAATCTAAATACACATCTACTGGTTACTCTTTATCTACCTTGCTTGTTACATCCTCAAAGAACTCTAATAAATTTGTCAAGCATGATTTCCCTTTCATAAAACCGTGTTGACTCTTCCTGATTATATCATGATTTTCCAAATGTCCTGTTACTACTTCCTTAATAATGGATTCCAGCATTTTTCCAATGACAGATGTTGGGTTAATTGGCCTATAGTTTCCTGCTTTCTGCCTCCCTGCTTTCTTGAATAGAGGTGTTATATTTGCAGTTTTGCTATCTGCTGGGACCTTTCTAGAATCTATGGAATTTTGGAAGATGACAACCAATGCACCCACTATCTCTGCAGCCACTTCTTTTAAGGCCCTAGGATGCAGGTCATCTGGTCCAGGGGACTTGTCAGCCTTTAGTCCATTAGTTTTTCTAATATTTTTTCTCCACTGATAGTGATTGTTTTAAGCGCCTCCCTCCCTTTTGCTTCTTGATTTTCGACTATTCTTGTGATACTTTTTGTGTCTTCTACTGTGAATGCAGATACAAAATACTTATTTAAAATCTCTGCCGTGTCCTTGTTTCCCATTATTAATTCCTCAGTCTCACCCTCTAAGGAACCAATGCTTACTCTAGCTATTCTCTTTGTTTTTATATATTTCTTGCTAACTTACTCTGATATTCTATTTTCTCCCTCTTTATTTTTTTAATCATCCTTTTGCTGGTTTCTAAAATTTTCCCAACCTTCTGGCCTACCATTAACCTTCGCAGCATTGTACGCCTTTTCTTTCAATCTGATAACCTTCTTAACTTGCTTAGTTAGCCACAGATGGTGCATCCTTCTCATAGTGTCTTTCTTTCTCAATGGTATATATCTTTGTTGAGAGTTATGAAATATTTCCTTAAATGTCTGCCATTGCTTATATACCTTCTTACCTTTTAACTTATTTTCCCAGTCCACATTAGTCAACTCTGTTTTCATACCTTTCTAATTGCCTTTATTTATGTTTAAGACACTAATTTCAGACCTATGTTTCTCACCCTCAAACTGAATGTGAAATTCTATCATGTTATGATCACTCTTGCCTAGAGCCTTTGCTATGAGATCCATTAATCCTGTCTCATTATACATTACTGGGTCTAAAATAGCCTGATTTTTGGTTGATTCCAGAATGTACTGCTTTAACTACTCTGTTTACTTACACACCAAAAAGCACTGCACTCCCCAGAGAAATTCATGGTGAAAAGTTTTAGTTGTTGACGTGATGAAACATTTATATAAATACAAGTATTTCTTTATTTTTATATGTTGATCAGCAGGAGTAGCTGACTGATTTGTGTGCAATGAAAAGCCATCAAAGTGACACATGTTCAAAAAATATCATTGCTTGAATGTATTTTACAATTATATTCAGTAACATACAAAGGAAAGTCTTATTCCTGTACAGACAGTATACAAATTCACCTGTACCCCATATGCCTATTAGACAAGTGTTACCCCTTTTTACTGAGGTAAGACACACCCATATACATGATCACATGTAACACAAATCTATTTGCTATTTTACTTCCGTTCGCACTTTTCAAGATAAATTTTCATATTTTTACCTCTTTCTAACAAATCTGATAGATTTTTTTCTTTCTTTGGCAATTGTGTCGTCTTCTCTGCTGAAAGGCTGCTGTTAATTCTCTGGTACCTCAGCCAATTATCCTGTCTTCATCTGTGATTCTCAACAGCGTGTCTCAGCATGTTGTTGAACTGTGGGTGTTGGGTAGGGAGAGCAGATATCACAGTCCAGCTCGACGCTGCTGTCCTCTGACGCCCACCAACATTGCAGGTCCCAGCAGGAGTGATGAGCAAGTTCTCAGGAACGGCACCCAATCTGATTTGGTCCTTCCCTATCCCATGGGGCTCTAAGGTCAATCGTAGTTAATTTACAACCACCATGGTGGATATCAGCTAACTGAACACTCAGTGAGGATCAAACAGGAAACTTTTGAATTGCATGCTGTCTTTATCAACCGAGCCATCATGTTTCTGGTCTTGTAAAATGCAACATTCAAGCCCCTCTTATGCCTAAGTTGCGCCCTTCTACCTGCACATATTTTACGGCATATAAACTGCATCAATGTGAAAGCTTCTCTGGTGCATGAGTCCATATCCCATATTTTGAGAAGCATCTGGTTGTGATTTTCTTTCTCCCCATTGATTTGTCAAGAAGCTATGTGAAATTAACATTTTTACCTAGGCAACTCTTGACTCTTTACAAAGCCCAAGTCCGTCCAGGATGTCAGGACCCCTCCCTATCTGGGGTGCCTCTTCTAAACCCCTTCTCACACTCCAAAAGCTTGTTCGCATAAATCGTCCCTATCTCTGTCTCAATCTTTCTTGATTGATTCTATTATAATAAATATTATGGCCAGTGTTCCTCTTGTTCTCCCTAAGCTCCAAATGCAATGGCTTATAGGCTCTTTCTCCTTCTTGCACTCTCACTGGGTTGAAATCACAGAGACCTTACCTCCTTCAGTCTCCCCTTCCTCTTATGATATTTCGGCTTCTAAAATGCAAAGTGTTATCACTTTCATACCAGTTCTGATTTACCCCACCTTCTTCCTCGCTTTCTTGAGCCTTGGTATTGTCTTGCACTATGCCCCCGAGTTGTTCACCTGTGGTTCCCAATGGTAGTTGTAGGGAACAGTACGTTGAAATAAATCTCAGCCTTCCTGGATTAACCCGTTTTACCTTCTAATATTTTAAATTCCCATAGTATGATGCTGAACCGAACACTAATATTACACAAAATGTGACTGGTATCAGAAATAGCTTTTATAACTATTATACATGGCTGGAATTTCCTGGAAACTTGTGCTGAAACAAGAAGAGATAAAAGAAAAAACTGAAAATGCTGGGAAACCAAAACAAGAACAGTCAATCTTCCAGCATCTGAATTAGAATGAATAGGTTAATGTTTAAATGGCCAAGCCCATGGATTTCTGGAATTTTTTACCCTGCTGATACTGCTTGTCATGAAGAATATAAAATTAATGGCAGAGTTCCACTTTTTTTAATAAATGCAATTTAAGAGTTTGTCCTGCAGTAATATTAAGTTGAAAATTGTTTATTACAATTTACACGTTTAGAAATCAATGGTTAAGCCAGAACTGCAGTTTTGCGTCCAAATCTGGGCACTGCCGTTGGAAAAAATATCAAGGTCTTGGAGAGAGTGCAGAGGAGATTAAAAAAGAATAATACCAGGTATGAGGGACTTCAGTTATGTGGAGAGACTCGTGCAGCATTTTGGTCTGTTTCTCCTTTGTTAATCAATCTTAGGGCATTTTTAGTGCGCACTGTGTAATGTTACGAAACTGCAGCCAAACCGATGTGAGCTTGGCAGTTATGTGAGACAACTCTTTAGCCCTTGAATTCTTGTTGATCATAATAGGGGACAAACATTTAATGTGTTCAAAAGACATCTTTCTCTGTCCAAATTAATGCAGCTGTTAACCCATTTATTAGAGATGGATTGGTGCCTCAGTTTTGCGGATTGTCATACAAACATGTTCACTGTTATCACCAGGTATCATTTCTAGGCTATGACATATCAGCCAGCTCTGATATTTCCTTGCATTCATCACATCTTCATGCACATTTATGTCACATCAAATTCAGTATTTGACTTATGAACAACACGACTGATAAAATGTGCAACTCACTACCAATTGCAGTGGTTGAGGTGAATAACATAGGTGTATTTAAAGGCAACAACACAAGGGAGAAAAGAATAGCAGGATAGGTTGAGACGAAGTAAGACGGGAAGAGGCTGTTGTGGAGCATAAACACCAACATGGACCTGTTGGGCCAAATGGGCTTTTTCTTTGCTGTAAATTCTATGTTAAAGTAGAACATGCTGGAGAAAATGACACCTGTGACAAAAGAAGGGTTAAGGTTTTGGTTGGGATCAAGCAGAATTACGTGGAACATAAACCAGTAATTCTGTGGTTTTGCAGCAGTCTCGGGTTTCATCTCACAATCTCAGGTTTTGTTTATGTACAAAAGGGGCACCACTTATGCACTGAGAGTGACACAAAACTGCAATGTTAAATATGCTATTAAAAGGCATAAAGAGAATGACCATTTAAAAACTGAATGTTGCCCTCTGCGCAAATGTCAATAATGAATGAGGCTGCAGTCCTTATTATTAGACTGAACTGATTTCACCAGCTGACTTGGAAGCTTAAATGCTCCACGACATTCATTATTGCTGCGTTTTATTCTGTTAATTAATCAAAAATAATTATTAGACAAAGCGCTGAATTAACCAAACGTAGTTCTAAAGTGATCCATCAGCTTGTACCGATTGGCTTTAATTAGTTGGATGATATGGGTCACCTACACTAATCAGGTGTCACTTCACTGTGCAATTTTATGACATCACATCAGTAGAACTGGTCTCTCTGCAAATTTTTTTCACCTCTCTGCTCTTCGTATTTTGCCTCTTTCCTTGCACATAACCATGGCAACTGCATTACTTGACTCACTTGGTGCAACTGGTCACAGCTCGCCCAAAACGCAGTAGGTTCCCCTAAATGCTCTTTAACTTCCGGAAGTTGCAAGGGACAAAAAAAAACCCTCATTTCTTGGCAGTAATTTTGACAGCAAGTGCTCACAAACACCAAAAGCAGGCTTTCTTAGGCTTGCGTGCTTTACCCTTCAGCTCTTGTTTCTGACTAGTCTGAATATCTGCATTCCCTCTGGGTAGATGCGGCTGGTGTGAACTTTCATCTTCGCTTTCCAGGGCTCGTAGAACTTGATGGAATCTGCCTTCCTGTTGTCTAAAGTCATATTCTACACTGGGGAAAAATACAGATAGATCAAATAAAACCACTGCCAGTTAAAAATATAACTGTGTCAGTACCATAAGTTAACATTAGCAGTATGTGATGCTTCCTGTCATTTTTTTCCCACTATTATTAGTGCACTGAGTGAGACACTGGGTTTTTGCCCTATTCCCAGACGAATAGGGTGAAAAGCTTCTCTGTTTAAGAGCTTTGGACTGTCTCATTCCAGCTTGCAGAGGACACATATTCAATATACAAATAAAACAGTGCCATGCTCCACTAATTGGCAATCTTGTAGAGAATACATGCCGACAGGGCTGCGGAGAACGAAAGATGCAAAGACCATCCGTAAATTTGAGGTCATTCAAAACTCCGCTGCAGTAAGGGTGATCTTCTGAGATTGGGGTTGTGCATCTAACAATGCTATACTTGGCCTGAAAGAAATTGATGCTGCCACTGAAGGCTCGAAAGTGTTTTTGTAGCTTGCCTCCAGGAGGATAAAATTTACTTGCCCGTAATATAATATGAATAACATTTGTTTCTGTCAGGGTGATCTTGGAAGTCAAAAGCTCCAAAACAATATTATTCTTGGCGTACAAAAATTCAAACTCTTTCTTCCTGAATAGGATACATTAGCCAAGAAATTCCTTGAACTGATCTCTTACCGCCTTCATTACGAATGTAAATGGTCTTTCCACTGCAATTTTGGTGAAGTAACATTGGTAGAGCGGTTGTATCTCTAAGCAATTATTTGTCCATTGATATTGTGAATAGGCCGATGCCCAGAATGTTAGCTAGCTGTCTATCCTAAGTATCTTCTTAAGCTTAATGCAATAAATCCCTATTACTATTTTTTATATAGACTTTGCTACAACTGGGATAGTCTTAGTGCAAAAGGCTTAAAGGGGGCGGAATTCTTAAAACGTATGCAGGAGAGCTTTTTGAGCCAGTATGTAGAAAGTCCTACAAGAGAAGGGACAGTACTGGAACTAATCCTAGGAAATGAAGCTGGACAAGTGGTAGAAGTGTCAGTGGGGGAGCATTTCGGGGATAATGACCATCAGGTAGTTATAGAAAAGGACAAAGATGGACCAGAAATAAAAGTACTGAATTGGGGGAAGGCCGATTTCAATATGATTAAACAGGATCTGGCCAAAGTGGACTGGGAGCTTTTTTTTCCCCAAAATATACTTTATTCATAAAAAAAAATACATTACAAAAGAGTTCAAACAGCACCAAGTTGACATTCCAAAAAGTGTAAAGGAAATCAGTTTTCTTCAATACAAGAATGAGTTGCCTCAGAACCCTTCCATTCCATTTTACCTGCCATGTACATTTTACAGCAAAACCATATTTGGTGTATACAGCCCGAGTGGTTTCCCATGGGTCCAGCCCCTCGGTTCACTTTGGTGGAAGGACCGTACACGTGGTCTTCCCCATTGAGCCTTTGTAGTAGCTGCCCCAAGCTTTAGTGCATCCTTCAGCACGTAGCCCTGGACCTTGGAATGTGCCAGTCTGCAACACTCGGTCGTGGACAACTTTTTGCGCTGGAAGACCAGCAAGTTTCAGGCAGACCAAAGAGCGTCTTTCATTGAACTGATGGTCAAAGTGGACAGGGAGCAGCTTCATGTAGGAAAGTCTACATCAGACCAGTGGGAGTCATTCAAAGAGGAAATAATGAGAGTTCAGAGCCAACATGTACCTGTTAAGGTGAAGGGTAGGATGGTTGATGGTCGGCACAGACTCGGTGGGGCCGGAGGGCCTGTTTCAGTGCTGTATAAATAAATAAATAAACTTTTTCCCTTAGTGGAGAGGTCAATAATCAGGGGGCATAGATTTAAGATAAGGGGCAGAAGGTTTAGAGGGGATTTGAGGAAAAAAAATTTCACTCAGAGGGTGGTTGGACTCTGGAACGTACTGTCTGAAGAGGTGGTAGAGGGAGGTACCCTCACAACATTTAAAAAGTATTTAGATGAGCACTTGAAACACCATAGCATACAAGGCTACAGGCCAACTGCTGGAAAATGGGATTAAAATAATTAGGTGCTTGATGGCTGGCACAGGCAAGATGGGCCGAACAGCCTGTTTCTGTGCTGTATAACTCTATGACTCTATGACATTAATGTTAGACTTTCTACAATCGATGCAATGATATACAAATAGTTGCGCCATTACTAACACCACATACTTCCACCTCTATAACATCGCCCGACTTCAGTCCTGACCTAGCTCATCTGCTGCTGAAACCCTCATTGATGCTTTTGCTACTGCTAGACTTGACTATTCCCAACACTCCTGGCTGGTCTCCCACATTCTACCCTTTGAAAATTTGGGGTTATCCAAAGCTCCGTTGGCTATGTCTTAACTCACACCAAGTCCCGTTCCCCGTCACCTCTGCGTTCGCTGAGCTACATTGGCTCCCAGTCAAGCAACATCTTTATTTTAAGTTTCTCATCCTGTTTTTCAAATTCCTCCATGGCCTCACCCCTCCCTATCTCTGTAATCTCCCCCAGTCCCACAACCCTCCGAGATATCTGCTCTCATCTAATTCTGGCTTATTGAGCATCCCTGATTTTAAACTCTCCACCATTGGTGGCCATGCCTTCGGTTGCCTGGGCCCTGAGCTTGAAATTCCCTCCCTACACCTCTCCGCCTCTCTACCTCGCTGTACTCCTTTAAGACACTCCTTAAAACCTACCTCTTTGAGTAAGCTTTAAGTCAGCTGAGCTAATATCTCATTATGTGCCTCAGTGTCATACTTTTTTTATAACGCTTCTGTGAAACGCCTTGAGACATTTTATTATGTTAACGGCACTTTAGAAATATAAGTTGTTGTTGTACATTTGAAATACTGACCAATGGAATTTGGAAATGACTATGATTGTGTTAGTGACCAAAGTCTAAAGCTAAACCTCAATTACCTTTCACCAGAAATCAGTTGATGGCCTCCTAAACAATAAATACTGTCTTGCAAGATAGATTCTGAGGAAGAAAGGCCTTTGCTCATTTCGTCTCACTTCATTTTTCCAGATTACCATTACAAAATCATCGAATGATTTTTATTTTTTTTTTATTTAGAGATACAGCACTGAAACAGGCCCTTCGGCCCACCGAGTCTGTGCCGACCAAGAACCACCCATACTAACCCTACAGTAATCCCATATTCCCTATCACCTACCTACACTCGGGGCAATTTACAATGGCCAATTTACCTATCACCTGCAAGTCTTTGGCTGTGGGAGGAAACCGGAGCACCCGGAGAAAACCCACGCGGTCACAGGGGGAACTTGCAAACTCCACACAGGCAGTCCCCAGAATTGAACCCGGGTCCCTGGAGCTGTGAGGCTGCGGTGCTAACCACTGCGCCGCTGTGCCACCCTAATATAATGATATAATGATATAGCACAAAGGAGGCCACTCGGCCCATCTTGTCTGAGCTGGCTCTTTGAAAGAGCTATCTAATTCCCTTTCACTTTGCCCATTGCCCTGCAAATTTCTCCTTTTCAAGAATATATCTAGTTCCCCTATTGAAAGTTATTATTGAATCTGCTTCCATCACCTTTCCAGGTAAAACATTCCAGAGCAGAACAACTTGTTGTGTAAAAAGATTTCTGCTCATTTCCCCAATGAATGGAACTCTTTCTTAAATGTCTCCAATGCTTATCTCAACCACCCTTCTTGGCATCCACTTCCAGACGTTGAGCATGTTCTATGTAAAGAAATGCTTTTTGATGTCTGCTGTACACTGGCCCTTTGCAGTCATGAACCTGTGCCCTCTTGTCCTGTTCTCTTCATATACCTGAAAACATTGTTCTATTCTGTAACCCATTGTGTATCTCAGACCTGATCTTGGATAATATCCCTTTACCTTCAAATTTGACCACATGATCTTAGTCAATACCCAAAGCGATTTTAGTCCTTGACCAGTTTGTAGGGCTTGAATTTGATGTCATCAGTTTCCTTCATTGTTTTAAAGATTTAAATCGTCTTAGCATGCAATCTCCTTTCTAACATGCATAAGTTAAGCTCCAACAGGCTATCTTAATAATAAAGGAGTTTCATTCCTTCTGTGCACTATTTTTAGTTTAGTGGTTACCATATTTGGATTAAAGCCCTGAAGACACTATTTTAACAGAATCATTAACTTTAAATAAAGGAGTTAATGACTACCTTTAAATAATCTTAAACAGGAATTTAACACCCATGCATTAATCAGCAAACTGTAATAGTACATTGTGAGAATTCAACTGCAAAATAATTTGAATTATCCTTGTTACTTTTTTTTTGTCAGCACATTGAAGCATTAGGAATGAATAAAAGGTTTTTGAGTGTTTTTAATCTGCTAGCTCCAGCAGAATTCTGATGGATTTCTGACATTTTCTCACATTAACCAAAAGTATTTGATCTATATTTATTGATCTTGATCTGGTCAAATGGGGCCCAAAATTCAAATTAGGTTTGGTCATCTCAAATAATACAAAATGATACAGAAATTTAGGACCAGCCAGTTATACCCTTCTAAAAGGAATTGGATACACACTTAAAAAGGAATAATTTACAGTGCTATGTGGAAAGAACTGGAGAGTGGTACTAATTGGATAGCTCTTTCAAAGAGCTGGCACAGGCATGATGGGCTGAATGGCCTTCTTCTGGGCTATGCAATTAATTGATATTGCAAGGGGTTAAAAATATGCTAAAAGCAAAAGACTGTCCTTTAACAAAATGACGATTGAGAACAAAATTCAAACAGGTGGTTTGGGGGATAAAATTCAGACCAGATTTGAATTTTGCATCCCATCAAGTGGAAATAACTATTGCCAGATTGATTGCATCCCCAGTACTAAGGGTGGGGAAGCAATTACTCTAGCCAAGTCCGTTCCTATGATAATAATAAAACAATATTCATGGAGTAAGCTAAAATCTGTGGCAAAACAATCATAAAAGCATTTATCTGAACTCCCGATAATGGAGAAACAGAGACTTTGGGATCTAAGTACAGCAAACACTAAAATGTAGTCAACCAGTAGAAAAAAGTAAATAAAAGGCAAATGGAATGTTAGCCTTTATCTCAAGGGAGCTGGATTTCAAAGGAGAGAAAGATGTACTATAATTGTATAGAGCTCTGGTTAGACCACATCTGGAGTACTGCATTCAGTTCTGTGCACTACCCCTCTGAAAGGATGTAATAACCTTGGAGGGGCTTCAGAGCAGAATCACCAGAATGATACTGGAGCTAAAAAACTTAAATCATTGGGACAGGTTGCTCAGACTAGGTTTGTATTCTCTTGAGTGAAGAAGATTAAGGGTAATCTAATTGTGGTGTTTAAGACGATTAAGTGATTTGATAGGATGGGTAAAGAGAAACTATCAAGGGTGATGTCAGGAAGCACTTTTCATGTGAAGGGTGGTGGAAATCTGGAACTGTTTCCCTTAAAAAGCTGTTGGGACTCAGAAAATTGAACATTTCAAGGCTGAGATCTATCGAATTTTGCTAGGTCAGGGTAATGAGATATGGAACAGTGGAGGGGAGGGATAAGGGGAGCTGCCATTATAGATCAGCTATGACCTAATTGCCACTCAACATATAAGCTTGTGTTTAGCTCTTAAACAGATAATCAGCCAATACCCTTTTTCTAAATGAAGAGGGGAATTTTATGCTCTTACTGGCATTGAATTTGGAGGCGGGGAGAGTATAAAATCAGGTGGGATCCTGACGGGCAGGGGGTTGGGGTTTCCCGCCACAGCAACCCCTCCGCCAAAATTAAGTCCGAGGCAGGAAGGCTTGTGAACGGCCTTCCTGCCCCGCTGCCAACAGGGGCTCTTATCTGGGCAATTAATCCCCAATTAAGGGCCTCATCCCACCATTGCCACAATTAGCCGTGTGGCTGGCAGCCCTGTCATGGCATGGGAAGCATGGCAGGAATACCGTGTGGGCTGCATCTCAGCTCTGGGGATGGGCGGGGCGATGGGTGGGGGGATGGGCGGTGGTCTCATTAAAAAGGCACTTAATGAGGGACCCAGCATCGGGAAGTGGGGGCCTGTTGAGAGCCACCCGTCTGCCCTTGCTAGCGATTCCCTTACACTCCCCTCCTCCGCGTCCCCCACCATGTGAGACCCCTCCCACCCTGACTTACCTGGGTCCCGCGCTGTTCCTGGGCATCTGGTAGGTGCTCCTCTGGCAGCAGCCACTGCCTCCGAGGTGGCGCTGCTCAGTGGAAGAGGTACCGGCCTCTGATTGGCCAGCAGCGCTCCCAGGGCAGGACTTGTGCCAACAGGGTCCTTGATCCTGTGGAAGGCATGCCACTGTCCACTTAAGTGCCTGATTGGCATTTGATTCAGCAGACCTTCCAGAGAAGAGGTGATGCAGGGTTCTCGGCATCGCTTTTTCCAGATGTCGAGACGCCTGTTGCAAGCATAAAATCCAAGCTGAAGAGTTAGGCAACACAGCATCAACTAATTTTGGTGCATGTCCCTTCAAATATCAATTAATCTGCAGGCATAAAAAATTCCACAATCTTTAGTATTACGATAACCTGGTTGCATTCAAATTGGCTGTCTTGAACAAGGATTTAGGGCTTGAATTAAATCTTGTCACTAATCTCTGAACTCACTCTAATACATAACCATTTGGATGATACTGTGCCTGTAATGGCAGACATATATGTTAAATGTGGTCTTATCGATGAATTGTACAGATTAAAATGATCTTTTTTAGTTGTTAATCAGATGCCTTCAAGACACCTTAGATTAACCTGGTTGTAATTTCATCACCCTTGAGGGTAAATTTTGTGAGGCCTCACATCTACTTTATGAGGCACAATTAAGGGGTTGTTGAACAACACCACACTACTGGCATTCATAGGCCTTCATTGCATATGTAAATTAGTAATGTCTGATCCCCTACCGAATTTCAGGATTTTGAGCTATGCTCCACCCATTGCATAAATCTTGCTTGTTAAAACTGATCACACTGGAGTCCTCATGAGATCACCTGCTCAATTAAGCCTCAGTTCTGCCTTCAATTAATACAGGCATCGCGGACTACTCCACAATGACCACCTCATGGCAGTATTCTGCACAGTGGCATCTGAGGTGTATGATAACATTTACTGCTGCAACCTTCACTGAGATTAAGCCTTTTTCCTCACGAAAGCAATGCAGTTGATCTAAAGAGTCTTATTGCCCATATGGGCACCAGTACCAAGTCTTTGCACTTGGGAACAGAAACCTGTGTGACTAACTGATGCTACCTTTCACTGGGAAGCCAATGAAGCTGTTAACTTTGCAAGCACAGTAGGTGTTACTTGGCCGCCAAGAGTGCACTGTAAACAATCTGATGAGCTAGGTGTTTCCTTTGGTGACTTGGAAGGATGAGGTAGTGTGGAAGCCTTGTGCTGTGGTGACCTTCACTTCTATTGCTGCTCCAGATGTCGTGTTCAGATTGTTGCCCTGGAGATGGCTCAGCTCTGAGACAGCCTGTCCATTGAAGTGAAGGGAGTGAAGACAAGACTCCTCTGATATGTCCATGTTCAGGAATGAAGGGTGGTGATGTGTGTAGACAGAATGCGTGAGGGGTCATTGGTCCTTCACAGCCTCACCTCCTCACTTCAGTCATGGAACTTGTTTGGGACCCCCAATAGAATACACATTCTTTCTCCTTTGTATCAAAACTCCCAAAGAAATGACCATCTTTTCCTCTTTGCATCAGGACTCCAAGTGGAATACTTATCCTTTCCTCTTTGTAAATTGAGAGCAGCAACCAAAAATAATGAATCACACAAAACTCCAAAAACCTTTTAAAAAGTGGGGACTTGTGCAGGAAAACAAATCAATGCATAGAGCAAAATTCAGCTCAGGGTACATAAAAATGCAAAATAAAATTGACAAAGCAATTTAAAGCCATTACTCCTTTAAGAGGCTACTGCAGTAGAATAGCTCTCAAACAGCCCTGGATGTGTGTTTCTATTTACTCTGGTCAGGGTTTTACAAAAGTTGTCTGGTTCAGAACAGCCACAAGATTTAAATAGTGGAATCAGCCTTGCATGTCTATGGTACTGCTTTATTTTGTGAAATCGGATGCTCTTCAAAGTGGGACATCTGAGGTCAGGCACGTGAATTTGCAACCGGCCTGCAGGCTGTGAAGCCTTGCTTATGTCATGGGGCCTCAGAACATCTGCCCTAATGTATCTAATAATTAATCCTGTACTGTCAGCCATTTTATTACTTTGATATCTTCACAGACCTCTCAGTAAACACCTCCGAAACCTATGATTGTTCCCAGTATTGTTATTATTAATATATTTGACAATTAGGTGAATTATGTAAGGTTTGTTTGCATTAAGTTTAATTTATCAGCCTTTGACTCAAATCCTTGGCCTCCTAGTATCGTTTTGAATACTAGCAGTCCTAGTTACGTGCTGCCTCTTTATATAGTTGACTGTCATCAGTTAATCTACTGACAATACAGGTGGTAATCTGGCAGAGTGGAATGCCTGTCTATTATAGAGCCTGTTATATATTTGGTTCTTTATGCTGCCACGATATAGAGTCTAGCCAGAGAGGTTCTTAGACTGTATTGTTTAAACGTTAGTCTTCATTGTATAGTAACTATATACACTCCACACTAGCCTGTGGTATCTCTTTCAAAAGCCATGCTATAACTGTTCTCAAGTCTCTCCCACATGATCTCTTACCTCATCATTGTTGATGGTAATCTTTACATTCTCTCAAGATTAACCCTTTGATACCCTTTTACTACAGAATCTGCCTGATTATTATTCCACAGAATGAAAATTGGGTGGGTTCTACAACAGGTGCACGGTCCACTTCGCCAGATTACGACCCATCTGAGATAGGATTAGAATTGATCCCATTTGTTCCACCACCCCCCCCCCCCCACCCCCCCAGTCTCATTAGAAGATAATGAATGCTAAAGGTACAAGTTCAGATCTCCCTACATTTCACGTTACATTTCTCTCCACCATGGCCGCTGTACATTTATCTCCATCTATTGTTATATCTATCCATTTACTAAACCAATTAGCTGCTTAACTTTCTACTCCATGAATTCTCATTCATTAAAAATGGCTGTGTCAAATGTTAATACCGGGGTCGAGATTCCATTCAGTTGTGCTGTTTTTTTTTGGCGCCATTTGCCTTAAATCGTGTCATCAGCACAAATGATTGCGGAATTTTAAGTGCAAATTATATTCAGCACAACCTGAGTTTTGGCACTTCATTGCGCTCGTTTAAAAATCATTGTGTTAGAAGCAGGAGCCGTCCGCAAAACTGGCCACATTCCTGGGAAAGAGTTAATTACCATTGGAAGTTTCCACTACTTGTGTTCATGTGCAGGCCTTTGAGGAGGCTTTAAAAATTCAGCTGGTTCCTTTGGGTGCAAGAACACTAATAGGCACCATTTAAAAGCTTTTGAATGTGTTTTTTGTAATTTACGAAGAAACTGACTACTGTACCCCACTAATACTAGAACTCTGTATTTTTTAAAGTCATTTTCAGTCATCTAAAATCTGTTTACTCACAGGTGTGGATTGACAAAATGCTTATTTTTTGTGATAAATTCATTTTTCAGCTGTATTAATCAAACTGCATCAAGTTACCAAACTTAAGTATATCAGAATATTTTTCAAAGTAGCATTTAAAAAAAAATATGTTCTAAAATGCTGGCAGATTCCACTGTTTCATGACAGATTTTGCAATAGGCAACTGAGTTTGTGCAGAAACTCCAAAGAAATAAACACTTTTGAAAACAGGTACAATTTGCGCCTGGATCGTCAATTGTGCCCAAAGCAGAAACTCTACCCCCTTAGAATCCCCATAGATAGCTACCATTATGAGAACTTCAGTTAACATTTTTGGAAAGCTCAGGAAGGTTATGAGCTATAATACTTAAAATCATTGCTGGATAGCTTTCTGTTCTGACAGATGATCATTTACCATTCCTAATAGGTGATGCCAGGTTTCCAGTCCTTGAATTCTCACTGTCTCATCCCTATTCTTTCTTGAAAACCAGCAGGAAATTGGAAGCCTTCCAGTTTTTGGGATCCCGGTTTAGGAGGAAGTGCAACTTGTATCAAAGTTCAACCCATCAGTGCTATCAGGACCCAGCATTACATTTTATCAAGTTTTTTTCTGCTGTCCACAATCATAAAAATCTACACTGATGCCTCAATCAGCATATTTGCAGAATCTGGCATCACGCTCTTCTCCGCTGTCTTGTAAAACTAACATGAGGGACTCATCCAATGATTCAACCATGTGGTGTCTTACTTGCCCTTAAGGGATCAAACTTGCTGTTTGATTTTGGTAATTAGTAGCCTGATTCAGTTTAATAGCTCTCTTGGATTCTGGATAAGCTTCATTATGCTGTGGTGGAGAATGTTTTAGTGTACCAAGAAAAAGTGTTATCAGGAACAGTGAAGTGATGTCCTTATCACCCATTTACATGACAAAAGCTTGCAGGCCAAGAGCAGCAGAACTAATGTTCAATAAGGCTGGGGATTAAATTATGGATGGGTTTCATTTTCCTTACGCCTCCAATCTTTATTTCTTCTCTTTATGCCTTTAAATCATGATTATTTTCACCGAATGATTGCAGTCAAGTGTGTCTCTGGATTATAAATTAGACTTGTCAATTAAATCATTTCACCAGGCAAATTTCATCAGGTAGATTTTCTGTGGTGAAAGTTTGTCATGCTTTTGTCAGCTAATTACTAGTTTTGTTTAAATTTTAGAGCTGTGTTAAATTGGAGGAGCAGCTTTGAGCAATCTCAATGACTTGCTTAGGGCAGACTTGGCCTGGTACATAGATTACTACTGAGGAAAGTTTTGCCAGTCAGGCTCTGAGCATTAACAATGCTGATTAATGGGTTCCTGGGGTCTGTCAGTAGTGAGTGAGGGGAAATAGGGCAAGAATTGATGGGGAGAGGATGGAGGAATGGGAGTTGAGGGTCCCAAGACTGACAGTACTGCTTATAAGTTTCCAAAAGATCACTGTAAACATTGAACTCAATTCTTTTGTGATTAATTACTAGAAAAATACATTGTGGATCATTTAGACGTTTGGTAAAAAGTGTGCTATCAGCTCGGTTGCCCATTTAAAGATATCTCCCAATTTTTATTTTTGTTAACTTCAATAGGCCTTGCTCTAATTTTAAGATCATGCCCCCTTGTTCTGGACTCCCCCACCAGAGGAGGTAACTTCCCTGTATCTATCCTACTGAATCCCTTTATCATTTTAAACACCTCAATTAGATCACCCCTCAGTCTTCTATACTCAAAGCAATACAAGCCAAGTTTATGTGACCTGTCCTCATATTTAACCCTCGAATCTCCAGTATCGAGTCATAACAGGACAGAAGGAGGCCTTTCAGCCCATTAGATCCACACCAGCTCTCTGTAGAACAATCCAATCAGTCCCATTCACTGGCTCTATCCCCATAGCCCTACAAGTTCATTTCCCGCAAGTGCCCATCCAATTTCCTTTTGAAATCATTCGTTATCTCCACTTCCACCACCTTCATAGGTAGTGCGTTCCAGGTCATTACCACTCACTGCTTAAAAAGTTCTTCCTCACATCCCCTCTGCATCGCTTGCCCAAATCCTTAAATCTGTGTCCCCTAGTCCTTGTACATCAGCTAATGAGAAATCAGGTAACTGAATACACACACCAGTGCTCGAGCCTGTGATCTTGGAGGGCTGTATTTTCCAGGCTGTCCACTTAGTGACTGCATCATTCTGGAGAATCTGTGCTGCACTCCACCAGTGCTAACATATCCTTCTTGAGGTAAGGTGCCCAGAACTGAATGCAGTACTCCAGATTGGGTCTGACCAAGCATTGGTATAATGGAAGCTCAACTTCCTCCCCTTTGTATTTTTATTGATAAGAGCCAACATTCCATTCACCTTTTTGATCACGTTTTGTACCTGTGCACTAGCTTTCAGTGATGTGTATATTTAAATGTGGGGGGCATCACATCTCAACCCAATCCTTTCGCCACTCAGTAGTCATACATGTACCTTCCAGAAGGGATGATTTCCCCCTAATCCAGCTTCAGAACTTTTAGCTTATCTGTGGCTTCTCCGCAGAGAAATCAGATAACTGAGTACACACACCAGTGCTCAAACTTGGGACCTTGGAGGGCTGTATTTCCTAGTACCACACTAGACTATCCATTAGTCACTAAACCATGAGCTGAATCTTTCAAACAGCCGAATCGTCGACTGAGGAAACTGCAGCTTCATGGTGGGTTCCATCTCTGTGGAACCATAGCCCAACATGGGCCACAACTTTCAGTGGAAGAGAAGTACAGGAAAAAGGAGAGAATAAGAGCGGCGAGGGGCAGAACATGAGTAAATTAATTTATTAGATTTGCTTTTCGCAAAATGTGTTTGATGAGACTTGAAGAGCAGTTTCTGTAGTACATTAATTGGGGTGTAGCACACCTCAGTGAAACCCAATTTGGAACATTGCACTGTGCCCATTAAAGCCTGGCTCGTGTATAAAATTAAAATCCGACCCGGGCCCGACCACAGCCAACCCAACCTGAGCCCGAGCCCTTTAATTTTTTTTCGAGCCTGACCCGACCCGACACGAACCTCCTTCATCTGTTCTGGCAGCAGGCAATTCCTGCAGCTGGAGTTGTGGGGAATCATGGATAAGCCTGATCCCGTGATTTCCCAGAAGCAGTATCCAGCCTGGCCCGATCCAAGCTCGAATGCTGGACTCGGAATTTTGACCTGACCCGCACCGAACCCGGCGCATGTAGTCGGGTCTAGTCGGGTTCGGGTCGGGTAGTCCAGGCTTTAGACTGGACTCCATTTTGGCGTTTTCTTGCAGTGCATTCTGGGAAAGATTCCGCCACATTGAGCTGTACTCTGCAGCCCTTCCAGATGTTATTTTACCTCAGAGAAACTTATATTTAAACTAGCCGCTTATTTATAATCCAGTTTTGGAGACACAGCATGTAGATGGCATTGGTAACAGCACTGAGCCTTTTCATGACTCAAACTACTTATATATCAATCTAGTTATCTGATTGTGCATAACTACTTCTTAGGTCTGCTCATGCATATTAATTTGAATGAAATTCATTTTAATTAAAAATTAAGCGCCACGGTTAAGTCTTTTAGTGCAAGGCTAAATGAGGACACTGATGGAATTGCATCCAACTTTCATTTTTTCAATAATTAATTTCTTTATGGTTACAAAATTATCCATCAAATACTTAAGGGGTTCATGGCACAAAAAAGCAAGTAAATTTAATTCCCTGAACAAATACAGAAAGACGGTTCTTATAACTCCCTAAAATTAAATTCACACAAATGCTGTGTTGTAAGACAAAGCAGTCCAAGTTTTTTTTAATGAGAGTTCTTTTGAAGCTATGCTAATTTTACACATCATACAAAACTGATTCTTAGTCATCGTAATCAAAGTACTTCAATTATTCATAATTGAAATATTTTCAATTATCAAGGACAACAGTCATCAAATATTAATGGTCCATTTGCTAAGTGCAACAAGTATGGAATCCTCAGGTAAGTTCACATAAAACAATTTTTCCTTTGCTGCTGCTGTATCAGTGGTTGAGCTTTTGAGAATAAAGTTGGGCCGAGGAGTTAACTCTGGGCATAATTAACAGACAAGTCTCATAGTTCTACAATGGAGGGTTATTTACTGGTGGCCTCTTCAGTGGACCATGCAGTGTGTTACTGAGTCAAGAAAGAAGGTTCCAGGTTGAACTCTTGCTCCATATCGGCCCTTTCCAGGGCAGTGGGAGGGGCACTGCAATTAGTCAGGGATGCACAGAAGCTCAGTTGGCAGTACTGTCTTTATGGATTCAAGCCACACTCCTGAGATTTAGTGTTAGGCTGACATTGCAGGGCAGTACTAAGGGAATGCTGGTATGATTGTGACATGCACACAGTTTGCCCAACTTGCACAAGGTACTTCTGACTGTGGAAGATTCACAAGTACTTATTGCAGTGCAGCTTCCACTGCCCTGGTAAAGACTGGCATGATTTCAACCTGGAACCTTCTTTCATGATGCAGTACCACACCATATGGTCCAATAAAGAGGCCACAGGTAAATAACCCTTCATTTCTAAAACAATGACACTCTTCTGTTATTTATACACAGCCTTAACTCCTAGGCCCAACTTTATTCTCAAAAGCTCAACCACTGATACAGCAGCAGCAAAGAAACAATTATTTGGTGTGAACTTATATGAGGATTCCATACTTGTTGCACTTGGCAAATGGACTATTAATATTTTATGACTGTTGTCCTTGATAATTGAGAATCTAACCACCCCCCCTTCATATTCAATGGCATTACCATTGCTGAATCCCCCACTATCAACATCTGGAGGTTACCATTGACCAGAAACTGAACTGGAGCAGCCACATAAATACTGCAGATGCAAGAGCAGATCACAGGCTGGGAATTCTGTGGCAAGTAACTCACCTCCTGACTTCCCAGTGCCTGTCCGACATCTTCAAGGCATGTCAGGAGTATGATAGAGTACTCTCCACTTGCCTGGATAGGTGCAGCACCAACAACACTCAAGAAGCTCGACACCATCCAAGACAAAGCAGCTGGCTTGATTGGCACCCATCCACCACCTTCAACATTCACTCCCTCCATCACCGACACACAGTTGCAGCAGTGTGTTCCATCTACAAGATGCACTGCAGCAACTTGCCAAGGCTCCTTCGACAGAACCTTTCAAACCCATGATCTCTACCACCTATAAGGACAAGGGCAGCAGATGCATGGGAACACCACCACCTACAAGTTCCCCTCCATGCCACATAGCATGCTGACTTGGAACTATATCGCTGTTTCTTCACTGTCGCTGAGTCAAAATCCTGGAACTCCCCTTCTGACAGCACTGTGGGTGTACCTACACCCACATGGACTGCAGCGGTTCAAGAAGGCAGCTCACCACCACCTTCTCAAGGGCAATTAGGGATGGGCAATAAATGCTGGCCGAGCCAGTGACGCCCACATCCCATGAATAAATTTTTAAAAAAAATTCAAGCATGAATAATTGAAGTACTTTGATTACAATGCCTAAGAATCATCTTAGAGTGATGTGTAAAACTAGCATAGCTTCAAAAGAACTCTCATTAAAAAAAATTGTACTGCTTTTTTAAATGTTTGTACGAATATATTTTAAAGGAAGTTAGAAAAACCTTCCTTCGATATTTGTTCATGGAATTAAATTTACTCATGAATCAGATTGCTCACCACAGCATTGAAACACAAAGTGCGTTCAGTTCTGGCAGGTCAATAATAGGTTAGGGAATTAGGATATCGGTTAGATTAGATTAGAGATACAGCACTGAAACAGGCCCTTCGGCCCACCGAATCTGTGCCGAACATCAACCACCCATTTATACTAATCCTACACTAATCCCATATTCCTACCAAACATCCCCACCTGTCCCTATATTTCCCTACCACCTACCTATACTAGTGACAATTTATAATGGCCAATTTACCTATCAACCTGCAAGTCTTTTGGCCTGTGGGAGGAAACCGGAGCACCCGGAGAAAACCCACGCAGACACAGGGAGAACTTGCAAACTCCACACAGGCAGTACTCGGAATCGAACCCGGGTCCCTGGAGCTGTGAGGCTGCGGTGCTAACCACTGCGCCACTGTGCCGCCCCTTATTGTGGTTATTGTGATCTCCTGGTACTTTGTTCAAATACTTTAGAGAGTCAGAAAAAAATAATACCAATTTTTCCTAAATTGGTTCCTGGCTTTTAAATTTGTTTTGCTGCTTCTCCCAAGCTGTTGTGGCCCCAGATACCCTCCCAATATAAAAGTGCTATAATCTGGGAGTAATTTTGGGTGAGCCCAGTTTTCTGGATTTAATCCCAACATAGCAGCTGCAGAATTTAAGTTCAGTTAATTAAGTAAATCTGGAATAAAAAGTAAGTCTCAGTAATAGTGAGCGTGATTGTTGGATTGTTGTAAAAACCCATCTGGTTCACTAATGTCTTTTAGGGAAGGAAATCTGCTGTTCTTACCTGGTCTGGCCTAGACATCACTTGAGACCACAGCAATGTGGTTAAGTCGGAACAAAACTTAATGACCTTCCAACATCCATCAGACAAGGCAAAGGGACACCCTGCTTAGTCAATCCTGCTTACGAACATATTGGGTGCTTGTACCTAATTTGAGAGAGCTGTCCTACAGATGAGTCAACAGCCTGACATAATCATATTCACCAAATCATAGCTTGCAGACAATATCCCAGACTCCTCCAGCAACATTCCTGGGTATGTCCTGTCCCACCGGCAGGACAGATCCACCAGAGGTGGTGACACAGTGGTATACAGTCAGGAGGGAGCAGCCCTGGGATTCATCAACATTGACTCTGGACCCAATGAAGTCCCATGGCAACCGGTCAAAGATGATCAAGGAAAGCCCCTGCTTATTACACCTACTTCCCTCACGCAGCTGATGAATCAGTGCTCCTCCATGCTGAACACCATCTGGAAGAAGCACTGAGGGTAGCCACGGCACAGAATGCACTCTGCATGGGGGACCTAAATGTGGCTGAAGAGCTCCACTAGTGACTGAGCTGGCCGAGTCATGAAGGACATAATTGCTAGACTGGGCCTGCAGCAGGTGGTGAGAGAACCAACATGAGGGAACAACCTACTTGACCTCATCCTCAGCAGTCTACCTGTCGCAGATGCATCTGTCCATGACAGTATTGTTAGAACTGACCACCGCATAGTCCTTGTGGAGACGAAATCCCATATTCACAATGAGGACACCATCCATTATATGGTGTGGCACTGATGATGATGGAAAATTCTTCGTGGGAAAGCTGGTCTCTGTGATAGTTGGCATGATCGTTGGCGACTGACGAGGCCAATTCTTGATCTGCAGGCTCTTGAGTAGTTGAGGCACAAGAGCTTCTTGTTTGGAGGGGCTTTGGTATAAATAGATTCCTTCCACTGTCTACGCCTTTCTGCAGCAGCCTCATGTCTGTTTGTTTTGAAGTTGTTGGCTGCTTTCCTGGTTGTTGTGTGTCAGCTGTCACTGTCAGTGGCCTCCTGCTCCCACTCCAGTTGATCAATGACAGCCAGTGTCTTTTCAGCTGGTCTTTGAAGCATTTGCAAGTTGCACCTCGATCTCACTTATCAGAGCATAGTTCACCATAAAGCACTGCTTCTGGCATTATGGAATCCTCCATGTGTGACACATGTCCTGCCCAGTGCAATTGGCTTCATAAGAGAATGGATTCAATGTTGGGCAGATTGGCACTGTTAAGGACTTCATTGCTTATGATGTAGTCCTGCCATCTAATGTTCATGATGGATTGAAGATAGCGTTGATAGAAGCTCTTCAGCAGTCACATTTATTTTCTGTACAGAACCCATGATTCAAACCCATACAAGAAGGTAGTGATGACATGCTCTGTATACTTGAATTTTGGTAGCGATGCGTAGTGAATGGTTTTGCCAGACACGCTTTGAGAGGTGGCCAAAGGAGTTGCTGACCTTGGACTGTCAATTGTCTATATCCTTGTTGACAATGGCACCATTTGAGATAATGCTACTTACATAGGTAAACTGTTCTACTGCATTTAGGTTACTGCTGCCAATGCTGATCTGCAGTGTATTGTAATTTCCCCAGGGCCACAGTTGGTCCAGCACTTCTGTTTCCTTTAGGCTAATAGTAAGGCCAAAGGCATTTGCTGCCTCAGAAAAACAGATTACAATGAGCTGCATTGCCTCCTCTGTGTGTGCCAGAGGGCACAATCGTCAGCAAACAGAAGCTCCATGATAAGCTCTTCTGTGGTTTGGGTATATGTCAGTAGTTGTCGGAGGTTAAAGAGACTGCTGTCTGTTCGGAAGCAGATGTCTATGTTCTCTGTCAAGCCTGTCTTTGCCTCTTGAATCATCAAAGTGAAGAAAATCGAGAAAAGGGATGGTGCCAAAACACACCCTTACTTAACATCATTGGAGATAGGGAAGCTGTCTGAGAGGGCTCCATTCTGCTTGACCTGACCTTTCTGGCCTTCGTGCAATTAACGGAGAATGATGAGGAACTTTGGAGGGCACTCCAATCTAGATAGTATCTTTTCAAGTCCATCCCAGCTAATTGTATCGAACATCTTGGTGAGAGCTACAAAAGTAGCTTACAGACCCATGTTTCGTTCTCTACACGTCTCCTGGATCTGTCTAAATACAAAAATCATGCCTGTAGTTCCCCTATTGCGTCGGAATCTACACTGACTTTCGAGGATGGTATCTTCAGCTATTGTCGGAACAAGTCTATTTAGAAGCACTATGGCCCAGATTTTCCCGTAATTAAAAGTAGGATGATGCTTCTGTAGTTTGAACAATCAGACTTCTCTCCCTTGGTTTTGTATAAGGGGACAATCACTGCATCTCAAAGATCCTGAGGCACTGTCCCTTTCTCCCAGCATACTGTAAACAGATCTGTACATTAGAACATAAAAAATAGGAGCAGGAGTAGACCATATGGCCCCTTGAGCCTGCTCCATCATTCAATATAATCCTGGTTGATCTTCGACTTCAACTTTACTTTCCCGCTCACTCCCCATATCTCTTAATTCCCTGAAAGTCCAAAAATCTGTCTATCTCAGCCTTAAGTATATTCAACGATGGAGCATCGACAACCCTCTGGGGTAGAGAATGCCAAAGATTCATAACCCTTTGCCCCATCAGTCTTCTCTCAATCGTAAGCAAAGTGATGGAAGGTGTTCTCAATAATGCTATCAAGGGGCATTTACTCACCAATAACCTGCTCACCGATGCTCAGTTTGGGTTCTGCCAGGGCCACTCGGCTCCAGATCTCATTACAACCTCGATCGAAACATGGACAAAACAGCTGAATTCCAAAGGTGAGGTGAGAGTACCTTGCCTTGATATCGAGTCAGCATTTGACTGAGTGTACTTACCTAGTAAGACTGAAGTCAATGGGAATTGGGGGGAAGCTCTCCACTGGTTGGAGTCACACTTAGCACAAAGGAAGATGGTAATGGTTGTTGTCGACCAATCATGACAGCCCCAGGATATCGCTTCAAAAGTTCCTCATGGTATTGGCTCAAACATTTTCCACTCTTTCATTAATGACTTCCCTTCATCATCAGGTCAGAAGTGGAGATTTTCACTGATGATTGCACAATGTTCAGTACCATTCACAACTCCAGAGATAATGAAGCAGTTACTGCCCATATGCAGCAAGACCTGGCAATATTCAGGCTTGAGTTCATACGTGGCATGCCAGGCAATGACCATCTCCAATAATCTAATAGATAATCTAACCACCTCCCCTTAACATTCATTGGCTTTACCATCACTGAATCCTGCACTGTCAGTATTCTGGGGGGTCACCATTGATCAGAAACTGAACTGGGCCAGCCATATAAATACTGTGGCTATAAAAGCAGGTCAGAGGCTGGGATTTCTGCGGCCAGTTAACTTAGCTCCTGACTCCCCAAAGCCTGTCCAGCATCTACATGTCACAAGTCAGGAGTGTGATGTAATACTCTCCACTTCCCTGGATGAGTGCGGCCACAACAACAATCAAGAAACTCAACACCAACCAGGACAAATAAGCCTGCTTTGTTGACACCCCATACACCACCTTAAACGTTCTCTCTCTCCACCACCGGCACATTGTGCCTGTAGTGTGTAACATCTACAAGGTGCACTGCCACAACTCGCCAAGCCTTCTTCATAGGACCTCCTGAACCCAAGCCTAGACGGTCCATGGGAACACCACCACTTCCAAGTTCTTCTCCAAGTCACACACCATCCTGACTTGGAAATATATTGTTGTTTCTTCATCATCGTCGGGTCAAAATCCTGGAACTCTCTATCGAACAGCACTGTGGAACTATTGGCATGACAAAGACTGCAACGGTTCAAGAATGTGGCTCACCACCACCTTCTCAAGAGCATTTAGGGATGGGCAATAATTCCTGGAATTGCCAATGGCACCCACATCCCATGAATGAATTAAAAAAAAAACTCCTGCTGTACCTGCCCTTGGATTGATGATGGGACATTTACTTAGTATCTAACCTGTGCTATACCTGCCCTGGGAGTGTTTGATGGGACATTGTCGAGGGAGCTTTACTCTGTATTTAACCTGTTTTTTTTTTTTTCGTTTTTTTTTGCCCTGTCTGGGCTGAATTTTATGGGCCGCCCTCAGAGAAGGGGTATGAGGCAGGGGAACCCACAGAATTGCAAAAGGAGGTGGGGAGCAGGGGGCGGGTGCGAAGGGCCTTTCACCTTCCTGTCGCACCACAATTTATCCGTGGGTGGGATCGGCCGACAACGACCTTCCCGCCCAGAGGCCAATTGAGGCCCTTAAGAGGCCTATAAACAGACAGCAGCGGGGCGGGGTGCCTCCCCCACGTGAAAGGTCACCCAGTTAAATGAGGTGACCTCCCTTTGGGCTTTGGGGGGGCCCGACTCAGTGGGCAATCAGTGGGCAAATAACCCACCTCCCTGGACCCCTGCCCTCTGTACTCAATGGTCACCGTCCTGCCCATCACTCGGACCTGCCAGACTGGGCTCGGTGACCTCGCCTCACTTACCTCTGGTCCGAGTCTTCAGCACTGGGCCTGGGTCCAAGGCCTGGTGCAATACCAGCAGTGGTCATCGTTCCTGGTGGCATTGCTTATACTACTGAGATTCTGGCCCTGTGATTAGCTGGCAGCTCTTGGATGCGAGATCCCTGACCTTAAAGGGATAGGGATCATGGTGCGGGCTGTTAATTGGCCCGGTGCCATTAAATTGCATTGAGGGGAGTGGGGGGGGGGGGGGGGGGGGGGCGGCTCCAAATGAACGAGGGGATTTGCCCTGCCTTTCCACCCGGAACTGGGAGCCTTGCCAATGCCAGTAAATTCAGCCCTCCCCAGAGTGTTTGATGGGGACAATGTAGAGGGAGCTTTACTCTGTAACTAACCCTTTTGTTTTATTTTACGATTTGATTTTTTCTTGATTTGAACACCTTTTCTTCTATAGTTTTGGTTGTGAGTTGAGGTACAGCACAGATTAGAGATAGGTTCCACTGCATAGCCCCAATTGCATACCTGCCCTGGGAATGTCTGATGGGGACAGTGTAGAGGGAGTTTTACTCTGTATCTAACCCACGCCATTCATGGGGTGAGGGGAAGCATGAATAATCTTTAAAACAGGAGACAGTCCACACACAACTCATTATTATTTATTTTATGATCCAGAAAACTTACTATACAATTAAGTCACGCAAAATAAATTCCCCTTGCCGATATCTTTTGCTCATAAACTGATGGCATTTAGCGGTGTCAAACTGGAGGCAACTGTTTTACTGGGGTTGTTTTCAATCAATGCAATCAGAGAAAGAGGCGACTTAATCGGATTTAGCTGAGGACATGAACCAATGAAACATTTGAATCCAAATTTCAGGGCAGGCAAAGAGGCTGAAGTTAACAAAATAACAGTTTAGAGGCCTGTCATTCTCTGTAATTTATGACACAATATCTGAATGGCAAAGTTTGTTTTGTCAGAGTAGGGTTATTATAGAGAAGTAAGAAATTTTCCTTATTTGTCAGAAGAATTTTGTCTCTTGGCGCAATGATTAGATGAAATAATAGTTCCAACACTTAAGTCTGATTAGCTTTAATAAAGGTATTCAAAATTATGAAGGGTTTGGATTGAGTAAATGAAGAGAAACTATTTTCATTGGCAGGAGGGTTGATAACCAGAGGACACAAGATAATTGGCTATTAAGATAATTGATATGATAATTAAGACAAGAACCTCGGGGGAGTTGAGGAGACTTTTGTTTGCACAGGAAATTGTTATGATTTGCAATGCACAGCCTGAAATAGTGGTGGAAGTCAATTCAATAATAACTCTCAAAAGGGAATTAGATACGTACTTGAAAAGGAAAAATTTGTAGGGCTATGGAGTGAAAGTAGGGGAATGGGATGAATTGTTAGTTCTTTCCCAAAGATCCAGCACAGATTTGAAGGGCCGAATAGCCTTCTATATAATTTTGGGGTGAAAACATTTTTTGGGGGGATGGGGAGGTGACGGGAAAAATGCCAGTCTGGTGCAATCAGGAGTGCATTTCTGATGTTGGGTGTGAGTCCGGTTGTTGGGAGGTACATTCACTTAGCTCGGCCATCGATGAGCTTGCATTGCTCGAAGCTGAGATTCAAAGGTAAACCTTCCTTTCTGCAGTACTTAAAGCCCTCAGCCTGATGACAAGAAACTTAAAAAAAGTAGGTGAATGCGGTTGGATTATGTAACTTTGCCCCATTAATATCTGTCATAGTTAAAATGATTTCCAGTGTTCTGATTTAAGTGAAATATTCCTCCTAGCTAACCTTATAAAATATACACAATTCTATCGACTTATGCAATGCATCACTGATTCCAGACCATTGAATATGACTGAGGTTCAACAGTCTCTCATTTGAATGTGAGGGCTGGGATTGCTTTGCTATACTGCACTCATTTACCTCATTAAAGTGCTGTGAGGAAACATATTCTTGGTAATAAAATCAGAAAGTTTTTTTAAATTCATTCATGGGATGTGGGCGACGCTGGCCACATCCCTAATTGCCCTTGAGAAGGTCGTGGTGAGCTGCCTTCTTGAACCGCTGCAGTCCATTTGGGGTAGGTAGACCCACAGTGCTGTTAGGAAGGGAGTTCCAGAGTTTTGACCCAGCAACAGTGAAGGAACGGCGATTTAGTTCCAAGTCAGGATGGTGTGTGACTTGGAGGGGAACTTGCAGGTGGTGGTGTTCCCATGTATTTGCTGCCCTTGTCCTTCTAGTTGGTAGAGGTCGCGGGTTTGGAAGGTGCTGTCGAAGGAGCCTTGGTGCATTGCTGCAGTGCATCTTGTAGATGGTACACACTGCTGCCACTGTGCGTTGGTGGTGAAAGGAGTGAATGTTTGTGGATGGGGTGCCAATCAAGCGGGCTGCTTTGTCCTGGATGGTGTCGAGCTTCTTGAGTGTTGTTGGAGCTGCACCCATCCAGGCAAGTGGAGAGTATTCCATCACACTCCTGACTTGTGCCTTGTAGATGGTGGACAGGCTTTGGGGAGTCAGGAGGTGAGTTACTCGCCTCAGGATTCCTAGCCTCTGACCTGCTCTTGTAGTCACGGTATTTAGATTAGATTAGATTAGAGATACAGCACTGAAACAGGCCCTTCGGCCCACCGAGTCTGTGCCGAACATCAACCACCCATTTATACTAATCCTACACTAATCCCATATTCCTACCAAACATCCCCACCTGTCCCTATATTTCCCTACCACCTACACTAGTGACAATTTATAATGGCCAATTTACCTATCAACCTGCAAGTCTTTTGGCTTGTGGGAGGAAACCGGAGCACCCGGAGAAAACCCACGCAGACACAGGGAGAACTTGCAAACTCCACACAGGCAGTACCCGGAATTGAACCCAGGTCCCTGGAGCTGTGAGGCTGCGGTGCTAACCACTGCGCCACTGTGCCGCCCACTACTCCAGTTCAGTTTCTGGTCAATGGTAGCCCCGAGGATGTTGATAGTGGAGGATTCAGCAATGGTAATGCTGTTGAATGTCAAGGGGAGATGGTTAGATTCTCTCTTGTTGGAGATGGTCATTGCCTGGCACTTGTGTATTGCGAATGTTACTTGCCACTTATCAGCCGAAGCCTGGATATTGTCTAGGTCTTGCTGCATTTCTACACAGATGGCTTCAGTATTTGAGGAGTTGCGAATGGTGCTGAACATTGTGCAATCATCAGCAAACATCCCCATTTCTGACCATATGACTGAAGGAAGGTCATTGATGAAGCAGCTGAAGATGGTTGGGCCTAGGACACTACCCTGAGGAACTCCTGCAGTGATGTCCTGGAGCTCAGATGATTGACCTCCACCAACCACAACCATCTTCCTTTGCACCAGGTATGACTCCAGCCACTCCAGCCAATGATTCCCATTGACCTCAGTTTTGTTAGGGCTCCTTGATGCCATACTCAGTCAAATGCTGCCTTGATGTCAAAGGTAGTCACTCTCACCTCACCTCTTGAGTTCAGCTCTTTTGTCCATGTTTGAACCAAGGCTGTAATGAGGTCAGGAGCTGAGTGGCCCTGGCTGAACCCAAACTGAGCGTCACTGAGCAGGTTATTGCTAAGCAAGTGCCGCTTGATGGCACTGTTGATGACACCTTCTATCACTTTACTGATGATTGTGAGTAGGTTGTTGGGGCGGTAATTGGCTGGGTTGGACTTGTCCTGATTTTTGTTTACACGACATACCTGGGCAATTTTCCACATTGCAGGGTAAAATAGATGGTAGCTGCCAGTGTTATAGCTGTACTGGAACTGCTTGGCTAGGGGCGTGGCAAGTTCTGGAGCACAGGTCTTCAGTACTATTGCCGGAATATTGTCAGGGCCCATCGCTTTTGCAGTATCCAGTGCCTTCAGTTGTTTCTTGATATCACGTGGAGTGAATCGAATTGGCTGAAGTCTGGCATCTGTGATGCTGGGGACTTAAGGAGAAGGCCGAGCTGGATCATCAACTCGGCACTTCTGGCTGAAGATTGTTGCAAATGCTTCAGCCTTATCTTTCGCACTGATGTGCTGGGCTCCCCCATCATTGAGGATGGGGATATTTGTGTAGCCACCTCCTCCAGTTAGTTGTTTAATTGTCCACCACCATTGGCTGGATGTGGCAGGACTGCAGAGCTTCGATCTGATCCGTTGGTTATGAGATCGCTTAGCTCTGTCTATCGCATGCTGCTTACGCCGTTTGGCACGCAGATAGTCCTGTGTTGTAGCTTCACCAGGTTGACACCTCATTTTGAGGTATGCCTGGTGCTGCTCCTGGCATGCCCTCCTGCACTCTTCATTGAACCAGGGTTGGTCTCCTGGCTTGATGGTAATGGTAGAGTGGGGGATATGCCAGGCCATGAGGTTACAGATTGTGGTTAAGTACAATTCTGCTGCTGCTGATGGCCCACAGTGCCTCATGGATGTCCAGTTTTGCATTGCTAGATCTGTTCGAAATCTATCCCATTTAGCATGGTGATAGTGCCACACAACACACCGGACAGCATCCTCAATGTGAAGGCGGGACTTCGTCTCCACAAGGACTGTGCGGTGATCACTCCTACCAATACAGTCATAGACAGAAGCATCTGCAGCAGGCAGATTGGTGAGGACGAGGTCAAGTATGTTTTTCCCTCGTGTTGGTTCCCCCACCACCTGCCGCAGACTCAGTCTAGCTGCTATATCCTTTAGGATTTGGCCAGCTCGGTCAGTGGTGGTGCTACCGAGCCATTCTTGGTGATGGACATTGAAGTCCCCCACCCAAAGTACATTTTGTGCCCTTGCCACCCACAGTGCTTCCTCCAAGTGGTGTTCAACATGGAGGAGTACTGAGTCATCAGCTGAGGGAGGGCGGTAGGTGGTAATCAGTAGGACGTTACCTTGCCCATGTTTGACCTGATGCCATGAGACTTCATGGAGTCCGGAGTCGATGTTGAGGACTCCCAGGGCAATGAATACCTGGGTCTCTGGGTTACTAGTCCAGTGATAATACCACTACGCCACCGCCTACCCTGTTGTAATAGAGATTTTAGATTTAGATTTAGATTTAGATTTAGATTTAGAGATACAGCACTGAAACAGGCCCTTCGGCCCACCGAGTCTGTGCCGCCCATTAACCACCCATTTATACTAATCCTACACTAATCCCATATTGCTACCACATCCCCACCTGTCCCTATATTTCCCTACCACCTACCTATACTAGTGACAATTTATAATGGCCAATTCACCTATCAATCTGCAAGTCTTTTGGCTGTAGGAGGAAACCGGAGCACCCGGAGGAAACCCATGCAGCCACAGGGAGAACTTGCAAACCCCACACAGGCAGTACCCAGAATTGAACCCGGGTCGCTGGAGCTGTGAGGCTGCGGTGTTAACCACTGCGCTGCCCAACCACTGCGCAACTGTGCCGGGAGTCACAGGAAAATCAGTGCAGTTTCTCTGTGTTTTTGGAATGTTAAACGTGCCAGAAAAGTCACAAAGTTCAAAATATCAAAAGTAGATCCATGGTTAGAGAATGAACTCCTTTTATTAAAATAGAGGCCCCATAAAATTTCATGGGCTGCAATTTTGCAAGCCAATGCCCTCCAGCGCTGATGCTGCCTGAATTTGCAGGGGCAGTGAGAGGGCAACTCATTAGCATGGAACAAGCAGTCCCCTAGTTGGCACTTGTCACACCTTTGGTTCCCACCTCCCCTTTGAGCTCAGAACCTTAGCCATTTCAGGAGTTATCGCAGAAACCCTAGTTGGGATTTAAATTGCTGGTTATAGCGATAGGCACTAAGTGAGGTGTTCTGCGGGTGTTACTACGTACAAAATGAGGTAGCCCCTGGGTTCTGTGGGTGGCGAATGATTCACTGAATGGGACTTCATGGATTTAGAGTGATGTACCCTATGGGACACAATGAGTATATACTAGATGCTGTTACGGACAGGAGAGAAATGGTGTGGGTGAGTTCCACTTTTCACCTCTCAACTGACTGCAGATAGTTTTTTTAAAAAATAGTGGCCGAAATTTTACGCCCCCCCAAATAAGCGGGCTGGTGGCTGGGGCCGTTCCCGACCCCCCCCCCCCCCCCCCGCCCCCGTTGCAATTTTACATGGGGCGGCTGCGAGAAACGGCCCGCCTGCCCCAAGCCAATCAAGGCCCTTAAGTGGCCAATTAACTGGCACTTAAGGGTCTCCGCCCGCCGCCATGGGTATTTTACTCTTGGCGGCCAGATGGCACAAGGCTCAAAAAGCCCACCTGGCGCCTTCCTGATCGGGCAACCTGTGCCCCACAGAGGGCCATCCCTGAAGCCTCAACAACCCCCAATGCACAACACGCCTCCTGCCCCCCCTAATCGACCCCCCCCTTGCCTCACCGGGGCCCAACCAATTGTCCCCGTTGAGGCCATAAAAACTTACCTTAGTTCCGGGGCCGTCCTTCATCTTGCTTGTGATGGCCGGTGTAGTCAGTGGTCACCTACCTCAAGGAGGTGGAAGTCTCACCTAAGACCAATTAAAGGCCTGGGAAGTGAAAAATCCAGGTCTGGCTCCCCTTTCCAACCAGTGGAGGGGGCCCCCCGCCCAACGAAAAAATCCAGTCAGTGTTTTAGTCCCTAAGTATTTAAAGGGTCCAATAAACAGACAAATAACAGGTTTTCTTGCAGGTTAATGAAAGATAACTATTTATTAAACAACACCTGAAAATGTTCGCAACCTTGTCCACTCATACAGACACACACATGACACACAAGAAAAGATAGAAATTAGAGGATAGCATGCATTTAAGTTCAATTGCTGTAAAAAGAGTTCACTTTGAAACCTTGTTGGTTTTCTGGGAGGAACTTTTAGCAGTGTTGCAGGCATCATGTTCCTTTTCTTGGTTCACTGAAGTATTGCAGGTTCCTTTGTTTAAGACTCAGTCAAAGTCAATGGGCAATCTTGTTCAAATTCCTCAGATGGGGAGTTTTCAAAGTCACCTTTGCAGTCTCTGCCTCAGTGGTTGAAAGATGTACAGGCAGGGTTTTATTCTTGGCTGGAATGGATGCCTCAGCTTCCTTGTTGGCTGGCTTTCTCTTTCTCTCTCAGAGAAATCTCTTTTTTAAGAAAATCCCTTGACAGGCTGGGTTTCGGTCAGGTGACTATAGATGCTCTCCCCTGGTGTGTCCATTCAATGTGTTTGAACGTGGAGCCATTGTTACACAATGGGGTTAGAACATGGCTTATCTTGATAAAGTGGTGTTATATCCTACCTATTATCTTGGCTTTTACATCTGGAGTTACTCCGTCTGTGAAGGTCTTTGTCAGCTCAATTCTTGAAAATAGGAGTCATTTAGCATTTAATACCCTGTTTAACATTTCAATGTGTTCTCCCCAGAACTAGTCCAGACATGATGATGAGTTTGGTCTTCAACAGTCATGATATGTATTTGCAGTATAAGAGGGGTCACCTGACCACTTACTCCATCTTGTCTGCAGTAAAATGTTTACATTTTTTGGAGTTTCATTCACCAGTTCATTTTTTCCAGTTTGTAATTGCTCTAGTTCACTTTAGTTCATAACTGTTCCTTTCATGAGCATGACAATGCTCAATGGGAATTGATGGGTAAAGTGCCAGTTCCTGCATACGATGTAATGAGTACAGAGTGACATACTCGATGACACTCATATGATATGGAGGTACTCCATTAGACTCAATAAATATAGAGTGAGCTACTCAATGGATATAAAGTGAGTTACTCTATGGGACTCAATGAGTACCGAGTGAGTTACCCTATGGGACTCTATGGATCCAGAGTGAGTTACTCTGTGCTCTGGAATTCCAGTCCTAATCTCTTCTGCTTCTCTTCCTCCCTCTCTTCCGATGAGGCACTCATTAAAATCCAACCTCTTTGATACATATTTTGTTCAACCTTCCTAGTATCTCCTTCATTGACTCAGCTTCAGTTTTGGTTTGATAATGCTTCTGCGAAGTCCCTTGGGACATTTTTTCTCTGATAAAGGCACTACATAAATGAAAGTACCTGTTATTTCCTGCCATGAGATGCTTGTGAGTATTCAGAAATGAGGCTGTCACCTTCAAAATGGGACATTTGGTTTCTGCATTCAGTAACTGATTATATCTGCTGTTACAGCTGTACTGTCGCTATGTGACAGTGTGGAACAGCATTAAATCATTCTCCTTGAAAATATAACATTGGTCATTAATCAAGAAGGGCTATCATTGTGATCAGAGTGATACACCAAGTCAATGTCTCGACGTTTTCATGAACAGTCAGAAATAGGCTTGAGATCTCCCCTGTGACTCACCATTGAGGTCCAGCGCTGATTAGTAGCTGGGCCAGTATCTCTTAATCAATGGGCTGTCACAGGATCCAGCTGGACACTTTGTAGAAAAGTAGCCTCTCTTGGGAGTATTTTCCATCATTTTATTTGTATTGAGAAATTGAAGGATCATGGGCCACCATGGAAGTTGTCAGCCATTTTGAGAAGGTAACTTGGGAAATAGGAACAGGAATAGGCCATTCAGCCACTTCTCTGTCATTCAATTAGATTATGGATGATTTGTACCTCAACTCCATTTACCCAGCTTAGCTCCATATCCCTTAATACTCAAATCTAACAAAAGTCTATCCGTCTCAGTCTTGAAAGTTTCATTGTTCCAACAACTTTTGAGGGCGAGAGTTCCAGATTGGTTCAATGACTCCAAAGCTTGTTTTTTTAAAAAAGCATTGGTTGGATAAGGAGGTTTGATTGAGGTAGGTAAGTTGCATCACTTTTTAAGTCATGGAAAGAATGAGTTGGTGTAGAAGAGGATTCTTATGAGGAGGAAGAACGATCAGGAGCAGAATATAGTTTGGATGAATAAGGAAGAAAAGTTTGGAACCTACTGATATCAATAAAGCAGGAAGAAGAAAGGTTGAAACTGTATTGCATAGTTGGGTCTTGTTATGAGAAGGGTATTAATTCGTGGCAATGCTGTGCTTCAACTACCTTTCTGAAATTCAAACCTCAGTCAATTGATTTGTGACTGATTGTCATCATTATAGAACAAAGATTTTATGATCAGTGCTTTGATGGCAAATGATAGGAGCATACTGCTAAATCATTGTTAAACACAACATATGGAAAAGTGCCAATGACATAACTTTGTCGGTTTTCTTCCTTGTTACATATGGGGAATGTTCCACTCCCAGGCGCAGTGAAGAGAAAAAGGGGTCAAACGTCCGTTATTTCAGGTCTGCACCATCCTGCGCTTCACCTAGGAATACTGGGCTTTCCCTGATTTATCATAACGGGGTCTGTGCCTGGAGCTGGTGCAGGGTCTAGTATAATGAGGCTGGAGGGGACATTCTCAGCCTCCCATCTCATTTCCCCAATGTATGTTCAGAGAGTTAGGTAGTAAGTTAAAAAACAGGACCTCTAGGGTTGTAATCTCGGGATTACTCCTTGTGCCACGTGCCAGTGAGGCTAGAAATAGGAGGATGGTGCAGCTAAACACGTGGCTAAACAGCTGATGTAGGAGGGAGGGTTTCAGATAACTGGATCATTGGGATCTCTTCCGGGACAGGTGGGTCCTGTACAAGAAGGACGGGTTGCATCTGAACTGGAGGGGCACAGATATCCTGGCTGTGAGGTTTGCTAGCGTCACATGGGAGGGTTTAAACTAGTGTGGCAGGGGGGTGGGAACCAGAGCAGTAGGTCAGCAGGTGAAATAACTGAGCGGGAACTAGTGAATAAGGCCAGTAAGACTGAGAGGAAGAGCAGGCAGGGAGATGTTGCTGAGCACAGCGGGACTGGTGGTCTGAAGTGCATTTGTTTCAATGCGAGAAGTATAACAGATAAGGCAGATGATCTTAGAGCTTGGATTAGTACTTGGAACTATGATGTTGTTGCTGATACAGAGACTTGGTTGACGGAAGGACAGGATTTAGATGCTTCGGGCGGGATAGCGGGGTGTAAAAGGGGTGGGGGGAGTCGCATTACTGGTTAAGGAGAATATCACAGCTGTACCACGGGAGGACACCTCGGAGGGCTCATGCAGCGGGGCAATATGGGTAGAGCTCAGGAATAGGAAGGGTGCAGTCACAATGTTGGGGGTTTACTACAGGCCTCCCAACAGCCAGCGGGAGACAGAGGAGCAGATATGTAGACAGATTTTGGAAAGATGTAAAAGCAACATGGTTGTTGTGGTGGGTGATTTTAACTTCCCCGATATTGACTGGGACTCACTTAGTGCTAGGGGCTTGGATGGGGCAGAATTTGCAAGGAGCATCCAGGAGGGCTTCTTGAAACAAGATGTAGATAGTCCAACTAGGGGAGGAGCCGTACTGGACCTGGTATTGGGGAATGAGCCTGGCCAGGTGGGGAGCATTTCGGGAACAGTGACCAGAATTCTGTAAGTTTTAAGGTACTTGTGGATAAGGATAAGAGTAGTCCTCGGGTGAAGGTGCTAAATTGGGGGAAGGCGAATTATAACAATATTAGGCAGGAACTGAAGAATTTAGATTGGGGGCGGCTGTTTGAGGGTAAATCAACATCTGACATGTGGGAGTCTTTCAAACGTCAGTTGATTAGAATCCAGGACCGGCATGTTCCTGTGAGGATGAAGGATAAGTTTGGCAAGTTTTGGGAACCTTGGATAACGAGGGATATTGTCAGCCTAGTCAAAAAGGAAAAGGAAGCATTCGCAAGGGCTAGAA